>NC_139346.1:213602414-214124914 GCF_055883805.1 Amblyomma maculatum | reverse complement strand
TACAAACTTTGCTGTCATTTCTGCTTAATTGACAATCTTTAATTTGCTCGTGGGTTATCCCACAAACTTTCCAAAAGGCAGTCATAAGCTGCCACGTTATTTGAAACACCACGATACTCAGATTAAAGCCCCGCATTTAACCGATCCGTACGAACGTGTCGCGTGACCTAAGGGCAGCGTATCTAACTATGGATCCTGAATGGCTTATTTTGATTTCACACCCCCGTCTCAAATGTGACTCTGCAGCACTTGCCACCTCGGCCATGTCATGTGGTCTCGTGACGTCACGCTAATCGACTTCCTAGCTGCGAGTACACGGATATGTCCCCTGCTCACTGCCATCTGCCAGAGACATCACTGGGGTTTTCGCTCACAACGCTCAGAAATTCCGACAAAGTTATCGCATTAATAATTAGGCTGTTGTCGATTTAAGACGCAGTTCGGAGCGTTACGATTGCTCAGGATGGATGAATGGATGGATGGATGGAATATAGGAGCGTCCCCTTTGAAACGGGGTGGCAGCAGTAGCTATCATGCTCATCCCTCTACCTATATCTGAATTATTGATTTTGTAGACAAGACTCAGCCAGTGTGCGATGTGCGCCATCTGGTACTAGATGGCGCAGGTGCAGTTGGTGAGCTCTCCAAGGAGTTTTGAACGTATGGAATTGTGCGTGCTACTGCGCGGCTAGGCGCCACATATACTTGATGCCGGGGTAGCCATTCGGGCATGAGGCGCGCGATTCTGTCGACAGCCTCATGTGTCAGTCCGAATGTCTCGGCACTGAGGGCCTCGAAACAGTCCAGTATGCAAATGAACTAGCAATAAGGACTACAAAGATTTGCTCCAGGGTATACGCAACAGGAAGATGAACGGCTGTGTAAAGAAAAGGACGGCAAGTCGTCACAAATGAACAGGGCTGCGCTCTCCCGAAAAAAATGGACGTCGGAAGACAATGCAGCTGGTGAATAAGACCTCAACATGGATTGCAGCTGGGTGATCTTGGGGTGAGGAGCAATGCAACAGTTAATGTCATCTGGCCTTATGCGTGCCGCTATCAACTCTGTGTGGCAAAGATAGTTTCCTCTGGATAAGTGCCACGAAATCTACAATGGATTTAAAGAAACAAATGTGTGCGGTTGCTCCTGCTTATTAGGCCATCTCCGCAGAAACCGAGTGGCTTCGGTGGGCTGGTTGGTGACTCCTAACAAAACATTGATGCATAATTGGAAGCCGGGAACAAAGCAGCATTAAGGAGAGCGTTGCAGTATAGAGGCTAGAAAAAGGCTTGACAACAGGCTTCTAAGTAAAAACATATGGTTCTGTAGCATGTCCTTCTGAAAGCTCTAACTCGGGATAGTAAGTTTTACAACAAGCCAGTGCTAATAAACGCTGGAAAAATAGCTGATATATCCAAAACCAAAACCACGAATAATATACCACTTGTCCTACGTCTATGTGTGCGTCTGACTTTTCGCGCTTGTCGAATCCTAAGCATCTCTACCGGCTTATTTGAGCTATTTCATGCACTTTTATCTACTTATCACATGTCCATCGTTAAGAGCAAGCAGAGTTGTCTTCAAATCATCCTCAACAAAAAAATGCTGAGTCTAATAAATATTTGCCCTTCTTGTCACCAACCTTGTCACGTTGTCACAAGATCAGACAGATATGAATTCAGGAAGAGGTCATGGTCAGATATGAATTCATGAAAAGACAAGAAACAAAGGCAGTTTATCTAAGATAAGGTAAGCAAACAGAGATATGGAGTTCATGCGCATTTAGGAAAGAAAGGTTTTCATAAACTGTTCGTTCTATCGAAAGCCACGATGTGTCTGTTCTTATTTTAACTATCAGCATCAGAGACGAAGACATATCGCAGACTAACTAGCGGAGTAGTATATTGGATTACTGTGCCTACTAGTGTGCGGGCGCGGCAGACTTGCGGTAATTCGCTACTCATCTCCGCTACATCAAAGCTCTCTTCATTAAGGGGGCATCAGTTTAGAGTTTGACAAAAAGTTCGCTCAGGTGATGGAGCGGAAACGAAGCATTGCAGTCTATGGCCAAGTCAAAACTCGTCTTTGCTCTGAAATGTCAATCTCATTGTCTTTTAGCAAATCAGTGACTGAAATTCTTCGTTTCCATTAACGGGTGCCGAACATGACCAGAGACTGAGAGAGAGAGAGAGGGGGGGATTGTTTATTCTGCGCCTCCTCGACTCCTGTCTGACGACAGCATCTGCGTGAAGGGAAAGAGAGAAGGGGATACACCACACCAGGAGCTGCCAGAGCTTATCTTGGTTTCGATCTTTCGGAATCAGGAAGCGCGCCTTGTGAAACCGGAGTCGGCGGTCAACTCGTCGTCGAGGAGGCTTCATAAACTCTCGCGTGTCGCACCGGCGCGGCCAAACCGATACGGCGCGCTCAGCTGTCCTCTTACGGCATGGCAATGACCCCCGGGGGCTCGCGTCAGGTGGGCGCAACGGTCTTTATCGTGGGGTCGGCGGCGATGGGACCCGTCCGACTGGCCCCCGCCAGGGACCCGTCCAACGGGCCGCCATCGCCGGAACCCCAGCAGTGCGGCGGCAGTTGGTCCTTCCGGATTCCGCGCACAGCCGACACTCTCCAAGACATGAGGCACGCCCAACGGTGAGCTGCTGCTGCTCCTCGCCTTCATACGCGCGTATACGCGCCCGACTCTCCAGCGGAGGTTGTCGGATGCCCGTCGAGAGCGGTACTTTATAATCAATTCTCCGGTATGTAGGAAGCGGCGTGGTTGTAATTGATTATCAGCATAGAGAGCGAGTTAAATGTTCCCCTCCAATAGTTCTGTGTTGCACTGGTATGCTTTCATGACGTCTAGTACTCATGTCATAGGACCATGTCAGAAGACCGCGACTAAGTCCCTCGAATGAAACGAAAGCTTGCCACGGCGATGTATGCGACGGCCTTGTGAACGGATGACCTCCAGTTTGCATACGAGAGCTTCGACTTGTGGACCGCGTCGACGCGAGTCATCCATTGTCTCGCGCGACCTCTTCCCGGCCCCTCAGCGGCGCTGCTTCCATGAGAGAGAATCGCGTCATCACCGAGCCGCCGGCCAACGTCGCTCATGCGTCATTTTCCGGGGCGTCAATGAAGGAGAGCGTGACAGAACTTTTCGGACCCGATGCTTGTCGTTGGCTGCTTGCAGTATAATATTCAGTGCAGGCGACGAGATGTCACATGTTTTACGTACTAAATTCACAAAGTTGAAGTCCCGGGTCAGTTGGTCCGACATTTTGAAGAAGAAAAGAAGCCGCGACTTGAGACCGGACTAAGGTGAGAGAAGTGGTACTCTCTTAACAGTGGCTGACATGGCTGTATCTCTGAATTTGTAATAATTAATGTACGAGGTTGCAAGCAACAGTACTGTGAGCCTTCATCGCTGACTTGAGCGGAAATGTTTCAAGCGGGGCCAGCATTTGTTATACCCAATGGCGGGCAGTGTAGTTCTATTTCTATTGAAAATAAACCATAAAGGTTTCCTTAATAAACCGCAATTAACCAAGTAGTTAAATTAACGAACCACGAACTAGCGCAGTGCCTTATTCACACTCTTTTATCTATGGCATCAAGGAACCGATACGAGATAATTTTTTAATACGATAATCAGTCTTGTTTTGTAATATATAGTTTCATATATGCACTGAGTAGAGAGGGCTATATTCGCGTCCCCATGCGAGCTGCAGATTGGATATATATTTTTTGTTCTGTTTATTTCTGACACTTTACAGGCCTTGCGGCCTGTATAATATGTCATAATATAGGAGTGAATAGTAGAAAATCAGAATAAACGATGATTAAATTCTATAGAAAGCAGCCAAGCGGAATAAAGCACGAGTAGCCGAGAGAACGTAGGCAGTGGAACATGCAATGTAAACGTTGTCAATTTACCTGAAGTATAGCGGAGGGTCTCGAAAAAGGGGTGAAAACAGACGCATTATCAAGGTTGACGACTAGGCAAGCCAGCACTAATTCATCTTAAAACCAGCCGAAAGACACAACAGAGAGACGAAAGGAGCACAAGGCGAGGCTGGACTAAAACAGAAACTTTATTGAAAGAAAGACGCATAGTATAGAATTTATTTATTTTTATTTATTTATTGCATACTGCCAGCCTGAATGTCAGGCTTTAGGCAGGAGTGGAGGGTACAGAAGAATACAATTCACGAGAATACATAGTACATTCAGTCTTGCGAATGACGACAACGAAAAAAAAAGGCATATCACTTGTACAGAGCAAAAAGCACGAAAAAAGTGAAGTGTAAACACCATGATATGACAATGTGAAACACCGCTATCTATCATGGAATGCTCTCAGAAAAGAAGACAACGTCGAACACTCAACCACATTTGCAGGTAGGTCGTTCCAAGTACAGATAGTTTTAGGAAAAAATGAGGCTTTTCAACACATTTGTTCTGCACGAAAAATCGCTCACTTTCTTAGAATGAAAAGAATTTGCTTTTTCAGATCACTCAGTAGTGCTACAGTGACTTTCGATTGTTTTCTTCCCTTCCACTGCTTTTGGTTTTGCGCACGCGCATCTCAGTGCGAGCTTTCGTTTGCTTTTCTCTTCCAATAAACATTCAAGCCAAGCATCATATGTTGGATATGTTGGTGCACTATGTACTGAGATAAGCGTCGCATTCTTCAGCGCCCCACATTTCTGTTGTGCCAAAATCTTTACTGATCTCGATACAATCCAGTGTCAAGTTTCGTGATGCAGCAGCGCAGCGCTGATGAAAGATATAAAATCATGTTCTCAGTTGAGCGGCCTTGGCGGAGTTTCGTACTGCATACCTCGAAAGAACGATGACTATCTCTAGCGCGTAGTGTACAGAAACAGATATACAAGACAAATAAGATATCCCTTTTAAGCTGACGGTCAAAATCTACAACAGTGGGGAGGCTGCAGCGCGATGATGTAGAGAACCAGGAGCCGGCGAGCCGCTCCGAAAGAAGACCAGCGTGCAAAAGATGAAAGTTGCTGAAATGAGGATGTTAAGATGGATGGATGGGTTGACGTGATCTACAGGATGAAGTCCGCAACGACCACATAATGGGTCGGTCGGAGTTACCGATAGAGAAAATAAATTTAGAAAGGTTTCGCTGCGATGCTTTCGTCAAGTAATCACGCGAGACGATGAATACATTAAAGGGGTATAGAAATCGAAATTAGAGAGGGGAGACCGAAAGAACGGTCCAAAGAGAGATGGCAGATAGAGGCATGAAGAAGCTTAAGATAAAATGCTTTGACGGTAGATCCCATTTGAAAATGGAATAAAATTTCAAAGAGGAACTGAGAAATGAAAAAGAAGAATAGTGAGTCGCACCTCTTGCAATGAAGAGAATTATCATCATCATCAGTCAGACTATACTCACTGCGGGACGAAGGCCTCCCCACATTCCTCCAATTAACCCTGTCTCGTGCTAGCTGTGTCCACTTGAATCCTGCGAACTCCTTACCCTCATCCGCCCACTTGACTTTGTACCAGTCCCTGCTACGCTTACGCTTTCCTTCCCTTGGTATGCAATTTGATATCTTTTCCGACCATTGGTTATCCTCTGTAGTTGCTGTGCAGCAACTATAGATATCTTCCAGTACTTTGACATAGGGCTTGTAGACAACCTGATTCCGCAATGCCTGTATGACTACCGAGGTTTCTACTAAATCAAATGCTTTGCGTAACCAATGAATGATGTATGTATGTACGAGCATCAGGGCCGGTTATATTCCGAACATTTTCTTATTATCTGGTTGATAGTATGGATATTGTCAATGGCAGAGTACCCTTTCCAAGAACCTGACTAATCCTTCGGTTGGATGAAGTAACATTTTCCTGATTCTATGCGATTACCTTAGTAAATGCTTTGTAAGTAACAGATAGTAAGCTAATTGGGCTGTAATTTTCCAAGTCCTTAGCGTTCCCTTTATGATAAATTAAGATGATGGTAGCATTCTTTCTTGAGTCCGGTACCGTCGATGTCACCAGGTTCGTATACAGACAGAGTTGCCAGTTTTCTTACCCCCCCTCTCCCCTCCCATTGCCCTTCCTCCCTTTGTCTTTCAACAAATCTGTAGAACTTCATCAACTTCTTTCCCCCTTTCCATAGCTTCTAAAGCTTTCTTAACCTCACCCTTCGTCACTGGCGGAACGCCTGACTGCTCTTCACTACTGGCAATTGAATTATTGTTCTGACTACTTCGGCTACTGTATAAGTCAGCATAGAACTCCTCGGCTACTTTCACTATCTTGTCCCTGTTACTGATGACATTGCCCGCCTGGCCTCTAGCGCATACATCTGATTTTTGCCTATGCCTCATTTGCTCTTCACCCCTTTAAGGCTACCATAATTCTTCGAAGCATGCTCGATTTTTTTCATGTTATAGTACTTCCTTATGTTGAGCAGTACACCTATTGATTTTCTTTTTTAGTTCTGACAGTTCTATCCTTTCTGTTGGGTTGGAGGCTTTCATACTTTGGCGTCTCTTAATCATATATTTCGTCTGCTTAGACAATTCACCGGTATCCTCTATAACTATCCTATCCCCTACTTCTACCGCGCACTAAGTAATGATATCTCTGAAGGTATCGTTCATCGCTTCTACACTAAGGTCGTATTCCTCGGTTAAAGATATCTGTTTTGTAGCGAGATCCTGAAATATTCTACCTGCCCTGTCACCGGTCATTCGTTGTTGCACTTCTTCCATACTGATCTGTTTATTTCCCTCTTCGAATCTAGACTAATTGGAGTCTTTACCATCCTGTGGTCACTGCATCGCACCTTTACGATTACCTCTACATCCTGCAAAATGCCAAGGATGGAACACATATGAATTCAATTCCATTTTTAGTCTCCCCATTCGGGATTTATCATGTCCACTTCAGATTATTACATTTTTTGAAGAAGTATTCATGATTCTTAAGTTGCTGTGCTTTGCGAACTCAAATTTCAACTCCATAACTGCCCCCAGCTATTCCTGAAGTCAATGCCACAGTCACCCACTGCCTGATCTCCAGCCTCCTTTTTGCCTACCTCAGCATTGAAGTCGCCCATCAGTACACTATGCTGCGTTTGTGTTTTTATTTTCCCCATTGCCGTTTCTACATCTCGTTCGCGCTATTACACAAAATTAACAACTTCCAACTGACCCAATACAGCGTACTGTTAAATTACATTGCCACCCTTCATCACACTATATGCCTCACATGGCCGACTAACCCCACTAAGCCTAATGATATCCCATTTCATGCTCGCTATAGTTCCTCGAAGAGGACTGGTAAACTAGCCACTCTAGTTAAGGTTCTAGCGTTAAACTTTGCCAGGATCAGTTTCCGATGGTAGCCCGTCAGGACTTGACATTCTTAGCACCCTCCGCTGCTCAAATCTTACCGTCGCCCTGATCAGTTGCTTCGCAGCCACCTGTGACTGCATGCGGGCCGGGAGTTTATCGGAGTAGTTCACAGGAGGTTGCGGCCAATTACTACACCAAGGTGGCTAAATCCTTTTCTGGTGAGGGAGTGAGTTTCCAGAGGTGGTCGCACCCCAAGCCTGGTTAAGCAGTTCAATCGACACGCTGACATTGTTTTTTTAATCTGGTGTAGAATTGCGCTGCACCGGGATTCGAATAACGGTCCTTTCGCACGCGAGGCGAATGTTCTACCTCTACGCCACCAGAATAATGGTACTGCACTCTTCTAGACCTCGCGTGAGCGCCTTGACAAAGAGAACCGCTTCTTCATTTCGGAAATATAGATATACAAGGGAGCTAGATGAAATCGAGCAATATCATTCTACCGAATGCGCTTTAGCGCGATGTTACGGATTCAAGAGTCGCCTGTAGTCTTCGGCGGACGTCTCAAGGCGGTCTAATTAAAGAAGTGGTAGTATTACACGCTGTACTGTGCTGTCATAATAATGTATCGCGGGAAGGCTTCTACGCTGCCTGAACTCGTCCGGGCGCCAAGAAGAGGAAGACTGTCACTTCGCTCACGTGCTGCGCCGGACGATTCCAGTCGCTCGTACGCTGACATGGCTGCGGAACCGAGTTCGGCCGCCCATAATGCGTGCCGAGTGGCTGTAAAAAACGGGCGTGCTTGTGGTGTAGCTTGGCTTTAAGAGGCTCTCAGCTTTTACGTCGTCTGTCATTCGCCTCGCTTCATTTACGCTCCTTGCCAGCACCGTTGTGACCGCGGTGTTTACCTGCCGCGCTCGCGGCCACTAGGACCTCCAAAAGGAAGTCTCAAGATAACGCAGTTTTTCTCGTATCTTAGGAATTCGACTCTCGTCATATTTTCGTGTCTGCGTTTCTATTGCAACTCTTGGCGGACTAGATTCGCTTTTGGGGGACGCCGGTCACTTTCGCGCAGCAATGGCTTTTAAGTTGACTACCTTCTAAAACGCGGAAAATAGAGCTGAAGCAGATGCCGTTTCTTTATTACCAACGCTTCATGACAGAGAGCACAGCCATCATAACCCCGGGCGGAACAGGGTCGAGCTCTAACTGCTAGTTTGGTTGCTCCGACATCAGGTGCAGCGGCAGCTGCTGTGCTCACCAATTGCACGACGTCGAGAGCTAGCCTTTCATCTTCCCGTGCAGATCTGGGTCACGAACACACAGGCACATTCGTGAATCTGATGCGGTCACATAAGACGTCGTGCGAGCTGAGCGAAACTTGATTAGTAATCTAAAAGTGGCGTCGCCAGTTTCCTTGACGTTGTTTTCGAGGAGGAGAAGGAGGAGAAAACGTTTAGACAGTGATGGAAACGATTTGCTAAAGGGAGGTGGGGATGGCTGTGGCTGCCAGTCCCTATCCCGACACACCATTGGTCGTTGACGCTTCCTGAGCTCGCTGGACTCGGGCGCAATGGACCACCACGTCCGAGCAAGACAAGCGCCTCCGAGCCCTTCCTAGCTGGCAGATTTAAAATTTCTATATTTTTGCTATGGTGACAGGCCCACACCATCTGATATAGGTCAGCGTACTGCCTGCAGATTTTGCACCTTTCTGTTAATGTCGGGATAACATGATTTAGTACGGCGGGATCTAGGAAACACCCGGCATGGTGAACCGTTTTAAAAGAGACAAGACACTTATTTTTCTTTATTTGAATAACGCAATTGTGTTGTGTTGTATTGTGTTAGGTTGGATTTAATGGCACATAAGCAACGAAGGCTATTATGCGCCAAGCTCGAGGTTAAAGAATAACGCAATTTTTATTGTCGGGATCATGCCATGGTTATCTAATATATTACAGTTTCCTATACGCATATGTTAAGCCAGTTTCTCCGTATGTTTTAAATGTATTGTTGATTTGTTTGATCTCGCACGTCAGCCAGCCGCTGTCTTTTATATCTCTTGAAGTAACTAGACTGTTACTGTCTTTTATCTCTTGAAGTAACTAGACTGTTATATAAAAAGAACTGAGCAAGGGTAAATGGGGTACGCCTCAGTTCGCAGATGAGCCAACGTTTCGACAAGTCTACTTGTCGAAACGTTGGCTCATCTGCGAACTGAGGCGTACCCCATTTACCCTTGTACAGTTCTTTTTCATACCATGCAAACCATCTTCTTCATTTCGTTCTACCTAGACTGTTATTTAGTTAGTTTAGAGAAGCATACGCCGTAATAGTATTGACAAATTGTCACTCGTCATCATAGAGGAAAACCGGCAGATGTGGTTACACCCGGTATACAATGACACTTTCATTTGGTCCACGGGTTTCGCCCCGAAAGTTTAGAACAAGTTTTGTTTGGTTTTATTTATATGGCTTAACATCCCATATGGCTCAGACTGTATGAGGGACGTTGTGGTGAAGGGCTCCGGTAATTTTGACCACCTGGTGTTTTTTAACATGCACTGACATCGCACAGTACACGGGCGCCTTACATTTCGCATCCATCAAAAGGCAACCGCTGGGGCTAATATTGAGCCCGCGTCCTTGAGATCTGCATTCGATATCCCTAACCACTGAATCACCGCTATTGAACAGAAAGAAGTCAAAGTACAGAAAGGTTATGTGCAGCTTTTGTATACACAGAGCTACAGAGATCAGTCAATCTTTCAGCTTATGCTCTTAAAACGCTACATATCAAATCTATTGTTTTTTATTCCTAGTCTACGAATCTGAATTTACTTGCGCGCTTCTCTTTAGCGATGAAGGCAATCTAATACAATAGAAAAAAAAAGGAAACTTTCCGGGACGGCAAAAGCTGTCCGGGCGCATAGGAACCACATCTTCCAGAAATCACACGCTTTTACTGTCACAGGTTAGGACACGCAAGCCGCACTGCAGCCTCCGCGAGTGTGGTCTCAGGCGATCGGATAATGACGAAGCTATAGGTATCGGCTGACGTTCGTGCGTCCTGTATTGTACATTGTCTTAGCTTTTTTTCTTTTTGTGTGCTTGCAGTTTCAGTCATCAGTGAAGCAGCTATACAGAAAGCAAGGTTTTCTGCAAGGAGTGCGAACACATTCACTTGCTTTTTATAGAAGGGAATGCTGATACAGTTTTCTAATTTCTCAATATGTACTTGATTTCTCGAAAGCATTCGACAAAATTGACCACGAAATTTTGTCTACAAAATTGGAACATTATGGGTTTCGTGCAGCTTCTGGCAACCTTTAAACCATCATATGCAATGCGTCGTCATTAACTAATGTCACTCTTTCGTATTAAATGTCATTTCAGGTGTGACGCAGGGAAGCATACTCGGACCGGTTTTATTTAACATTTACATAAATGATATAGTAGGCACCAGCACACTTTCATCCTACATTACTTATGCAGACGACACGAGCCTATTTCTCCAGTCAACTAGTGTCGACGAGCTCACTGATTTCGTAAATATTACGTCTTCAAAAGTCCTTCAGCAGGCTAAAAAGGAAAGAAAAAAGGTTTACAAATTAACGTAGCTAAAAAACAGCCATATTATTTACTTCTGTACAAAATATTATTAATCGGGATGTTGATATAAAACTCGGTTCCGAACAAATAAAAGTCGATAAGGAAACAAAAACATTGGGTGTGATCTTCAGTCAACTTGTAAATTGGAATTCCCACGTGGAACGCGTGGTGGGAAACCTGCAAAAAGCTTATGGCGTGCTTTGTAAGTTTAGAATGATTCTTCCGACTAAAATTAATTTACTTCCTTATGCAACTTTTGGTCCCCATATCAATACATGGACGGACAGCTGAATCGAACCTTACCAAATTGCTGCTATTGTAAAAAGAAAACACTTCGTCATGTAGCTAATGCCTCATATGACAGTCATACAAGAGAATGTTTTGCTTTGTTTAATGTACTCCCCGTACACGACTTGCACAAACTTAATCTTGTTATGAAGTACGAAAACAGTCTCAAGAGTAACAACGATGCTTTCCTCAACTTATGTAATTTACCAAGACCCTTAGAAGTACCCTGCATATTCAGGAACAGGGCATAACGGTCTGCACCCTCGTCCCGCATTAATCAGGGCCTATACATGCTGCAGTACCAAATGCCTGCTTATTTTAATTTTCTACAAATGATAAATATAGATGTAAACGAGATTACCAAAAACTGCTGGCAAAAATATCTTATTCTAAGAGATACATGGGTTTAATCATGTTCATTTCTCCGGCACCAATTGCTTTTGTACTGCTGATGTATTGCAATATTTTGTAATCGTCTACTTTCCAGTTTCTATTACGTGAACTTGTGTACACTCGATTTTACCTAAATCTTTGGAGCTGCCGGCGAGGTTTAATTTTCCTGTCAAATATGTTTTCGTTGTTTTTTGTGGCTTGAATGTATTCGTCATATGCATATAATAATAATAGTCTCTAACGAGTATATATATATATATATATATATATATATATATATATATATATATATATATATATATATAAATATATATATATATAGGGAGGGGGTTGAAGCTCGAATGGGTCCGGTAGGGCATAGACTTAAAGTAGTTGACACACGGTAGAAAAAACAACACTTTATTCCGACGTTTCGGCCGGGGTCCGGCCTTTGTCAAGGAATGTAGAAAGAAGCTGTATATAAGAAATATATGTATATAAGAAATGTATATAAGAAATGGGAACCGACAGCTTCTTTCTACATTCCTTGACAAAGGCCGGACCCCGGCCGAAACGTCGGAATAAAGTGTTGTTTTTTCTACCGTGTGTCAACTACTTTAAGTCTATATATATATATATATATATATATATATATATATATATATATGCGTGCATTTTCTACATCAATATTATTTCAGATATAGCACCTGTCTAAAGTGTACATTAACATATTTTTGTTTGTTTCTACATGCAAATATATGCAATGATATAAGTCTCTCGCCCATGCCAAACAGAGGTAGGAGCCTCGTCAAGCTACTGCGTTTGTATCTTTTTGTTCCTACCCTAGCGTTTCTTATCTTTTTCTGTTGATCTGGATAAAAAAAAAAAAAAGATGAATAAAGTTGAGTTGATTTCAATCCCAGTGCACATTAAACAAAAAGGCAAGTCGAAACGAAAAAAAAAAAAAAAGTCGATTTGTGTTGGAGAAGGAGAGGAGGATAAATGACGCAGTAACTATCTGACCCCTTAATATGCGGGTCTACTGGGCCTTGAGAGAAGGTATGACGAAGAAAACAAACAAAAAAAAAAATGAGAGGAGAAATAGGTACCAGCATGGAAGATTTTGGAATAATGTCGACTACCTGAATATCTTTAACGAGCATTGCCGTCGCGCAGCATGCGCTTTGACGCCCGAAATTCACCGATGCCCTTCGCATGCAGTTCTTGGTTCCACCTACTGTTTCTCTTGCTCTCTTCAATTCCACCTCCATTCCTTCTACTCACTGCCCGTTGGAGCTGCCCACGGACAATTGATGATGATGGTGATGTCCTCAGTCGTAATGGTACACATACCCACGGCGGGGAATTGGCCAGGGTGCAGGTAGTTTCAGCCCTTTTCTTTTCCTCGGTAGCCAGGTTTTTGCCGAGAGAGCTAGGCCACCGATAAATTCTTACAAAGAAATTGTTTTCATGTTTATTTTGTAGGGAAATTGTCGTTTTCACTCACAAATTACCGCTGTGGATTTCTTGGTAGTGATGTGTAATTGTTATGTTCTCAGTGTGTCATTTCTGTAAACATTTTGCTAAAAATAAATAGTATTTCTGAATTAAATGAATAATAACTTCAATTATTCAGAAAAAAAATAGCAATCACAGCAAAAGCGTAATTCCGGTGAAGGCTCGATAAGTACCAGAGGCGATAGCACGCGACCAGCACCAGCCAAAGTCTGTGCGCGGGACACGAGGAAGAGAGGGAAGAAGCGCGGCAGCAACAGCAGCCGAGCCGCCATGGACTCCGGTGCAGCGCCGGAGACCCGCGAGGACGAGTCGAGGCTGCTGGGAGGGCGAGCACCCGACCAGCAGAGCACCGACTCAAGCCCGTGAGGAGTCACACGCATCAGAGCCCCAGTCGCGCGCACAGTAGCCGCTTCTGTCGATCGGCTACACGACTCGTACTATATATTTGCCGCATGGCGTTGCTCCTTTCGTGAGCAATGACTGTTGCACTATCGCGCCTCAATTTGTCAAAGGTGCGCGCAAGTGCGGGCCGGCCCCCCACTGTCTGCGACGCACTGCAGCCAGCCGCGTTAATGTGACTGCTTTGTCGTGACTCAGATTATGACAGAAACCGTACGAGGGCGCGCGTGGGCTCAGCTACACAGCGACTGCATTTATACATCTCGGAGAAATCCCGCGTTTCGCGCCTCCCCGCAGTGCCGGAAACAGGGAGTGCGTTCCCTTGAAGGCCTCCTTGGACGCTAGTTGAGTGACATGGAGGGAGCTCACCGGCCGTCCTCACTTTCCCACGGAAGATGGAAGGCGGACATCGCTCTGGTTCAGAAATTGTTCGACGTGGTCCATATCTTACGGTGCCTGAGTGCGAGACGACGTAAGCCCTTTACGGCATCTAATTCACGGTGTTCTTTTTACTGCAGGAACCCGCCATGGTGGCACCGGCGGACGCGGCTCGAGCGGGCCCTGTGCGGCGTCGCCTCGACGGCGCTGCTCATGTTCTTCGCCATGGCGGCCGCGCTTGCTGTGCTCGGATACCACTACCAGCGGGGACTCGGTGAGACACGCCTTCGTGTGCGCTGCTTGCCTCGGAGCGAGATGATAGGGCTGCGCTGTTGAATTTGTCATCTCGTAAAGAAAAAGCAAAGCACAATCTGAGAAAGTGCTTCGAACTTGATCTTGCATGCTGCGGCGAAGGTGCCGCAGTTGATGATGATTGAGTTATTCTGAGAATGCCGGCGACCACTTACTGTTTGTAGCCGTTGTTCTTTCGAACAAGAAAATGTATTAAAAAAAAACTTGCCGAAGCTTTTTTTTTTTTTTATACTTGACGGTGCATGCTTTTTAAAGCTTGACGGTGCATGCAGATAATTATTCAGATGTCTAAGAAACGACTCGCATGATTGACGCGCTCTTGTTCTTTTACGTCAGCGCTCCTCCGTGGAAATGTCGCCATAGCCCGTAGTGGGAACGCACACATGTATCAGGGCATCCAGTAGCCATCTGCTCGGCTCTGTGTATGAGCATGACACGTTGAAGTATTCATGTGCATTTTTCTTCAGCTCTGAAAGCCTCCCCCCACCCCCCTCGCGCTTTAAACGTCTGCAGCCATGGAAATGGAGACAATTGACAATAAGCTTTGTGTAGTCTCGCGCACAGCGCACACCTGCTTGGACAATTCAGACTGCAGCGAGAAGAATGCGTGAACTCCCTACATTCCAGCGAGTGCAGCGCTGCGGTGTTGCTGAGATAACACGGTAGGTTTACCCGCCCCACGTCCAATCACCTTCGACTCGATTGGTGCAAACATACATCCTGCTAGGCATGCGTAGCAGCACGCCTCGTACGCGTACAGTAACTGAAACGGCCCTGCGTGGACGCCGGTCCTTGCTCGATCGCCGCGAGATAACTAATTCGAGGTGCTCGTCGAGTGCCTGCGGTGGAGTCTGTCGAGACCTCGGTGCCTTATAGGCAGCATGCATCCAAGTTGGCCCTGGCATTGCTTCTTGTTGGTGCTGTTACATGAATTTCTGCTTGCTGTCCATCCTCGTTTTCGTCTCGTACGATGAACTTATTTTCCCTGCAAAAGCATAGACAAAGAAAGGAGTATATTGTGCTTGCTGGTCCTGCGTGACAACTAAAACATGCCCAGCTTCTGTTCTCTTGTCCGAGCGTGTCAGCTTGTCATGTCCTTCAGTTTCCCACAGCAGCAGAGATCACGAACTTTTTCAGGGTGTCGTACTGCAGTTTATATAATATTTAGACTTCTCAAGAAGAAAAACATATTCTTACGCTTAGGATAATATGTTGTGGTTGGCTCGTTAGTTCATGTAGAGGAAACAGCGCAGTAGCAACACAGACAGAAACCACAGACAAGAAACACGGGTACAAACGCAGGCGCTCATTAACAATGTTGTTTGTTGAATCACATTTCTGGGTAGTAAGTTTATCTGCGTAAAGCGTTCTTCGACAACAGTTCTCCGACACGTGCGGTTTTCTATTAGTAAAGCACGTGGCATGCAAGCAATGGAGTCAATGTGATTCGAGGTATGACAATTCCAGATCACTGTTGGTGCGCTAAATTAGGCTGAGATCGAACCTGCTGTTCCTGATCTTTATTTAAGTGTATCGGAATAACACATGCAGGTTAATGTGGGGAGGACGTTCAGTGAGTTCCGTGCGCATTGCAACCGAACGGTATTGCAGTATGTACACTGCGTCATCCAACTATGCAATGGCTGCGGTCGACGTGACTTTCCTGTCTCATTCCATCTTGAATTTCGTCGCGCTGAAGGATGGCAGGCTGAAGAGAAAGTATCAAACCGGGATCGATTTATTACACAAGAGGGATCAGCTAGTGCGCATGCAAGTACTCGCGAACTCACGGATGATGCTTTCTGACGCTGTAATATGCGACCGTTAAATTGTGAACAGTTTTGTTTAATGGAATTGAACGGCGGCGCAACACGGAAACGGACACAGACAAGAAGGGGACACCACATGCGCCGTTCAATTCCATCATGCACCAACTCGCCCCCCAGGCCATTATTCTGTAGTTTTGTTTAAGTACTACGAGGGGGGGGGGGGGGGGGGGGGGAATATTTTGCACATGATTCAAAAATTCCGAAAAATTCCGCGACGGTTCCTGTGGTTGATACGGAGCTGGACAATAATATGGGCATTTAGCATAGTGGAGACGTATACCTTTTTGCCGGACGGCTCCTGCACATGCGCAGTGGCAAGGGCAGAATCGCCTTAGGCGGACACCATTTCTTCATGAGATCATGTGAGAACACAAGCTTCGTTAGGCAGCATTCGTCCCGTCTCCCTGCTTCCACGTTGTCTTTTTACGTTGTTTCTACTAAGGCACTTATTATTCGCGCAAGTGCTTCTCTGTAGCGGTCAACGAACATGGAAAGGGACGTGTATTCGCATTGAAGAAGAGGGAGAGGGGGAGAGGAAATTTTGAATACTAAAGCTGCCTTCTTTGCCCTGTAGAGCTATAATGCTTCATTTCGAAGGTAGCGCAAAAAACAAGGACCAAGAGTAGGACACTCCCCGAGCGCTTCGTGGTGTGTCCTTCTCTCTTAGTCCTTGTTTTTTGCGCTACCTTCAAAATGAACCATATTCAACTCGCCCAACTTTCAACCTTACTACGTTACAATGCTTGTTTGCTCCGATAAGGTTTTGAAGAATTTCTTTCACGATCTTCATGCACAACATTGAATGTTGTATCGATATCGATGCACCTGGAAGAGATATGCGCCCTCTTTAACGCGTGCTTTCATTGCTACGGGCCTGGAACACTTTAGTTTCGTAAGCCTCTTAAAAGTATGCAGACCACTGCATACTCCACCGAACCACCTGATTTCAGAAATAGATGTTTTTGCCCTCGCGGAGGTTTTGGCATCACGTTCCTCCGGATAACTTGTGAGAGTACAGACGCCTTTGACTTCTTGGGCCTTGAAACACAGATATCTGTAGAAACTTACAGACGCCCTACAGTAGAGCCCGGTAATATACCTAGTCCCACGTGACGAAGAGTGTCGGCTTAGGCATGTTTTTATCGCCGTGAATGTTGCGCGCAGGTGGAAAGTTACGCGATTAAGGCGCAACGCGCACCCACCTGCAAACAGGCGGCGCGTAGCTTGTTTTTGTCGCCCATGATGAAATAGTCATGCGTAGTCGAGGTCTTGTGACTTTCATATGCATTACAATCGGCCGGAAGAGCTTTTATCACATCCAATCATTAAGCAAGCGTACTTCTTACGAAGCTGGCGCAACAACCCGCAAACAAGCAAGCTTCCTAACGAGTAAATGTTGTGCCCACGTGTTGGTTCTCTGCGCAGTATTTATCGCGCAAACGCGATCACCAAGGAGCGTCACATTTAATGCGTGTTATGAAGGCGCTGAGCGATATATATATATATATATATATATATATATATATATATATATATTTCTGAACGGGAGTGCAGCGACACGCAACTTTACGAAACCTATGGTTTATATATAGCTTTCACAGTGTTGAATAGAGGTAAAGTTTCCACCCTTGTAATTCATCGAACTGAATGTGGAGAAGGGAGACGAACACTGGCATTCGACTACCGTAGAAAACACAAATTTTATAGACTTTGTGCACACGCATATATTCTTTTTGTCTTATATGAATATTGTTTGGAATATAAAACATCAGTAATTGCGCTGCAGCTGTAACGGCACAGCCAAATCTACGTTTCCGACCAACGTTCGCACGTCTCGACATTACTGTGCTTCTAGAATTGTTTGCTTAGAAGGTGGCGCTGCTTCTCTTCCCGTGTAATTCGCAGAAACATTGTGTAGCAAGAGTTATTACGTCTGCGAGCAGGAACGACCGCCAAACTGATTCGTTTGCAATACCTTGGCGTCCTTTAAGACCGAGGTAAAAATCACACGCGCATCTTTTCTTTGCGCCCCGAAGACCGCGTCTAGTAACGCTGCGAATGCAAGTGTGAACTTGGCGCCAGAGATTGATCTGTCTTCGCGCCTCCTTTCTGCCGCAGAGGACGGCAGCGGACTGCGGTTGGGCTTGCGACCAGGCCTACCAGGTAACGTGCTCCGGACGGTGCTGCAGACCACTGCCGCGAAGCTCGCTTTCAGAACCGGGCTAAAGTAGTCCACTAAGACGTGACGCAAGCCCTACAGGAGACGTAAATGTGCTTCGACTCATATGAGACATTGTCCAGCTATTACCGCCAATTTCAGTCTGAGAATTCTATCCGCAGTTCATTTTTGTGACTCGCTGAGATGAATTGGTCGTCGCTGTTGCACTGGTATACGTGTTCTGGAACGCACTAGAAATCGTAACCTTTCCTAGCACCGCCTTCGTCGTTTTCAAAAGAGAGGGGAAAGAACAGCAGATTAGTGCACCGAATACGAAAATGGCATATTTCAAGTTGGGCTGATTGGCCGCTTTGTCAGTGGTCTTGAAGACGCACAGATGTTCAGCGGCATCGCTAGTTACAAAACTCTTTTGGCAACCGGCTGAACATGTTATTTGCGCTATTTACAAATGTCTGCTGGTTGGTTTTGGTTCTGCCAAAAATTTTGTTGGTGCTCTGACGGTGCATATGGCCAGTCATGAGAGCGTAAATAGCGATAACAAAGCACATGGGACGAAGGATTGGGGTATGTACAGCATACGGTCGTTTACAGACAGCAGTGGGTGTACCACTTGTACACTCATCTTTTCCGACAAACTTTGTTTCGCGTGTGAGTAGGCATTACTCGTTTCCCTCTAGTGCCTCATGGAGTCTCTTAAATTCATCAGCAAAGAGCATTATCTCCTTACGCGAGCCTTACGCTGTCACTCATATAGTCACACGAACACGATGAAACGTTCAAAGCGGCACTCGTGTTTCCACCACGCACAACCCCCAACGGAAGGCGAAATCAGCACCCTGTTTCCAAAGGGTGCACAGTAAAGCTGATGTGATGCCCCTTCGCACCTTGCGTTTACTTTATTGCCGGGCACAGGTGTCCGCACAGAAGAGGGGCATAGCTAGTAATGCAAAAAAAAAAAAAAAAATTAAAAACTTTATATACTACTCACGCATAATAACTAGAGTAGGATAATCTTCGTAGATGTAGTAAAACCTCTTCCTGCCTTAGACCAAAGTAAACATCCTTGAAATGGCGGTGGTTATGAGAAGATTGTGGGGCTTTACTACGTAGCCTGCCAGTTGGACTCACGGTGGGTTCTTATAAGTGATCAATCCCTTATCTGAAATCTACTTCAACTGGGCGAATTCCCACAAATACGTTGGCCTAAAATCCAGCGCTGCTGCGCTACGGCCGGGTCCCGTTGATTGGGAGCGCAGAGCGCACTGGGCTCGGCCGGAGACGTGCCATATCCGTCGCGCTAAAGCATTTAGAGCGCGTCGCCCTCGTCTGCGGCACCGACGCTCGAAGGCCGCCCACTCCGCGTCGCGTTCACGGTGCGCTGGCGCTCCAGCGTTCTTAGGAGCTGGAAGGCAGTATCGCTTAGCCAATCAGATTAGAGCCATAGTAGTTCTTAGTACTGTCCTCCACTTCACCTCTCTGTCGGAGTTGGAAGACATCTGGCGACCGCCACATGATGCCCATAACACAAGTACCCTGGATTCAGAACGCAGACAACTTAAATTTACGCAATTTCTAAAGCAAATATTAGTGCGCTGTAATATGAAAAAGAAAAAAAAGAACGGAAAAGTTCCTTATCTTGTTCGTAGACTACAACTACCACCACCACCACCAATACCATCATCATAATCATCATCGCCCCATTTATATTGTCTGCAAGGCACCGAAGCCATTTCCCACTAATCTCCACATTATCCTTTCTAACATTAGCTGTTGCCACCCTATGTATTGAACTTACGGATGTCGTCTATAAACCTGACCTCGCCCTACCCTGCTACATTTACCATATATCGGTGTTGGCTTCATTACTCTCGGGTAGTATAGTGTTCATCTGTCCATCGCATTACGAACCCAGCCCATGTTCAATTGAACATTTTATTTCTTCATCCAAACGCGTCGGCCGTGTTTGATGGAGGTAAAAGCAAAAAGCCCATGTACTGAGCGATGCCAGTGCACGTTAAAGAACGCCAGGTGGTCGAAACTACCGGAACCCGTTACTAAGGCACCCACAGTACTACATCCAATACCTCACTACTTAACCTCAACTGCGATTCCCTTGACAAGCCGCTGAACTGTGCTTGTGGTTCCTTCGTAATAAAGTTTAGTCTCATCATTCGGTTTTCTTTATCATTGAGCGGTTCTCTGATCAATTTTATATGTGCGTATTCTTTCTCAGGACATTTTTCTCCAGACCATCTCAGTTTTTTTTTTTTTTCATCGCATCATCCAACCTTCAGCTGTCAGTCCACCAGCTTCTGGGGTTCAACTGACCAAGTCTTTAGTTTAGGCTGTGACGCATATGACGGAGCCAGGACTGTTGGTCCGGACAGGATGCTAAATATAACTTGGCAGCGTTTAATGCACTCATCGAGTGAGTCTAACCAAGCTGTACTGTCGGGCGATTGTGCATAAAATGGGATATTACAGAGCTTAGTGAGTGCACTGCTACACACAGCACATGTGCTTCTTTAAACCGTGTAAGAGTAACAAGAGCACATAAACGAGACAAGCAAATAGTCAAAACTTGGCGCTGTCAACATCCCGTTATGTTCTTGTCAAGCGAATATGCACCAACCGAGCAAGCATATTGGCCAAGTACGCGAATATTTCAGCCGGGAAAAAAAGAGTCCTGGAGGGCTTCGCTGCAGAGTTAACAGGAAAATTTGATGTTTGTTCTGCTTCATAACTGCGTGAAATTTGTGCCGTACTCTTCGTCGTACTCAGCGCAAGTGTATAGGGAAACCGTCATTTTGTATGTACAGGCCCTGTGTGTTTTATGTGCCGAGAATGCTGCTTGCCTGAAGCGCATTCAAGCCTCCTGCTCATTGGAGGGGCTCATACTTGACGCAACTTCACGAAGTGACCCAAGTAATACCCATTGCGCCATGCGGCGATGCGCCGCGCGACACGGCAGGCTTTCCGATCCTCAGAGCGCGTGACCGCGTGGCGTGTGACCGGAAAGGCCTCGAGGAACGCCTCATCTGCGCTTTCTGGCACCGCTTGCATCTCAGACGCGTTGTATGCGAAAACAAACGCATTCACCGGCGCAGGAGAAGAATAAAACGGGGAAACAAGCCAGTGTGCCGCTACTATATAGTCTCCATCCGGAAAAACACTCGGCCGTCGCCGGTCGATGGCACCGAGGAAGCTGTGAAGTAGAGAGTGCGCAGCGTCGTCGCAGCAAGGAGACGGACAATAAGCCTTGACGTTGGCTCATAGTATGTGCATTTAACTGGCGTGGCCAGAGGACAGTCTCTATCCACCGTGAAATCCCCAAAAGGAGCTGCCCTTCGGCCCAGGAGCAACTACAAACTAGGTCTTGAGCCTTCCTTTCGATTATTTAGGCGAAAGCTGCTCATTCTGTAGGCGTTCGTTCGTTCGGTCACACTATAGCTGTCAATCAAATGACATCATGATCACATCATCAATAAATAAAAATTTTGTCTCTACACGGAATCGAACCTTCATCCCTTGGATACCCTAGGCGAGCGCTTTAACCAACTGCGCCATGCCCGGAATCGTGAAACGCACGCCATAATTCTTGTCTACCGTGAGGATGATAGTAGCGGTGACAATGACGCTGCAATTAGTGATAATGGCACTGGTGGCATTAGCAATGATAATGACGGTACATTTAGGTTGATAATGTTAATGAGGACAAACGCGATGCTCCGTGTGCACCAGCAACCTCAGGCTTTCGCATTTCTTGGGTGGAACAGCGCGGACACGAAACACACAAGAGAGGCACAACAGACGAGCGCTTCAGCTCTTCTGTGGGCCGCTACAGCCATCTGCGGGGCATTCCAAGAGGATGTGCTGCATCCTGCGCTCTGAGCTTTGGCGATAAGCTCGTAACTTCAAGGAGTGCTTATGGGTGGCATGTGGAAGGTGTGGCAGCGAACGTCAGCGAGACGGACCGTGCAAGGAGTGGGTCACCACTTCGCAACAGACGATAGAACAGCGCTCGTCTGTTGGCTTCTCTTCTTGTGTGTTTCGTGTCTTCACGCTGTTCCACCCACTATGTAATTGTACCAACTCGCCCAACTGTTCATCCTACTTCGCATTTCTGCAGTGCAGATTCCACAGTGCGCTCTGAACTTTTTCTTCTGGTGTGATTAACTAACATACCTTGGTGCAGTTGCTGCTTTTTTCGAGAATTTCGCTCCCTACTTGAGGGGCTCAGAAAACAAGTTTTCATCATTGTATACTGCAGGTAGCGCAGACTGGATGGCATTTATAGGTTCACCTGTAGCAAGCGTAACATTGGAGCTTCTGACCGATTGCTCTCATGTTGCTTTAACGATTCAAGGACGTCAGAAAAATATGCGCCACGTAGAGGATAATTTTTGCGAAAGGACACCAAAACTCTGTGTCGAGAGGCAGCGTATCAAATGCGGCGCGCTAATAAGACTTAACATTCGACTAATATAATTTTACCGGAACCTGAAAATTTGTTCTCTGAATATAGATATCCTCATCGGCCGAGTCGGTTTGGGATGCTGAACCTCATTATCCAGGAATTGAAACTAGAGCATTATTATGCGCGCTATCAGAGGGCCTTGTACATAAATGAGGTGGTAGGTCACGATTATGACCAGGTAGGCCCAAACCTGCAAAGGCTGCCGGGCTGCACCCGAAAGTCGGCGAGGGCACCTCGTACGCTTGCGATCAAGAAAACCTGAAGTACTGAGAAGTCGGAGAGGTGACGTCAGTTTTTTAGAGTGACGGCATGTGGTCATTTGACGCACTGGTGAATCACATGGTTTGATAGAACCGTATGTAGCTGAAGAGACCCATTAACGCTGTCGCGTTGTATACTTTAGAGGAGCTTAGGTGTCCCCCTAATTTCTTTTTCAATGAACTGCTTTTATCTATTTGCTAAATTATAGCAGCTTACAGCTTATTTTGAATAGAGCTGTTGGCAACAACACAGTTTAATACATGAAAAAGTACTGCTACTTGCAATCCCAGACAAATATACAATTGGTGTACCCGATCTTAATGCGGTCGATTCCTGCAACTTTTTTTCAAGGGAAAACTGAAAATCTCGGACCGTAATGAAAGGAAGAAAAGATGTTTTATGTGTGGATAATAGTAAACCAGGAGCTTCATAAGGATACAGCAGAGCTTCGAAAAGCTTGAGAAAAGAACGAATTGACTGCAGAAAGTGCGGAAGGAAAGTCTCGGAAGGATTTAGGAACTATTTGCTTGTTGTTTGTCTAGAGTTTCTTCCGAACGGATAGCAGTTTTAAGGGATGAGTGTCTTATATAGCAAAAATGTGCATTGCACTAGCAGCACTTAGAGACTTGAATCACGGCGGTGAATTTCTTTCGAATTACCTGAAAGTAAACATTCGGCGTTATTTTTTCATCATCATGAATGTTCACAACAACATGAGCAAACAGCTGTGGGGCCTATAGCCGAAGCTAGTGTAGGCCCATATGGTATACATATATGCGTATGTGCATCAAATATTAAGACAGGTGAACAAATGACACAAAATAAACATCAATCCAGGAATAACATAATATGACGATAAAATAATAGCAACATGGAGGCAGTGCAACATACCGAACTGTTCATTGAAGGATATAATCTTTTTATGGAGAACACATTGTTATTGGCAGTTTCAGTTTTATTGGTAATATTGTTAAGGTATTCTATATCTTTGTACCGTGATACTGAATTAGTCGTTGACCGTATGTGTTTCCGGTAATTAGTAAATTAAAGCTTATGTTAGTGGCATCTTTAGTGCTACTTGTAGCAATCACAAACATACTGCAAACACACAAACATAAGTACCATTTAAGTGTGTTATAAGAGCAGAGTTTACAACGCTCCCAAAGGGTATCTAGTTTTGCAATAATTAAGTTCAAAAATAACCAAGAGCCAGTGAAAGAATTTGATTATGCCTTTTTTTTATTACGGTAACTTTCTCAAAGCGACATTTATAGAACCTAAATCTAACTCAAGGTTGCCATAACGTTATCGAATTTGGCTGTATTCGCAACTAATATTAATTTTTTACAGAGGGCAAGGCGGCATCCGACGAAATAACGGTACGAGGGTTTGCGTCTAACTGCGGAAGAGGGCTAGCATGATGGTCATACGGATGCCTTGTATTCAAATGATCAATGTAAAATGTTTCTGATAGATAAAATATTTCTTAGATACTCTACTCTTGTATGCCATGTTACTTTAGATACGCAGTTCACTTTCTTTTTTCAGAATAGTAAGGTATCAATAGACGGCTAATCATGAGGGTAAAAGGGTGCTAGTAATATCATAAGTTAACAAATCAGTCTATTCTCCAGCTAGAAGCTCAAAAAAGCGGTCGAATTCTAAAAAAACAAAACTTGTTTATTTCCTGACAGTGGTACGTACTGCTAGAAAAGGGGCATCAGCTTTCGCAAAAGGTACCTGCGATGCAATGTAATCAGCTGAGCAGTATGAACTATGCGACAACTAAATATTAGGGTGCCGAAGAAATAATTTCTTTCATTTTTGTCAACATAATTTAAATAAATATTTAAAAAATTCACGAATATTACGTCCACAACCTGCTTAGCCTATGCTACTATTTAACGTATTCTCGGTCAGCATATGTGGCAATGCCACCCGGTGGAGAAGGAAATGCGTGCCTACTGGGTGTGCCAGCTTTTTTTTTTTATTAATATTATTTATCGACGCTTGCACGGGTGCCATAGAACTCCCGCGCTCACATCGTCCGGAATAAAATGGAAGCGATTGCAACATGTGACTGTACTGTGCTGCCCTGTCTTATCCTTCTTACAATCAGTCCCTACAATCTGAGCAAGATAACCGCCCAGAGTACAAAGCAACGAAAAACTAATCATATTCAAGAATATACGCACACCAAAAATTCAATAAAAGTATTGCGAGTCAAAAGAACATCGTCAAGAACTAGAGACCAAATATTGTGAGCCAAGAAAACATTGTCAATTTTTACTTGTAAGCTAAGGTAACACTTTGATACCTAAAGAGCTACGGAATTGTTAGCTATGACATTAAACGTAATGACGTCACTTAAATGAAAGGAAATAAGTTATGTCAGGTAGCAGATTCGGACCTCTGAACCTTTTCATAAGCCAGGCACGCTGTTCCTTTGCCACGGCACGTCGGTTGGAATAGGTTGAAAACAATATGAGATGGCAACCATGGAGATGGCGATGTCTACGGCAGGATGTCGCTGAGCAGGGACCCCTCCTCTGCTGTGATGAGCTGTGATGTAGACCTCCTTTTTTTCTTTAGTGCCATTTTTTTTCCTGTTTCTATAACGCAAATATTTTTGTCGATATTTTATTTTATCTTGGTTTACGTCCGTTGAGCTTTAGGCGATGCGGGTGAGGCAACGTTGCTTTTATTTCGTTTAATTCTCTAAACCAACTTCAGTCTTGATTTGGCACCGTCTGATTTTTATATTTGCACTTTGCGAATGCATGTTTGAGAAGGACAAGAACGTTAGTCGCGCATTCAGAACATGGATAAACCATGAAGGGGAAAAGATGGGGAACATTTATTTTCGCTTTGATAGTCATAACATTATAGGGCTGACTGATCCCTACGGCTGCATGGATGTCATCTGGTGCACCCTGCTGTAGACATAACCATACTTGTTGCCATCTCATAATGTTCTTTTTTTTTTTCTTCTTTTTTTTTTACCCTATTGCAACCAACGTGCTGTGTCGAAGGGATAGCGTGTTGGCATATGAAAGAATAAGGCTCCGAGGTTCTTATTTGCTACTTGATCATCATTATTTTCTTTAATTTAAGTGAGTGTTTATTGTCAGAGGTATGTCACAACCCATTTCGACCAATCAGCATTCTCCCCACCAGCCGATGCTGATTTTTCTGCCGAACGGGATCTAACATTTATCCCGTTAAAAAACGGTGCAAAGAATGCATGCATGCCATTTTTCAGCGGTGGCGCAAAACCGTGCAAATAGACCAAGATCATAATGAAAAGTAATCTATTTCCGGTAGATATATATGCGCGTAATATTTGTGAGTTTCAATTTTTTTTTTAATTCACAGTAGTCGAGGAAAAAAATTGAAGAGCATTACTTTCTAAATACTCCGCGTAGTTCTCAAGTAACAGCATGGATCATACTCTTTGGTCTGTCGTATTGCTTTACTTTTCAGTGTACTCCGCTGGAAAAAATAAATAAACCTGTAAAGATCACATGCTTTCCCAGACCTTCAGCACCTTGTCAGTTGCAAGGGCGATGTACGGCACATAATCACCAGTACACTTAGCCCCTACTTCCGCGTCATATTTTTGGAACGGACATTCACTGTATCAAATGTGTCCAATACACTATAGCGCAGCAAAAGACGAGGACACACGAGCGAGAGACGAACACCACGAGCGCTAACTTCCAACAAATTGTATTCTCCTGAAGCATCATATATAAACGCCAGAAAAACATGAATCACATGTGCAAACAGTATCAATTCCTTAGAAAGACAAGCTCTTTATCTGAGAGGAGAATGGAAGGTGTGCTTACACACGCGCATCCTGAACTATTTATCTTTTCGGCTTCAATGATTTCGCGCGTTACTCTTTCTCTGCTTTTTCCTATTACCACACTTTTATCAAAGAAAGGCTTACAGGTGGTCGTCTCTCGCTCTTGTGTCCTCGTCTTTTGCTGCGCTATAGTGTATTGGAATCATGTACCAACAAGCCCAAAAAACCACGCTACTGATCAAATGTGTGTTGGTAATTTTGACAAACAGTCTTTTTCAAAAGTTTAGTGTGCAGGGGGTCTACCTCTAAGCTGTGAAGTGAAGTGGCACTCATTTAGCAAGGAAGTCCATTCGTTTGGAAAAATTAGGACAAAACACGTTAACTTAGAATGCTGGCAATGCATTACGAGCACACGATCTATAGCTCAGAAGCAACCTTCATGGACTCTAAACATTTGACAAAGGCTGTACGTGAGCTTGCTGCCACGAAAATTAAGCTATGTCGATACGTGTAAGTACGTTGCTGGTGTTGTTTCAAACGTGTGTGTCGCCGACGGTGTCGTCGCAGGTCGTGCTGGCGTGGCTCTGCCATCGCAGGCCGATCGGCTGATGGGCGAGGACGCCAAGCTGTGCCTGTCGCCGGGCTGCGTGCAGGCCGCCTCAGCGCTACTGCAAAACATGAATCAGAGCGTGGATCCGTGCGAGAACTTCTACGAGTTCGCTTGCGGTGGCTGGGTGCAGCGACACCTGATCCCTGAGGACAAGTCCTCCCTGTCTCAGTTCTCGCTCATCCAAGACCAGTTGGACGCTAAGCTGCGCACGCTGGTCGAGGAGCCCGTGCGGCCGACCGAGCCGGGCTTCGTGCAAAAGATGAAGCACATGTACCAGTCGTGCCTCAACACGACCCTCATCGATGCTACGGCCGAGGCGCCGCTCAAGCGCGTCCTCACGGCGATTGGAGGCTGGCCCGTGGTCGAGGGTGCCTCCTGGAACGCCTCGGGCTTTAACTGGCTTGAGGCGCTGGTGCAGTACCGCTTCTTCGGCTACAGCCACGACATTCTGCTAGACCTGTCGGTCATCCCGGACTTCCGCAACAACACGCGCTACATCATCGACTTAGACCAGACGTCGCTGGGGCTGCCCGATCGCACGTACCTGCTACGCGGTCTTAACGACAGCGCTGTGGCTGCATACCTGCGCCTCATGGTTGACGCCGCACAACTGCTGGGCGCTTCCGACAGGGCAGCCGCCGAGAGAGAGCTCCGCGATGCGCTGCAATTTGAGATCACGCTGGCGAACGTGAGTGTGCAACATAGGTTGCTCAATATCGGCATCGCCACTCGGCCGTAGTCGTTCGCAGTGGAAGGTTGGCAGCTATGTACAACGTGTATTTCGCTAACTTCATTCTGAATGCCTGTAATGTATAGGTACGGCATGTCAGTTGCCTGTGGCGACGATAGACATAGAGGGCTAGACTGTTTTGTGTAGATACGCTAAATCTAATTTTCGATGGAGCTGGGAACCAAAAAAAAAAAAAAATTCAAGTGTGCACATGACCTCCCACGCACGGAGAATACGTAAGCATTCCAAATATTTGGGGTTGTCCACCTAAGTCTCAGCTGAATTGGCCATAGTAATATTATGTTGGATACCTATTTGGTCAAATTCGGACGAGGTCAAATTTTGGTCGTCGAGGGTATAAACTCTGGGGGCGGCCCTTCTAAATTTGAAAGTCACCGCTGAGTTGGCCATACTCAAGTTAGACTAATTTTTGTCAAACTTTGTGGGTCTAGAGGGAAAAGATTTTAGGGTGGTCTATCCATATTTGGGGGTCACCATTCAGTTGGTGATACTCGGATTATGTTGGACACTAAAATTGGCCAGCATAAAATTTGGGGGTACCAGTGCTAATTTCGGGGATGCGGGCAGGTACTATCTGCACACATTTTCTGCTGTCGCTTTTGTGCGCAAAAAATCAAAGCGTATCTCAACTGCCGTTATCCAGCTACGTTTGTTGTTGGATACTGGTTGGGCGCCTATATTACCAGATAGTCACTAAGATTAGTCTTTTACTCAGATCAGTCGGCTGAATGGACATGCCTTTTGGTTGTCAATAGTAATAAATTTGTTTATCCTGCACTAGTCTTTAGAAAACGAACAACTTAATGAGAATAGGACGCTTCTTTTTTTTTTTTTTTTGAAGCAAGCACTTTCAGAGTGAGCTCTGCAACTTAAATTGGGCTGCACATCTCCGGCTATTGAGAGAGTATAAGGCAGAGCTGAGCTAGCGACCATTCCGTAAAAACTTAAGACTGACTTCTTAACATTTAACGCCAGCTTGCATCAAGTGTTTCACAGTCAAATGCGCCAGGGGCTTCTTGCCTCATTCACTTTGCCGATCAGCACAGAATGTTCTTCACAATGTTGAGAAACATAAAATGGTGCGTATTTCCAACGCTAAATCTGAAAGCATGCGTTAATCAACGATGCAACCTTCTATAGTTAACGCTCACTACCAATGTTTTGGTTTTCAGTACTCAACACCGCGGGAGGAACGACGCAACATCAGCAAACTGTACAACAAAATGCCGCTCAGCGACCTCAAGAAGTTGGCGCCCAAGGTCAGTCTGAACAGTCTGCCACGTAGAAGATTATCCGTCCGGCGCAAAGGGACAGAACTTTAACAGGGTTGTATGACGTCCCGTAACCACGTGGCATGACCCATTTGTCGGGAGCCTTCAACTTGGACTTCTCTGTTCATATGGAAGGGTGAGGGTCATCGAGCCTTCCAGCACCTTCAGGCTCCTTTCTTAACTTTCGCCAGTTCCGCAAGAAATATTACGGGCTTCGATGCCAATCACTATGACTAGTATGCCAAGTGGTATAAGGTACAGCTTACTCCACCACAACTGCGGTGTACTTGCAGGGCCTGACCCGTTCATTTGTGTAGGCAGAAGAATGGGGCCTGTGTGAAAAATTACTTTCCGTTTGAACAGGCACGTGCACGCAGTCGAGAAAGATATTTACTCTCGGATATCTCGTGGTTGAAAAGAAAGATTCCTGAAACGAAAAAAAGCTGGTCCAAACACTGTCTTCTTTTGTCAGCGTCTTTCTGACTGCTTAGAAAGTAATCTCCTTGAAAGGAAGCAGATATAGTCACTAACTCAAATAAAATAGAAGGGACGCTTTTAAGCTAATTAGGCTTTGTTACTATGCTGAATTGTCTTGCTTCCATTGAATACCTGACCAGCCGAAATTTTGTCGAAACCCTGATCATCTTTTTTTTTTTCATAAAAGAGTTCGGAGTTTAGACCAGAGTACGTATTCCGAATTCGTCCTGTTTTCAGAAGTGTCGGTTTCACCGTTTCCACTCTCATCTGATCGGGGGAGACGCCGGAAGCGGATGTAGCAGTACGCCACTGATCACCGAACTGACTTCCGGTTCCTGTGTTTGCACCAATCAGGCGACTTGAAATCGGAGCAAATACGGCACTTATGAAAACAAACCAGGAATACGGGCCCAGGAGACAGACCCTATAACGTTTCTTTGCGCAGATCGACTGGAACAAGTACTTCAACTCGCTTCTGGTGGACAAGGTGGCTCCCGACGAGCCCATCAACGTGGTGGTGCCCGAGTTTGTGCAGCGCTTTGAGGCACTCATGGAGACAACACCGGCACGCACGCTGGCCAACTATATGGTGTGGCGCGTGGTGCTCCAGTCGTACGCCAGCCTGAGCAAGCCGTGGCGCGAACGGCTCCAGGAGTTCAACGGCGTGCTCACGGGCAAGACCCGCGAGACGGCGCGCTGGGAGCAGTGCATGGGCTCGCTCACGGGCTCACTGGGCATCGCGCTGTCGTCGCTGTACGTGCGAAACTTCTTCCAGGAGGACGCCAAGGGCGCCGCCCTGGACATGGTGCAGTTCATCGTGCGAGAGTTCCTCACCATCCTGGATGGCATAGACTGGATGGATGAACAGACGCGACAGCGGGCCCGGGCCAAGGCGCAGGCCATCCGGCCCTACATCGGCTACCCGGACGAGCTGCTCAACGACGCTCTCGTGGAGGAACACTATATCAAGGTGAAGCTGAAACCGGACGACTACTTTGAGAACATCATGCGCCTGCGAAAGTGGTCCACCGACTACGCGTTTGGCCAGCTGCGCAAGCCGCACATCAAGGGAGAGTGAGTGTGCCCGTTCCACCTATTTTATGGAACACGAAGAGTGACACAAAAGCTCTGCATTTTCGCTGCTTAGAACTTGACATTCATGATTCATTGTTTCGGTCAGAAAGCTGAGAATTCTCCGGGTTTTCGTGTTTCAAAAACTTCTGTTGGAGCGTCGATTTGTGGCCGTGAATCTGGAGCAGATTATCTAACAAGACACATAAAAGTCTGGTGTATCCGATATGTCGGGGGAGGTTTCTGGATTTCTATATTTTATTTTGGGTGCATTCAGATATGACTCTCCTTAGTTCAAAAACGTTTTGACGTCGTGCCGCTTAAATGGTCTGGTTGCGAGTTTCCGCTGTCTCGCAAGGATCAGGGTACGTAGAACAAGGTTCTTCCAAATTTATACCCTGCGTTCACGGAGTAACAAATACGTGTGTATGGAGGTGAGACTCGAGCTTAAAACCTCTTTTTTGCACAAACACTCCTGCTTGTCGAGAACAGCACAGGACGACTGCCAACGACTGCGCCGTTGCGGAACGCTCATCTTCTTGAGCACGAATGCATTGTCTTTGCAGGTGGAAGAAGCATGCCCAGGTGGCTGTCGTCAATGCCTACTACAACAGCCTGGAGAATTGTATTGGTGAGTGTTTTCATGCGCCTGGACCGAAGTCCCAGTCTGAGCATGGGGAGATCTTGCAACCTCATTCGAAAAGAAACCGCATTCGAACGAGAGAAGAAAATTCCGCCACTTTGCAAGCACTGCGCAGAAATTTGTCTTAATTTGGTTTGCGGGTACATTACTATAGCAGAGAGCATACACCGTGAAAACTCAAGGGAAATATGCAAGATGAATAGCGAGAGTTGAACCCTAGAGACAGTATCCGGAACCTCCCTCGCACTCCGTCACTGAGCACTGGCTCCGGTGAACGTATAAAAATCATTTTCAGGTCTCATTCGCGAGCAGTACGTTGCATGGATACTCAACGAACAGCGGCACTTCCGGCAGCGCTTGTTTCTCCCACCGATGTGTGAATCTGAATCTCATGCTGCCACTTTAACGTATCAGTAACCGAATAAACAGCTGACGTCATAACAAATCTTTTTCAGTGTTTTCAAGATGGCTGATTTGAATAAACATTTATTTTAGTTGTAATATAAAAGCTGCTCAGGTAAATCATTTCTCGTATTGGTTTTAACCAACCTATGACCCTGCATCTCGCCGTAAGTTCAGCCTTAGACTAAGTGAAGTTACAGCAGCACTTAGGGGTGTCAAGCAAAAAATTTCGTGTTCTGTTTTAGAATATTGTGGGACCTAGCGAAGCCTCATGGCAGGTTAATGCACCCGATTTTTTCTTTGGAGTGTATGGTTTTGTCCTCAAGGCTAGCTGGGCAAGTTCATGGCTAATGACACATTGGGGCTGCAAACACATTTCCTGGGATTAATTCACAGAGCATTTAATATTATCTTTATTGCTCGCGTGGCCCTGCACGTTGCCTCATCGAGAACCTCAGCTTCAGGCTTTCTTTTTTTTTTTTTGGCAAACATTATTAGCCGTCGGTGTTTGTTTGTTACCATGCAAGATAGTTCGATTCGACACTGCTGTTCGGATCTGCTTGCTTTCGTGTTGTCCGCGTTTTCAAGAAAGAAGAGGTGTCATGCGACTTAACGTGAACTTGTCCAGTCTGCTCAAAGAATTGGCTGCGGAGATAGGACAGGTTGTAGAGGTTCCGCGGAAAGGAATCCATTACACGTACTCTGGGATGACATCACCGATTCTGACGGAGCAGTGTGAATTCTTTCATTGCATGCTCTCGTGCGCGACCTGCCAGCCTACTAGCGAGCGAGTAAACAGCTTCGTTGATGATACAATAAATCATCGGCCTAAACTCAGCCATTTCAAGCCCTACATTACTCAAGTGTGTGCAGACTTTGCTTCCGTGATGAAGTTCGCCAGAGATTGCCCAGCCTGCTCCGCTGTTCTGCGCCAGCTTTTGGCAACTTCGTCACTATATTTTTGCACTGTTGACAGGGGAAGTATTAAATTAGCGAAGACGCCAAATTTACTCATTGACACTTTTAAACAACATTTAATGTCACAGCTGCCATCCCTGTACATGAGACAGTATAACATTTCAAATCTGAAAGCGGTCGTGTTATTAATCTGCAAAGTCGCTATCTATTTTGGATCGTGCAGCCTGCAGTGTACCATAACGGAGAAAATGAAAATCTTACTCATTTGAATAGCAACTCGACTTAAACCGTCCTGTATCACGAGCAAAACTGAATGTTCGCTTGATTGCGTCCTCACCTGAGGCTGTTGCAGCAATGGACATAAAATAGCAGAAGAAGGGATAGTTATTTCAGAAAATTTTTCAGCAAGAAACTCATATTCGGGCGCGGGAAAAGAAACATAAAATATATTCGCAGAACTAGCTGCAATCTTTATAAAAATTCAGGAAATAGTAATCACGGGGATCGAGCGCGAAAAGACGAATACAGCAGAGAACACAAGATGACACAAGAGCTTGTGTCGTTTTGTCTCCTCTGCTGTGTTGTTCTTTCCTCGCTCGTTTGCCTTGAACACTTACCAACTGGCCTACCTTCTCACCTTAGGGTTATAGTAAGTCTAGAATGACCCCGGAATTAAAATTACAGCGCTTTAGTTTGGAAGAAACAATCTTTAGACGGCATCAGTCAGTGCGTAAGAAGAATGAAGAGATATTAAGGTCAGGATGAATTTCCCATCGGACGCACCTCGACAGACCTGAACCTGCTGTTCAGTGAGGCGCATTTCTAAGCGCTCACTCTGGTATGAAATAAATTCAGGCAATATCTGGACCTTAAGTGTCACTCATCGTGCAGTTGAGAGGTTTAAAATAACGATTAATATTTCCTCTCAATGCGATGTAAAATGAAGCAGGTACGCTTGACGTATGACGCGGAAGCAATAAGAGCCTGCTCCTGCGTCTACTCTTTAGTAAATGTCGAGTGTGGAAGGAAAGGCTTCCTTTCGCAAAAGGCGCTCGTTTTAGTCCAATGGGGCGACTTTGCCCTCCTTGAGGCCGAACGGCGCTGCGACCGTTGGCACTTCACTGACATCCGGCGCCCCCTTTTGTTGTTGCGCAGAGTTTCCCGCCGGAATCCTGCAGGGCGCTTTCTTCTCCAAGGACCGGCCGAAGTAAGTGGTTGCCTCTAATTATTGTGCAATGCGTGAGGAATGTATTTCCGTAAACGCAAATGAGCACATTCGAAATGCGACCGCCACGCTCTCGGTCTACTGTAAAAAAGTAATCGGGCATCGCGTAAAATCCAGTTCTGACCTTTTGACGTCCAGAGCCTCATTGATCAGTATATTGCGCGTCTATTTGAATTATTAGAGATATCTCGGAAGCAATAGACTCAAAACAACTTATTTGACACTGTGTTGCAATCTAGGAGGATAGAGCAGACAGAATGCAATCACATGTAGACAAATCTGCGTCTTATAAGGTTGAATTTCGATTACACATCTTGGGCAGGAGGAGAGGAAGACGATAGCTACACAATATGAAAGAGCACTGAATATTGAGTGGAAGCCTCAGTTCGCAAGTCAAACCAACTTTTCGAAAATGGGGCCCAGACGAATACGATGAGGATCCGAGACGATGATGCTCCCCCTCAAGCCTTCAGTGCTATTTCATATTGCACATCTTGTATTTAATAGGGACTCACGTAAATACTTGCTGATTTGCAATCGTAGGATTCTCAACGTAAAATACAAAACATATCCTTTTACGCACTTGCCCGCCGGGGTGGCGCAGTGGTTACGGCGCTCGACTACTGTGCCCAAGGAAGCGGGATCGAATGCCAGCCTCGGCGTCTGCGTTTCTATGGCGGCGAAACGAATTGGCATCTGTGTGCTGCGCGATGTCAGTGCACGTTAAAGAACCCCATGTGTTTGAAATTTCCGGAGTCTTTCACTACGGCGTCTCTCATAGCCTGAGTTCCTTTGGGGTGTTGAACCCCACAAACCAAACCAAATCTTTCAAGCACTTGCGCCATAGTAACCACGCATTGCGAACAGCCTTTCTTTATTCCTTCGCCATATTTTGTGAACTGTAGACTTTAAATAGCAACATGTTTTCTGCCCTGCAAGTTTCTATTCTTGCAACTCCGAAGGCTAACTCTGAAGAAATACTTTTCTCTTGTAAAAACCTACGCTTTGACACACGACGAGAAGGTAAAAACGCCCATTAAAACCAGAATAGAACAAACGGGAGGTCTTCACACCCGGGCCAATGTTTTCGACGGGGTCCTGTCACTACGAAAACGGATCCACGTGCCGAAACGCCATGACACTTCTAATAACGCCCGCTCGCCTGCGCCTCACCTGGGGCACTATTCTCGTTGCAGCGGCGCAAGGGTTGCGTGTGAAAAAAAGCGCCGGAAGGCACATGACACTTTACGAAATGCTGACAAACCCAAGGTTGAGGCAGCCTAAGAGGTAGACCGGAAAGAAAGCAAAGGACCTCACTGGGGCAGTGGCTTTAACAAGCATGCCAGCAAACTTGCTAACAAGAAAAGAGGGCTGAAACGATGGTAACCGATTTTTTGCATTTCCAGTGGGTGGTGCTTATCACCAGCATTCATAGCGGTTCGCCGCGTACTGGTACGCACATATTTGGGGACAAGGTTATTTGTTCTATAGTTCCAGGTCCTGTTTAAACATTTACTAGGAAACATTTATCTAAGGTTTCATTCTTAACAATGCGTACATCTCTCTCGAGTGGTCAGCCAAGGTAGATTCTATTTCTATTTATTTTTATCCTATTTCTGTTTTTATTTGTGGTCCGGCTATTCCTAGGAGGTTTTCGAACCTTTGCCTCCTCAAAAGTGCAGCCGGTGCGTGCAGCTTCCGCAAATAACATCCTTGGCACTCGTTACCTAGCCTCAAAAAATGAAAGAATTTACGAGTAGATATGCCTTTAATTTTTTTCTTTTCTCCTTTTATATTTGCAGCTACATGAACTACGGTGCCATCGGATTCGTCATTGGACATGAAATAACACATGGCTTCGACGACAGAGGTGAGCCTAGTAGCTACTTCTGCCACGGGTGGATGATTTCTGTCGACGATACTCATGCAGAGCGCCATTCTGCAGCACGTCAGACGTGATTCCTGGTGCCTTCCAGCTCATGAGTATGCAAGGATATGAGTATCCATCAGCGTATCTTACTGCATAGGCAGCCGCGCTCCCGCTGCAGCTAAGGGAAAGAAACATGTATATCGAACCATGTATCACCCGTGTGAAGTGATTGTTTACGCTCCGCACATGATTCCGCAGGCTGGTCAAGAAGAGAAGGCAAATGAGCTCGTCGACTCTCGATAAGGCTCTCAAAGAAACACACCTTTGTTGCGATGACCTCCAACAGCCGAGCTTACGCTAGCTATGTATGTAAATGTCGCTTTCAGGTGCACAGCTTAATTCCGTATCAGAGTAGTGCCTCTTACTCTCAGGTGTGCTCTCCCTACTCTAGCGAAGGGGTGCAGCATCTTCGTAGCTTATCTAAAAACTCCTACAACGACAACTTTACTTTGTGCCAAGCTATATACCACGTGAAAGACTCACGCACGTCAAATGTGAAGCATGGTTTAGATGTGAACGAGCCATGGAGTTTACACAATAGGAACTCTGATCAAGAACCATCGAGTGGATAGCGGCATCTGGATGTTTCTCAATTATTTCGTTTCATTTTACGGATGCCTATAACGCTTCAGGTTTTAAATTGAACGCGCAAGTCCGACACAGGAAAGATATTTGGTAGACTTGGCGATCCTCGTAGAGGATTGGGAGGCTACTCATTCGGTCCCGCATTTGCGCGTTCACGCTGAGAATCTGAATTTCGACATGGGCAGACAATCAGAATGGCCGTTCGCGTCCGCTGCATTAGGTGGTGTTTGACTAAGCAAGCGTTGAGCGGCTATCATTTAGCGAGGTCCAATCTCGTTGTCTGATGCAGGGCGACAGTTCGACAAGGACGGCAACAACGTGAACTGGTGGGAGCACGAGACTGACCAACGGTTCCGCGAGAGGGCGCAGTGCATAATCGACCAGTACGGAAACTACACCGTCGCCAAGGGTACTATGAAGGTGCGAACTTATTTAACTCACCTTAAACTTTTTCCTCGTTCTCATTCACCTGTCATTTCGACGTGTTTAAAATGTGTTTATTTGCCAGCAAAATCACCGACAATTGAATCTATCAAAGTACAGATATTAAGCTAAAATCAGGTATGCGTATTCCACAGCTGAAAGATCTGCAAATCTTAAATATCTCTGTGGGAGCCAATAAAACCGAAGCAAACTTTAATGACACCTGCTCTCGCATTTCCGTTGAGTTTCGAAGCGCGAGCGTCATAGATTTATGTCGCTTTTTTTTTTTTTTTTAGCCGATAAGTCTAACCCCTACTCAGCTTCTGGTTGGGCTAGTTTTTTGTCAATAAAATAAACACTTGGGAGTGCTCAAAATAGGAAAAGGCGGTGCCAACTCCTAACCATGAAATACAGCACCTGTATTTATAGATCAGCGAAGCAAATCCAGTGCGGCCAGGTGACGGCGTTGGAACATTAATCGTTTCCAAGAGCTTTTAAAAAAAAAAAGCAGTGCGCAAACCAGACGACACGGAGGGAAGAAAGACGAACACAAGCGCTTTTGTTCGTCTTTCTTCCCTCCATGTCGTCTGGTTCGCGCACTGTGTTTTTTTTTTTTTTTTTTTTTTGAAATCATGCACCAACTAGCCCCCCAGAGCGTATTATTAAGTTTGCAAGAGCAAGAGTCGGAGCATAGCAGACCTCGAATGCAGGCTGCAATCCTTGGCACTGTAGACAATGTGGCTCTGTGACGCACGTTGTGCATGTGAGACGACACTTTTTCATCACGAGGCAAAATCGAGCTCGCCGAAGTTCTTAAGACGGCCATTTTGCGTTGTCTTGCAGGTGAACGGCGTCAATACGCAGGGCGAGAACATTGCGGACAACGGAGGCATCAAGGAAGCCTTCAAGGTGAGTCCTTCAGTGCCGCTTTTCAGTATTCTCCGAGCGTGGAATGTAACGTCGGATGCTCCAGGTAAGGGTCCGCTGGTTCTGACGAACCGGACACGAACTGCGTCCTGCAGAACGTTTTATAATGAGCGCCAATATATCGCCGATGCGTTTCACGTTGAATAATTAGAAGAATCGCTGAGGGATCGAGCATGCCGCCTTCGGTCGGGTTCCTCTATACTCACGTGTTCGAGCTGATGATCGCCGGTATACAAGCTTCACTGACCTTCGCGCTGATTTCTGCTAGTATCTTCATTTGCTGTAATGCCCACAAACGATGGTGACTGTCTGTGCGATTTCCGCGATAAGTTCATAAGCTCCCTGCGTGGCGGTTTTTTGAGCCTGTATGCAAATAAGTACACGATTCTTGTGTGCACCCAATAAATTACATGTCTCTTCTGGTCCCTAAGGTGTTGTATTGAGGCATGCGCTGATGGCATGCGCTCACTGGATGCGAATCATGCATGAACGCACGAATTCACACACGCACGCACGCATGCATACACACACACACGCACGCACACACACACGCGCGCGCGCACACACACACACACGCACACACACGCACGCACACGCCCACGCGTGTGTGCAAGCGGATGTGCGGGGCCAGGGCGCGCAGCGGAGCTTACTCAAAAGCCGGATGTGCATCGAAGCCTCTTACAATCCGGATGCAAATCACCGCAGTTTGCTGAAGTATTTTTTTTTTATAACCAGCTTAAATATTTTTTATCCCCCAGCTCGATAGTTTCTTACAGCTCGTTTGAAGCTGACCTAGGCATGCATATCAGATCAGTTAAAGACGGTCGATTCCGGCTTGGACCTGAGAGAGCCTGTCTGCATTCAGACTGATTTAGGCTATGCGCTGTGAGTAGTTTTTTTTTTTTTTTTTTTCAGATATCCCCTGATAACTTTTTGTTCAAAAGCTAAATTGAGAATGTTTGTTTGCAGCTGCTCAGCGCAAAATGCGAAATCAGTTACTATCACGCGAGACGTGACCCTTCAAGTGCTAGTCGCAGGACTTCAAAGCAATCCAGTTATCTTACAATTAACGCTTACAAGCAGCTAAATATAGGTTGAAATTTATGTGCAAATAATTCTTATAACATTTTAGGCGCAATGAGTTCCATGTTTCTTTTCAAAATAATCTCAGACACAAGAGGCTTCCTTCCAGCTGTCACAGCAAATAGTCATACCTTGCCTCAGTGGCCATTTATACGACAAAATAATGGATTTAACAAAAGGAATGAGCTTTGTCCTTAAAATCTTCCACAGAATCCATCAATTCATTTTAAATCTTGTTTTTACATTTTTTTCGTCACCGCTCCTCGCACTCCTCTGGGCGCCTTAAAAAAGGAGGAAAATTCAGGAAACACATCTTCCTATTAGCTGCAGCCTTATTTCTGCAACGAAGCGTTAAACACGCGAATATGGAGGAGCACCTCAGGCGGGACAAAACTTTAGTCAAGCACCTCTGTATGTTGCCTCTCCAGCGATCGACCGCTTCTGCCGCGGCCTGCATCAGGTCCTGGAAAACGTGTCAGAAGTTTAGTGCTTTGTAAGAGCGGGCGCAACCAAATCAAACCATTTTAACTTCGTTGGACGCGATATTTCGTTGGACGCGATATTTACGACCAAGATCACCAAAGGCTGTAATGAAGCTACAGCTATATAACGGATAAATCGTGGGATCCTTTGAAATATTTGTAACGAGGCTCAAATATGTATCGCACCCGTTACACACGCACACAAGTGGAACAATACCACCCGTACTGACGAATCTGGCAGAGGAAACGAATAGTTCAAAGTATTTGTTTAAATGTCTCACTAATCCTTGAGATCAATCGACTGCAAATACCGATGCGTTTGAATATTGGTTCCGTTTCTTTCTTTTTTTCTTTTGCCTATCAGTTCGTTAGACAGGTTGCTATCATTCATCACTTGTTCGCCTGAGGAGTGAAACGGCCATGGCGGAGTCCTGAGCGACGCAATGCGACTAGGCCCGCTTGTCGCGTTGACTCCATTTGTAAAGCGACCGTGCAGACGCGTCACAATACGCTATTGTTGTAAAAGGAAGAATATGCACAAACCACGTCAGCGCACTGCCGAGTGTCGTTCTTTTGAAACGTTAACCTCGATGTAATGCGCTTTACTCGCCCTTCAAGAAAAACTCACTTTAGAGTTCACAAGTTCCCGTTCGGAGACTTTCCGCGCTAGTCGGCTTTGCTATTGGTTGGTAGAGGTGCGTATAGAGAGCGCAGGGGCTGTTTTACGGCACTTTTATTAAACGTAAACTAAGCTGCACAGATGACGAGGGATACATCTGTGTCTTACTATGAAGGCGGATTTGCATAACCTTAATTCAACAGCGGTGAAGCTTGTGTTTCCGTCTGGAAGCTGCCTTCATTTTTTGTCTTAGCCACATCGCTCGACTTAGTCCCAGGCTTAGATCCGCGCGATCGTCTTTTCGGCTACGTACAGCAGATGCCTACCCTTCCCCCCAAAAAAAAGTAAACACATTGCCCACGTACAAGTGCGGACATATGTAAACGGATCATGCTTCATGGCTCAAATTAAAATCGAACCTTCTGCACTGGACATAAAAAAAAAAACAATATTTGTCCAATTAAAAGGGCCATGACATCTACTACCGGTTCGCACATACCACGACTGTCAGTTTTAATTATGCAACGTGTGAAAAATTTGGAAGCAAATAGCTTGCTTCATTTACTTGTGTTCGCAGGGTTCCATCGCTGCGATGCAAAGTACTTTTGTGGCTCTTATAGTGAAGGAACGTGCGTCGCGCCTTGTTTACTAGGGTGGGCTGCAATTACACAGAACCCCAACTCGTGCTCCCGTTTGCGTTTCCCTCTTGAACTGCCTGCCGTGCGCATTGCTTAGCATTTGCGCACCCCTTTGATGTTGTTTTCTTTTTGGGCTTCAGTTTGTGACACATCATTAACAGAAAGCGCTCTCTGCAGTTATTTATAAGGTATATGTATAGAAGAGTGAAATATGTGTTAGGCGTATATTTACATGAGTGCATTTGTATGACGAATATATCGGGGGTTTACGCCGCCTTCTGTGGGCATCCTTCGAAGAATGGCCTGTCTTAAACCAGAATAATGGCGATTGCTAGAGTTCCTTTTGGGCAGCTGATTTGTCTGTGCTGCTGCCACCTAGAGGCTTTGAGAAAAAGAAGGAAGAAGTCCGGCGAAGGAAGGAGTTGCGAAGTTAACGTGGTACCTGACAAGCAAGATCCATACTGAACACATTTAGCTTGTGTAAACCGGAGCAGACATAACCCTAATTCTACGTGTTCATTTTCTCTACTGTTCTTTTTTTTTTCTTTTTTGGCGTACTACAATCGTAAGGCACTATAAATCTCAGACCAGCTGTTCTTGTGCGATATATTTGAATGAACACTGCTCTGACACAGCTAATAATACTCTCATGGGAGTGAAAAAATATTCTGAAACACCTATGGCAAGAATACATATCTAATGAAATATTGGAAGGTTATTCCAGCAATAAAAAGCACGGCATCCAGTTGTGGCGGGAAATTCTGCAAGGTCACTTGGAAAAGTAGAAACCCCTCCGTCTTGGGAAGTTACGAAGGGTTATGTTGCTCGGGAACTAAATATATAGAGGCTTCAGTAAACGCGCTTACTATTCTAATTGATACTAGTGTTTCTTTCTATCGCATGCATTACACAATGCATTGAAAGAAGCTTAGGTGGAGTGCAGCTTTTTTCTAAGCTTTCACCGCGTTTTTCCGCTCAAATGGTGGAGCGACTCTCGCCACAGATAGCGCCGAAGGAGCTCGAGTCTTTAATTGTTTGAAGTATTTCAAGTTTTTTTTTTTTTTTTTTTTTTCACTCGGAGGTGCTACTATGCCATTTATTGCAGTCCTTATGCTCGGGCTCACACAGCTAGGCGTCGTCAGTACAGTGAGGGCGGGCAATATCGGCCCATAGAGACGAAAAGAATTCTAACTTTTTATTCGCTGTTTCCTCGAAATCACCGAAGAGGACGCAATATTGCAAGAAAAAAAAGGAAAACAACGAAGTCGACGAAGGCCAGAAAACGGAATTCATTTTGTGAAAAGAATCCCGCAGCTGGCGCGCTTGCTACAGATGCGTCGTGAGCGGAGAGGTATCGGAAATGCGCCCCATTTGCTGGCAGCGGGGAGCGAGCACCGAGGAGAAAATTAATAATCGCCGGGTGTTCCAAATCCCCAGGAACAAAAATCAAACTCGTTCCAGTGTTTCTCTCTTTAAATTCAGGTTGATGCATTTCGAAGAGACAACAGCATAATTCCTCAACACATATAATTCAAAGAAAACTGTAGTTCTCATATGAGAACGCTGAGTAATGCGCGTGACGCATATTTTCTTCGGCAAAAAAAAAGAAATCAAATGTGATCTTTTACGATAGTTTTTTTTGCTCCTCATTGCTGTCTTTTTTTTTTTTTTTTTTCTTTGTGAACGACTGGCGCGCAGTTCTTTGCTGGCGGCTGTCATCGTGGCTGCCGCGCGCCACGTTTTGGTCGCCGCAGCTTGCTCGGAATGCGTGCGCACCCACCGGCCGTTATTCTGAGCGGATAAGGCTGCCAAAGGCGAGCGGCTCTCGAATCGGATTCTTGAAAGTGATTTTCCTTTCGTTGCGCTGATGGGAGTTTTCAGCAAATTAGGACGGAAACATAACATGGTAACGATAACTATGATGCCAGTATGCGTGCAGTTAATATTTGCGCTCCTCGTCCCGGTTCCATTAGCTGCATTTGTATTTGTACCTGGCCTTTCAATGAATCTCTTCTCGCAACATCACCATGAAGGCTAGAAGTGCAGGAGGGGATAGAGAGAGAGAGAGAGAGAGAGAGAGAGAGAGAGAGAGAGAAAGAGAGAGAGAGAGAGAGAGAGAGAGAGAGAGAGAGAGAGAGAGAGAGAGAGAGAGAGAGAGAGAGAGAGAGAGAGAGAGGAGAGAGAGAGAGAGAGAGAGAGAGAGAGAAAGAGAGATAGGCGAAGGGGATAAAAAAATTGCTTTATTCGCCCGGTATGGTGCCCTAATCACGTTTCTATATTTCCCTCCTCTCCTCGGAGGGGCTTCATCAGAAGCGCTAGTAAAATGCTTTGTAGTTTCGTAAAGGGGGCGCAAAAGATTACCCAAAGGAAAGGGTGCAATAGAGGCGTTTTTATCAATTAACACTCACGCAAGTTATTTTAAACCTGCTCCATCTTGGGGAATTTCTCTTAACACTCTATTCTAGGTAGCCTGCAGCTATCATAGATGGTGGTATAAAAGCTTCTTGCTTCCGGCTTGTGCGAAGAAGTTACTCATGATGGAAAAATACAGCGCAGAGAAGGACGAGGACAAAATGCGCTTCTCTGCGCTCCTTCTCTGCGATGTATTTTTCCATCATGAATAACCAACACGCCCAGACTGCGACGGTATCGAAGAAGTTACGGTCATATATGTGCCTCCCAACTTCAATTCGACAGTTTTTCGTTCAGTAAAAATAAATCAAAAGTTGGCTTGCTCTGGTGTCCTGGTAGGCGACGTGATTGAGGACAGATTCTTAGCAGAGCATTCTGTAGTGACGAGTCTGTTCCGCTCTTGAACCACGCAGGCCTACCAGCGCTGGGTGAAGGAGAACGGTCCGGAGGCGGGTCTTCCGGGGCTGCGCTACACGCCGCAGCAACTCTTCTGGATAAGTGCTGCCAATGTGAGTGTGCTGGCCCCGACTGGCTTGCGAATAACGCTTGCATTTGACTGCTTAATACGGTGTCATCGTACATGGAAGCGCAGAATAGGCTCGAAGGTGTTCAACATGCACGAGAAAGTGGCTGTGTGTGCTTCCCTTGCAAGGTGCTCTGGTCTGTGGGGTCGCGGTATTGCAAAAATGCTTGCTCGAAGATATTCGAAAGTTACTTCAGCATATCGCAAAACTAAAATACCTGAAAAGCTGCGCTCAAATTTTGCATCACTGAAAATCATAATCGAAGGCCTTTTTTTTTCTTTTTTGTTCTTTTCGCATCCGTTTCAATGGTCTTTCTGCGCTCCTTCTATCACAATTACCACTTTAATGAGGTTACCTTACAAAGCTTAAAGTTTCTTTGTGTGCTTTTCATATGGTGGCTTGTTTCTGGTTTTTCTTGGATAAAGCTAGCTGGCGTGGGAGGTGCCCGAATAGAATTTTTCGATATGTAGTTCGGTATTGATACGTACCTTAAAAAGTCATTCATATATGAGGTGCTCCTAGAAGTCAGGAGTGGTTTCGTAGTAACTCGGAGAGGTACGTATGGCGAGGTTCGTCAAATGACGAGTGTTCGAGCGCATCGAGTGCCTCTGATTACATAGCCGAAACGGAACAGCGCCGCGAGGCGTACAGGTCATGAGCTGTTTCAGAGCACACATGAAAGCGTCGTGTCGTAGTAGTCGCAGTAACACACGTTCGCCTTTTCACAGAAACCGAAACAGACTACCACATCTCTTACGAGAACAGCGCCCCATGGTTGATTGCTGCCAAAGTTGGAGCGGCAAACATACAAACTTCCTTCGTTGCTGTAATCTACGCGTATAACTACAGGGTGACGTCATGTGGAACAAAGATAACCAGCTAACGTACAGGTACGGACTTAAGTAAATGGAGCACACTTTTTCGTTCAAATTAAAATCATGCCTTCTGCACATAAAATTACGCCTTCTGATAACAAAAACAATATTTGTTCAAGTTAAAGGCCACTGACGTATACTACCTGTTAGCACATACCACGACTGCCAAATTCAAATATGCAACGCGTGATAAATTTTAGTAGCAAATAGCACGCTCCGTTTACTTTTGTTCGCATCGGTGCTTTCTTAGCAGCGTTTGTTTCGAGGCTTCTTGAACCATGCTGCAAGACGGGTTACTTCGTAGAGAAACACAATGCGCACATCACGTACCGTCCCGCCCACCTTTACACGAGATGTGCTTGGTCTGTGTTACGATATGAAGAAATCCGACCTGAGGAAGGTAATTTTAAAGGTTCAGTTAAAAGGTTCATCTGCAAACATTAACTTTCAACCCTATCGCCTTCCTTGCGCTCTCGTGTGTTACATATAAGCACCTAAACAAAGTGAAAAATGTTCTGGCATCGTGAGCCGAACGAACTGCCCTGTTCTTGCTCTAATCAATACTTTTTCGCGGCTAGAGTAGAGGAAAGCCGCAAGTGAGGCATACTACTATCTTCCGGTGCGAACCCATTTCACAGAGGTCACTGTAGATGCGGCAACGCGCAAGGTGTGCTAGTTGTAATGTCTCCGTTTCAGGTATGGTGTGGCAAGTACAGACCGGAGGCCATGAAGCTGCGCATTATGTCCGGATCGCACAGCCCACCGTCCTACAGGTGAGCCTCGTTCAGTGACTGCGGAGGTTATGCTACGCGACGAGGCATTGAAAGAGATGTGTGCACGCCGGGAAGAGATATTTTTCACAGAACTGCACCCTTTTCCAGTTCTATGGACTTCATGCTGTAGACTTCAGCTTGCTATTGAACTCCATGTCATGGTTTAGCGGCCGCCACATTTGCGGTTCAGCTGAGGCCGCCCGTGTGCAGAGTGACACTGGTACATATAAAATACCATTAAGGCAGCCTTCTACAGCAGCACACTTCAAACCCCAGCTGAATCTGCAGCATGTGAGGATGCAACTATTTTCGCCGCATGCGTAGTTACCCCACTTTCAGTAAAATTATGCACGCGCTTGAATTGCATGAATATATTGCGTGTGTTTCTTTTGAAGGCGCGATTGCCTATAACCTCCCTTGGCTACGACTTCCGGAGAGGGAGCAATGAGAAATTTCCCAAATATTTTAGGCAACTGAATCGGAGGCCCGGCAGGAATAGAAGCAGGTTTAGTACCCCAATATCCTCTTCCGCAGATACTTATAGAACCTTCCCTGCAGTCTGAGTGTAGTCAAAGTCGTACTGTCTTCTTCCTCCCTAGGTTTTCAAAAGAAAGGTGGAAGTCATGGCAAACATGTTTTACCTAAAAAGCCCAAATGAAAAATTCAGCTAATTCGCACTCCACAGGCGTAACATCACTTTTGAACATTATATCGACGCTAAAGGTCCAGCCAAGACACGTAAGCGGGCGCTAAAATGAAGAAGGTACTGAATTCCCTTCGTTGTTCTGAAATGTTCTGCTTTTCTTCAAATAGAGAGTTTGCGGCGCACGCCAAAAAGTTTGAAACGCACTAAAAATATTTTCGTCGTGTTTTCGTACCCAGATAAGCATTTCCCTAACGTTTGACCAGTTGCGACTCAAAACGTGCGCGCTCTCTGGGTCTCAGCCGGTCGAGAATGGATGGACTGCCCTCTTCTCTCTTTACCGCCGTCGCGAGATATATCTTTTGGGCAAAGCTGATGTCCCGCCGCGGTGGCGCAGAGGTTTAGGTGCTCGACTGCTGAACCCAAGCGGGCGGGATTGAATCCCCGTTTTCCGATGGAGGCAAAAACCGAGGTTCTTGTGCGCTGTGCGATATCAGTGCACGTTAAAGATCCCCAGGTGGTCGAAATTAACAGAGCCTTCCACTACGGCATCTCTCACAGCCTGAGTCGCTTTACACCATAACTGAACTATATACTGAACCTGATTCGATGCTTCTTCGTTGCGCAGGGTCATCGGTCCCATGTCCAACACGCCCGAGTTCGCCCAGGAGTTCAACTGCCCGCCAGGATCGCCCATGAACCCCGCCAAAAAGTGCGCCGTGTGGTAATGGCGCACCCTGAACGCCATGCACCGTTCGCCCGCCGGGAACATTGCTGTGCGAAATGGACACTCCGGGGGGTGGCGCTGCGGTGCTCGGCTCGAAATTGGGCCGCAAAACTGTGTGCGCGCGTTTATGTACCGCCCACAGGCCTGTCGCCGTGAAAACAAGCAGTGCGCACAACAATGTCTCCTGTGTATGCGTGTGTGTTAGACGGCGCTGCCGTTTCCATGCGAGAGCTCCTGTTGGGTCTGCGGCGGTAAGTGCTATCCGGAGGCGACCGTTTACAGATCTTACGCAGTAAAGCGTTTTACACCGTTTTGGGGCTCAAGAAAGGTTCGCGTGATCTTACGCCCATTTTACTCCTTTCTTCATTTCTCGGAATACGAGTGTGTGTACTTTTCTTTTATTTCTTTTTTATTAATTTCTAAAGGATGAATTTTTCTTAAATGTGGACAGTAGCGCCGCGCTTCTGCTGTCTCACGAATTTTGTCTGTGTTCTGATTTGTTAGCATTCAAACACTTATACTTATTATGTTGTCTTTTTTTTATATAGGCATCTATGTTCCATATACTGCACTCACATGGTTTTGGAACTTGCCGTCTACGGTTAGGTCAACTTAAAAAGTACTTTAGCAGCCTGAAACATGTTCTGTCCAACGCGTGCAAGTATTTGCTCTACGCGTGGTGTTAAATGGCTCCGCTCCGGGTTGATGCGAGTGCAGTAGCTCATTCAGGCGGCTTTTTAGTGGTTTCCAGGTTTCCAATGGTAGTTTGCGTGGTCTAGAGAGCTGGTGGACACTAGTTGGTGCAGCTGTGTAACGCCGGCGTGAAGGCCACGGGGAAAGTCTCCGAAAAATGTGCCAAATTCTGTTACTTTTGAATTAGTATACCTGAAAGCTCTCATTCGATCGTCTTGCGCACAAGAAGTTCTGCGTTCGTAGCGTAACGCGTATTGGCTCCAGCTGGGCGTATTTTCCTCATCTAATACGGTTTTCGCTTTAACAATTACTAATTAAACGTCATAAGCACAGAACAGCTCCATACGAGCGCAGCAGCTGTAACAACTTTAATACTCTAAATTTGATTTTTAGACCATTTCAATTCTGAGCATTTACGATGCTTCAGTTGTCAGCATCTAGACAAGTAACAATGAGCTTGCTCCTCCAAGTCTGAAGAAGACGTCGCTTACACTTCCACTCTGGCCTCTTGTCGTCGAGGCGGCTCCGTCTTTGTTTGTTTGGTGTCTCCTTGAGGGAGAAACCGTATGCCTCGATTGTACAATGCCTAATCGAAGTAAGGCTGCAACCAGGGTGTCGCATGACACACTTGCTGCATCGGACGACCTTCGCTGGTTCTGCTTTCCCAGAACGGCGTAACGGATGCTACTGGCTTCCAAATGTCTGGCGTTATGTAACATTCCTTGCAGCGACGGCTCGAAAACTTCGAACACAACACTTCTTATGGAAGCGATGGACAGCTCTGGTGAACGTACGCAGCTGCCCAGGCTTCGTGCGCGTAGTCCCAGCCTTGTGTCGGCAGAAAATGTGTGTGCGAAAGAAACAAAAAAAGTCGTTGGACTGATATTTGCTTAGAAGGGCTTGAAGACGCAGTGTGCATCAGAAATTAATGGAATGTTTCTTGCATGTGTTTGAAATAAGAAACGAGCGTTCCAGTCGCACGCATATGTTATGAAAACAGACGAACGAAAACGTATTTCTAAATTACAGTAAACATTTTTCTGGTGTTAAATTTAAGCAACAAGATAACTATTTGCAATTAATATTGAACAATACACAAAATGATGCCCTAAGGTCAAACTTCGGTAATACCAGTGCAGCTTCATTCTGTGATCCCAAATCGCACTACGTGACATTTATTGAGTGCATCGTGTCTTTTAAATGATGTCGCTGTACGCTATAAACGTTTTCGCTCTTTTCTGCAGGCATTTATATGTAAAATGGGTGTCGTATTCGGGCCCACAAATGATTCAATGAAAATGTATCGACTCATTTACTCTCGTCAGACTCTGCAAGTATCTCCCTCCTCTCCCCCTGCTAAGCATTAATATAAATTTCTAGCGTCTCATTTTCTGTTCTCCCTGCTATGGGCCTCTTGGAATACAGACACGTATAATCACTGGCATACCTTATTCACTGGACTGTCAGGGCCAAACTTTCTTTTACTGAGATGCATCTTCTACACGAAATTTTTTTTTTTTGTTCAACGCCGCTCTGTGCTCAATTGGACATGCTATTTTGTCGACAAAAAAGGCTTCTTTTTTTTTTCGAGGGGAAGGGGGCTAGAGATGGGAAGGGGGGTTCAGATGGGGCTAGCGTCATCTAAACCAAACCAAGCCTTCCGACGCAATAAATGCTTTTTCTCGTCCTCCTTCTCTGGTCAGATTTGCAAATAAATTACACGGAAACGTTTAATGTGCTCTACTAACTGACTTTTCATCCGGCTCCTGGTTGCAGATTTCCGAGAGACTGTTATTGCTACTGATGCCGGCACATTCACAACCGTGTGAGCTACCGGTGATTTTCTTCATAGTCTAACCTGGGGCCCTTATGGGGTTTGATAGCCGTTAGCACCGAAGGCCTGCATGTTGCGCTGTCTGATAGTACTCGCTGATGACACTGAAACGAACACAGACTCCGACAAGCTTTATACAGTTCTTAATAAACCTGTCAAATGACCACTCAGAACGTCTTAAAGGCCCACTGTCCAGGGAATGACCTTTTAAGCAAAGGAGCCCGGTGCTTCGATCAGGTACCGGAGATCAGTTCAGTTCAGTCGTTCAGTCGTGTCCGACTCTTCGTGACCCTATGGACCATATCACGCCACGCTTTCCGGCAAAATGCTACAGCGATACGCGCGTCGCAAAGCAGCAAAAATACAAATCGAAGCTCTCTCATCCTCCCCGTCGAGAAACCAGCTTCCCCGCTCTCTACGAGCCGTAAGGCTGACGCCGGAGTAGAAAACGACATCTATTGGTCCGTCTCGTTGACTGACGGGTGAAGGAATTGTTGTCCACCGCTCTTTGCGCGCGTTTGTCTCGCCACGGTTGGACTGAATGAAGCCGTTCCTTCACACTCACATCGTTTAACATCGCATGCCAGCAACAGCTCCTGAACAAACTTAGTCTTCCGGTGATCTTCACAACATACAAAGTTTCTCTCCGAAACGGCAGCTTGTGTCTAACTTCGTATCTTCATCGAATAGCAATTTACTTGTTCTGAGGCATGGCTCAACAATAATATCACCATTTAGAAAGCCGTACAGGAATTCCCGAATTTCCGCTTTTTCGCGCAGAGCTTGTCGGTTCTGCAGAGGAAAGCTCCTTAACTTCCATCAATTAGGAACTACCATTCACTCCTGTTAAGGTCACATCTAACCGTGAATTTTAATGTACTGCACCAATAACAACACGAAACGACGCTTGCTCAAACCGCCTCATAACTACCCTGACTTTCCCTGCAAGCCTAACAGCTTTTTGTTACAACTGACAGCTAAGTATACCAGCGCAATAATGTCCCTTTTTTTATCTATCTCTCTAGTAACTGGCGTCACCGAGCTGACGTTACCGCAGCTCAAGAGTCCGTGAACTTTGTCCACGTCTGCCTCAATGTTTATATTTCAGGGGATTACAAATGAGCCACAACGTGTCACTGAGACGGCAGAAAACATTCTACATCTGATTTTGACTAGCAATCCTTTTTCTATTTCTATTGGTTGGTAACCTCGGAGAAATCGACGATCACGAACTAATTCACACCACGTTCAGCATTACTGCCGAAATAATAAAAATGGCAGGAAAAAGGCTTTACTGCAAAGCTGACTAAGCAGCAATAGATGATAAGTCCATCATCGTTTTCTCTGGTTTCGAATGCATAAAAACACGTCCATGAAATTGGTCAGTCTTCAAGCATGAAGTTAACCACCGAAGACGCTAATATCGTCTACACACACTATCAAGGATTATCGCCAAAGCCCTTGGTTTAACAAATCACTCAAAATATCGAAAAATAAAAGAGCATCGGCTGTGTTGTGTAACGAAACTTGAGCTCCGCTGCGCTTCGTGGGACAAACACTGGGCGACTGTGTGTGTGTGCAGGTGGCTGTCAGTGATCAAAAGTGCAAAACGTTCCTCGCTCAATGATGACTTGCCAAAATTATAACCAATAATACAAGAAAATTGAGGCAACTAGCACACCTGAACAGTCGTGCGACGTCGCCCTTACTAACGGTAACAGCGACATTGTCAGTGGTTCTGAGTGCGCCGTTTTGCTCAATACAGCATTTTCATCCGCCTTCACAAATGAACCGGTTGAACCATTTCCTCCACTGCTCCTGCTACTGAGCTGGCGGTACTAACTACCCTTTTTTTTTTTTTTCAAATGGCATTTAGAGCAGAACTGACAAATTAAAAAATCATCAGCAACCAGAATCGATGAAGTTATAAGTTCCTCAACAACACTAAAGACTATATTTTTTTATTTTTCCGCTTGTTGTTTTCTCAGTCATTTGCCACATGCGTCACTCCTGACGATTGAATGTGAGGAACGTCGTTCCTGCATTCAGACCAGGTAACTAGGACTAGCCACTCAACGTCTCATTTCGCTTACTTGCATCTCTTATACCCGTGTTACATAGGCAGTTTCAACTGCCGTTTCGTTAAATGGCAGTTCAGCTTTTCAACTGACGTTGAACTGAACGGCAGTTGACTGCAGTTACACGAAATATCTTGAAAAACTCAATTGTGTCTCAGAACCACGTGATCCCCCACGTGCAAACAATTTCGACTAAAAACTTGAGCCTTCTTTTCCATTATAAATAAGTAATACAATTTCTCGCTTTATATTATTCAATTGCACATTTTGCGCGCGTTTTCTCTTTCGAGTACGCCACAATTGAACTTGACACAGAGCCAAATCAATCCATTTGAGACAACGTCTAGCTTCGCACCTTAGTCGTCTTTTTTTTTTTTTCGTTTTCTTTTTTTTTTTTTTTTTTTTTTTTGATGCCGCTTCGCGCGTTTGCATTTTGACACCGTATGAGTAGTTAAAAGTTGCAGGCAGTAACTTGCGCTAGCTAGGGGAATGATCTTCCGAGCAATTTGAGAACACAAAGCTGCTGGAAATACCGCTGACTCGGCCGATGCGGCGCGTCCGCTGACAGCCATCTTGTCAGTTGACTGGTTCAACTACGACCGCCGACCTCAGTTGAACTGAACTGCAGTTGAGATTTCAACTGCATTGGCGCTGCCGTGCAACATCGCTAACTGCCGTTCAGTCCAACTGGCTGCCAACTGAACTGCCATTGAAAACGCCCGTGTAACAAGGGTATTAACTAGATAATATGTAATTTACTCTCAAGTCATGCAGCATCTTAATTTCATCAATTATTTTTCTCTGTCCCAACACGGGCATCGAAAGGGTAAATCATGCAAAACGCAGCTTGTTATATTCTTCACAATTTTTATTCTAGTCTTGATGCTAGCATATAAAGTACCTCATAAACGCGTATACTTATATATAAAGGTTTTTTGACTTAACTTGTATCCCGACATTACTTTATGGATAAACTAAGTTTTCACATATCGCTCACAGTTCGTTATCGTTAACTACTTGTTTGTGCACCAGTCACATCAGATGTTTCACAAGGAACTCGCCTTTGTCCCCTGCTGTTCCTATAACATGACTTGCCACGAAATGTATCATGTCTTTTACATGTGTTCGCTGACGATTGTATTGCTTGTACTGCAATTATTAATAACACCGAACAATAATTCCTCCGGGAGAAATTTAGCTGCATTCAATCGTGGTGTAATGTCCAGTTGATGGTCATTAACCAGAAATTAGTCCTTATAAATGCGAACGCGTCTTTTCATGGCGTCGCAGCGCGTATTTATTGACATACACAATTTCTGATCTTTCTGTTGAAGTTGTTCAATCATATGCTTACCTAGAAATCATTATCAGTAGCGGTCTGTCACGTTGTGAACATGTAAGAAATTTGACCTCATCTGCGAATAAAAAGGTAAACTTCTCTAAATATCGCCTTTGTAACACTCCTAAAATTGTAAAGGTACTTTCTTACAAACCATAATCTGGATGAAAACTTGAGTATTTATGCGCCATTTGGAACCCGTAGCAAGCACATATCATTGAAACATTAGGAGCAGCACAAAACAGCCGCCTGTTTCATATGATATCAGTCTCAGTTCCCAAGTTGCAGTCCCAGTTATCAAGCCTTTCCCTTCGTCGCCACATTTTTAGCCTGCGCCTTTTTTAGACATTTTATTACTCCCAACTCAAACAGGCACCATGCAAGTGGACACCTCCATCACGCACGTCTCACCGAGTCGGTCATCCGTTGATAGTTCCAGGCCAACATGCTTGTTGGACTACTTTATACTAACAAACAGCGCGCAGGGTAACGGGACAAAGGCAAGAAGACACAGACACAGCGCTATGTCTGTCCTCTTGACTGTCTCCCGTTACCTTGCGCGCGGATTTGCTAAGGAACATGTACCAACTGGCCCGGCTACATTTCGTGATACTTTCACTAAGTCATTTTTCCTCCAAACACCGAGTCACCGAAACGACCTTCTCCACGAGATTGCAACCATGACCGGCCTATCTGCTTTTCTAGCATAGCACAGAGTTACACACCAGTGCATTCGGAACGATGACGGTAACGACACCAGAGGGCCGCTTACGTCATTTGGCAACTTCCCGGGAGCCTGCTGAGTAAAAAAGAATTTATTTACGCGTGTAAAGCGATCGCATGTCACGCAACTCCCGCAGAGCGAGCGCGAACTGAAAATGTGCTCACATTTGGCCAGTCATTAACGCCACATTTTGTTGTGTGCCTGTATCACTGTCCGAGCTGAAGTCAGAGCTTTCTAGGTCGTCTTCTGATTCTTCGCTAGTGGAACCATAAAAAAAATTCGGAGCCGAAACAGCTGAATTGCACGATACACGCCGATTTCTTTGAGCGATCTGCATGACGCGAATTTCATGCTCTGTTCAGCACGCTCAACCGCCCCGGCACTCCAGTTTAAAATATCTCGTGTGGTCCCTGATTGAAAAAACCAAACTAGGCCAAACCCGAAAGTTAAGACCTCATCCTACGCTTCCAGATGGCGATACGTGTTTCAGCGTGCAGAAATTGGAGCTCGGTAGTGCGTGCGAAATGCATTTTTTTCAGACGCTAATAGCGATCGCCATAGTACAGTCGGTAGAGTACCGGACGCGAAATCAGGGGGTCGTGGATTCGAATCCCACGGCTACAAGTGGCTGCTTTCTTTCTACTTTGTGATTATCTCCATTATTGTGTGTTATTTCGCCTTGATCACAACATAAAGTCATCTGTGCTTTCCTTGGTGTATGTGGCGGCTGCCTTCGGTGGTTGCATTTGCCACGGTATGGCAAGTAACTGTCATTTGAAACGGTCGATAAAAATGAAAGGCTGAAGTATCCAAATGAACCGGAGTTGCTCATGCGGTTGATGATGGTGGACTTTGTGAAGCATCGCTACGTGCGATCTTTGGCACCAAAATGCGGAAGCGACTGCTGCAACAAGCCCTTCTATGCCGCTTAGCAGCGAGGCAGTAGCACGTCGTGCCGGTGATCCCCATGCATGCGCTCAGGCTGAGCACTCCATGACAGAATATGAACCACCCATATTCTATCACTGAACGGCCTAAAACTTTCATGGAAATTTGATTGTCCATGCTGTCCTTTCCTACTAGTTTGACTTTGTTCCGGTTGGACAACTTTCACATGCACACACACACTCACAAAGGAAGGGTTCAGGTGTCGTCCTAACGAAGCATGCTATATGTATTTTTTTTATTTTATGAACACCCACTGAACACACGTACAGTTGTTCTGATCAAATTGATCATTGCGACGACGGGTTCACAAGAGGCTCTTCGATGTAGATAAAACATGATGATCAGTGCTTAAGTGCTAAACAAGCGCCCCCGTGATACGAGACGCGCTCTATAGGATCGTTTTTACACGGACGCGCACGAACACACACACACACGCACGCACGCACACGCACACGCACACGCACACACACACACACACACACACACACACACTCACTCACTCACTCACTCACTCACTCACTCACTCACTCACTCACTCACTCACTCACTCACTTACTCACACGCACACCTCACGGATCTATCAGGTTCGCACCCTCTCGAGGTAAGAATAAAATCCACGAACATGACGCGCCTCTCTCCATAGCCATCGAGGATGCTCGCCACTGCATTTTGCGAACGGAACATCATTGCTAATTTTAACAATCAGTTATCTATGAGCTTAACCATGTAATAAGCTTATGTACAACGTCAAGGAAAGAGAAAATGGCGAAGAATGGCGTTTTGTGGTTAATCAGGGGGTGTGCATCGTGGCATGCTCCCGGCCGATGTGCGACATCTGCACGTCGATAGGCAGCCGGGTGTCGTAGAGGGAGGGTGCCTGGAGGATGATGCCGCACGTGCCCACCAGGCTGGCCAGCGTGAAGATCCACAGGAACAGCCGGTCCAAAACCATAGCCACGTACTTCCAGTCCTCGCAATCCTGCACGACAAGCAACACTGTTTGTAGGTCTCCTTACACTGAACCGCTGCGTCTTGCACAGCCTATATTCCGCTGTACTTGTCTCTGACTTCGTGTAGGCTTCTTTGAGCATCGGTTTCGAGCAACGGATATAAAATCTGCTTGCCAAAGGTGTGTTTCATGACACCTGTCCTGGCCTTTCTCTGTACATATTGTTACGGCACGCGCCGAGGAGCGCTGCGCCAGAAAAAGAAGAGGCGCGGGACGAGCGCGAGACGAGCGCGCGGCGCCAGCGCGAGGGTTAGAGAACAAAAGAGCGCCGGGGCAAGTGATGTTTGCCTGGTGTCCTCCGTTCTTCTGTGTATCTCTAGGCGGGCACAGCGTCCCACAACATTTTTAGTTGCGCGGCCTCTCAGTTTGGAGACGAGCATCCATGCCTTCATTTGCTCGTCCCAGCCTCTCGCCGTCGCAATACCTTCCAGCTGGATGCGGTAAGCATTCCACGAAATAGTGCCGTCAAACGTGGGTAATTCCACTACGTCCAATGATGTATCCGCACCGAGCACGTTATTGGCGACTACGACAGCAGGCCCAGCGACGGCAGGGCTGGAGGCAGCGGTGGCGGTGACGCCTAAAGACTTATGACCTGTGTTCGGCTCGGCTGGCACAAGGCGACGGAAGTCCATCTCCACAGCCTGGGAAGTCAGACGGGCCTCTCATGCGTCCATGCGCTGAGTAACTACATCCAGGAGGCGCTCAATACCGCCATCCAGCTGCTGCGAAGGACCGAGCCCCTCCGAGCGTCTAGGTCTAGCTGCGCCAGCCGCTGCGTCGTCGGCGCCATCGCCTGGTGGCAGAGTCCTGTCGTCTGACACGTCGAGTCCTTGACTTTGGGAGCGGGTGAGCGGCATGATCCCACTTCTGACACCAAAATGTTGTGGGACGCTGTGCCCGCCTAGAGATAGACACAGAAGAACGGAAGACAGCAGGCAAACACCACTTGCCCCGGCGCTCTTCTTTTGTTCTCTAACCCTCGCGCTCGTCCCGCGCCTGTTTTTCTGGCGCAGCGCTCTCGGCGCGCGCCGTAACAATATACATATTGTCACCAACACACGTAGCAAGCAGCACAACAACCGAGCTGGCCCTTTTTAATCAAGCGAAAAACTCGAGAGAGACGAGGATGAAGCTTAGCCACGTGCCAAGCCATTCGGCCACTTGGTGGCGCCAGAAGATGGTCAGCGGTGTGGCATTGCCCCCCTTCCAAGGGGCATCGACCCGATGCCGCAAGCGTAGGGGAATAGTCGAAAAGCGGGGCAAGTAATACGGGAAAGTCTCTGGCTCTGGTTTGGATCCTGAATTGGTTTACCGATTGTAATAGGGCTTCATTCTGGCAACGTGAACTATTTCAGATTTCGGCTGCCGAGAGGAGCGTACAGTGCCTTGTGGTAGCACCTCGTAGTTCACCGCGCTGAGGCGGCGGAGCACCTCGTAAGGTCCAAAGTATCGCCGCAGAAGCTTTTCAGAGCGCCCTCGCAACCGTATTGGGCTCCATACCCAGACTTGGTCGCCGGGCGTGTAAGTCACCTCTCGGTGTCGCAGGTTGTAGCGCTGGGCGTCGTGTACTTGTTGGTGCCGAATTCGCTGTCGGGCAAGCTGGCGTGCAGCTTCTGCGTCACGAATAAATTGGTCAGCCCCCACGACAGTGGAGGGAGCAGAATCTGGAAGAAGCATGGCATCCAGCATAGTCAAGGGTTCGCGTCCATGAACCAAATGAAATGGAGTGAAGCGTGTTGTTTCCTGGAGTGCAGTGTTGTATGCGAACGTGATGTACGGCAGAATCCGGTCCCAGTTCCCATGATCATCGTCTACATACATAGAAATCATATCGGCAATTGTCTTGTTAAGCCGCTCAGTCAGTCCATTAGTTTGAGGATGATAGGCTGTTGTCTTGCGGTGGGTGGTGCCACTGAGTCGAAGTATCTCACTCGTGAGTGCCGACGTAAACGAGGTTCCTCTGTCAGTTAAGACGACTGTTGGCGCACCATGACGGAGTACAATGCTGTGAATGAAGAAATGCGCAACTTCATCTGCGGTACCACGTGGAATGGCCTTGGTCTCACAGTAGCGGCTAAGGTAGTCAGTGGCAACCGCTATATACCTGTTACCCATGGAGGACTTCGGAAATGGGCCCAGTAGGTCCATGCCGACCTGTTGAAATGGGAATTTCGGGGGATCGATAGGCTGTAAGAGCCCAGCTGGTTTAATGGGTGGTGTTTTCCGCCGCTGGCACTCACGGCAGGTACGGACGTAGCGGTGCACAATGGCAGCTAGCCTGGGCCAGTAGTACTTTCGGCGTATCCGTGCCAATGTGCGAGAAAACCCGAGATGGCCGGAAGAAAGGTCATCGTGGCACGCACGAAGAACTTCGTCATGTAGCGTTGTGGGTACTACAAGCAGATAAGCAGTTTCTGTTGGACCGTAGTTCTTCTTGTAGAGCACACCATCACGCAGGCAAAATGACGACAGTCCGCGCCTGAAGAGCTGAGGAGGAGATGACACGGTTCCTTCGAGGTATTCAATGAGGGGTAAAAGTTCAGAGTCAGCCCGCTGCTTTCGGGATAAGGTGGACGTCGCGATAACACCAAGGAAAACGGAATCGTCGTCAGAGCCGTCCGCGTGGCAGGGAGTAGGGGCGCGGGACAGACAGTCAGCATCACTGTGTTTTTTGCCGGACTTGTGCACGATTGTAACGTCAAATTCTTGCAACCGAAGGCTCCATCGAGCAAGCCGACCCGATGGATCTTTCAGGTTTGGCAGCCAACACAGAGAGTGATGGTCGCTCACGACACGAAACGGACGACCGTACAAATACGGACGAAATTTCATGACTGCCCACACAACAGCGAGGCACTCCTTTTCGGTAGTTGAATAATTAACTTCGGAACGGGACAAAGTGCGACTGGCGTAAGCGATGACACGTTCTGCACCGTCCTGCCACTGAACAAGGACCGCACCGAGGCCAACGTTACTGGCATCCGTGTGCAGTTCCGTGTCGGCCTCTTCGTCGAAGTGGCCAAGTATTGGCGTACATTGGAGACGGGACTTGAGTTCCGTGAAAGCGTTTTCCTGGTCGGGGCCCCAAAAGAACGGCTCGGCGTCTTTTGTCAGGCGGGTCAGAGGCTCAGCGATCTTGGAGAAATTGTTAACAAAGCGACGATAGTACGCGCAGAGGCCGAGAAATCGACGCAAGCTTCGTTTATCCGCTGGTCTGGGGAATGAAGAGACAGTGGCCGTCTTCTCTGGGTCTGGGCTAACACCTCGAGCACTGACAATGTGGCCGAGAAATTTCAGCTCGTTAAAAGCAAAGTGGCATTTTTCGGGTTTTAGAGAGAGACCGGCAGATCGGATGGCCTCGAAGACAGCGTGCAAACGTTTCAGGTGCTCGTCGAACGTGTCCGAGAAAATCACAACGTCGTCGAGATATACGAGGCATGACTGCCACTTCAGACCAGAGAGTACACTGTCCATCATTCGCTGAAATGTGGCAGGGGCCGAACACAGGCCAAACGGGAGCACTTTAAATTCATACAAACCATCTGGCGTAATAAAAGCGGTCTTCTCACGGTCTCGCTCGTCAACCTCTATTTGCCAATATCCACTGCGGAGGTCAAGGGACGAAAAGTAAGTGGCATGGCGAAGGCGATCGAGGGAATCGTCTATGCGTGGTAGGGGGTACACATCCTTTTTCGTGACGTTGTTGAGGCGTCTGTAATCCACGCAAAACCTCAAGGTTCCATCCTTCTTTGCCACGAGGACAACAGGCGAAGACCAGGGGCTCGTCGACGGTTGGATAACGTCATCCTGGAGCATTTCTGTTACTTGGCGGCGGATGGCATCACGTTCTTTTGAAGACACCCGGTAAGGACGCTGACATAGCGGACGTTGGTCATCGGCAACTATAATTCGGTGCTTCGTTAGTGGCGTCTGTCGGACCTTGGAGGTTGATGCAAAACAATCTCGGAACGAATTGACAAGATTATCTATGCAGCGTTTCTCACTGGGCGAGAGGTGCGGGTTCACATCAGTCTGAATGGCTGTAGGCGTCGCATTGTCGGGGTCTGACGTGTTGGTTAAAGCGTACTGGCCTGTACATTCTCCAAGTTCTTCAAAATAAGCGACCGCCGTGTTCGCCGTCAAATGTTGGGGTTCACATGTGAAGTTTGTCACTAGCACGTTTGCTTGGCCACGGACAAGTTCGACAAGGCCCCGAGCTACACAAACTTGTCGAGTTAGAAGCAGTGACATGTTAGCTTCAGCAATGCCACTCGTGCCGGCGCTATGATCACATTCGACTGTGACGAACTTGCTCGCACGCGGAGGGATCGTTATGTGGTCGTCACAGACACGCAACATCGTTTTCCGGAAGTCCGTGTTGCTATCAACGGCTCGCTTCGTTGAAAACGATACCATGAGCTGCTCCCGAAGGTCTATAACCGCACCATACTCTTGAAGAAAATCCATGCCGAGAATTAGATCTTTGCAGCACTCTTGTAATACGGCAAATGTGCCAGTGAAAGTAAAACCGCAGATCTCTATGCGGCAAGTGCACATGCCAATCGGCGTCATTACATGACCACCGGCGGTACGCATCATTGGCCCAGACCAAGGCGTCAGAACCTTACGGAGTGCCGTGGCTAGCTGGCTGCTCATGACGGAGAAATCGGCGCCGGTATCCACAAGTGCGGTCACATCACAACTGTCGGCGGTTACAAAAATTTCCCCGGAAACAATGCGTTCGCAGCACGTCGGTAAGTTCATCGGATCGGGTCGTCGCCGCTCGGGCCGTCGCGTCAAATCGTCGGGTGGAGGCTGTTTAATCTGAAACGTAGCGGCGGCCCCACCCCCGGAGGTCGCCGTGTTTAGTTTTCCCGGTGAGGGGACGTGCCTCTGAATTGCCCAGAGGAAGAGTACCGACTGGGCGAAGCAAAACGCTTCGGAGATGTCGATCGCGACCGCCGTTGTGGTGACGTTGGCTGCATCTCGTTAGCAGCCAGGTACTCCTCAATCTCCTGTGGTCTTTCGCCATAGCGGGGTCGAGGCGCGTTTGGTGGAAATCCTCTCAAGCCTATTCTCCGGTATGGGCAATTGCGAAGAATGCGACCAGGTTCGCCGCAGTGATAACAGAGTGGTCGTCTGTTGGGCGTGCGCCACAAGTGCGCCTTGCTGATAGCGGGACGCTGGTATTGCTGTGGCTCGACGGGGCGCAGATCTTGTTGCTGCTCGACGGGGCGCATGTAGCGAGGTGGTGGTCCGACAACGGGACGGAATGGATTTGGCTCGGGAGCAGGTCGACGTAAGACATCACTATAAGTCATGATGCATGGCTCCGGTTGTGGTGCTGGTGGTGGTGGTGGCTGCACCGCTCGCCGAATTTCATCACGGATGACGTCCACGGTAGGATAATTATTTGCAGAGGGAGCATTCAAGTGGAGGTTTTTTAACTCTTCGCGGACAATGCTCCTCACAAGCTCCCGCAATGCCTCGTCGCTGGCTGCTGGCACGGACGCACAGCAGGGTGTGGCCGCTACGCTTGCCTGGCGGCCGTATTGGGTACTCCGTTCCTGCAGGGAACGTTCCATGCTGGTAGCTTCTCTCGCGAAATCTGCGACAGTTCTTGGGGGGTCGCGAATGAGGCCCGCGCATGAGGTGCCGTACCTTCGTTGCCTCAGGCATGGTAGGGTCGGCCCGATTGAAAAGCCTCATCATGTCCTCGACAAACATGGCCACACTCTCATTTGACTGTTGAGACCTTGAACGAATTGCAATCTCTGCATTTTCTTTGCGTGCACTCGAGCTGAATGTTGTAAGTAACTCACGGCGAAAGGCTGCCCAGTTGACAAAGGATGCCTCGTGGTTCTCGAACCACGTCTTGGCCGAGTCTTGCAGCGCGAAGTACACATTCATTAGCTTCCGCTCGTCGTCCCATTGGTTAAATGCAGCCACACGGTCAAAACTGGCCAACCAGTCTTCCACATCCTCTAACCGGTCTCCATGAAATGATGGCGGTGATCGCGGTGCGAGAAGGACGAACGGTGGGGCGTTGCTGGAAGGCTGGCTTGTCTGGCTGCTCGTCGTGGATGTCATGGTTCGTAGCGGGGTGGACAGCGGTTCAAACTCAGGTTGTAGGCCTCGCAGGCGACGGCTGGCTTTATGGACAGGAGTCGCGTCCACGCGTTGATGAGCAGCGTCAGTGACGTCTTCGGGGGCAACGTACATGGGATCATACCCAGCACCTCCACCAAATGTCACCAACACACGTAGCAAGCAGCACAACAACCGAGCTGGCCCTTTTTAATCAAGCGAAAAACTCGAGAGAGACGAGGATGAAGCTTAGCCACGTGCCAAGCCATTCGGCCACTTGGTGGCGCCAGAAGATGGTCAGCGGTGTGGCATTATACATAACAACCATTTAGTACTATGCAGGGATCTTCTACTACGACATGCTGTTCTGTGTATTCGTTAAAGCTGTTTCGAGCCAATGTAGCCCAAAATTCTGAATTAAACTGTGGTGACAGGTGTGCTTCAGAAACTCCCACTTGATTACCAAGCAGAACCTAACAATGCACCTCAAGGCGCATTTTCTGCTATTGGAAAGTGAATGCATGACTACGATGAACTACACTAAACACAAACTGTGAAACGTTACTGCATTATAGCACATAGGGACCCGCATATGTGACAGTCAAGTGTGTCAGTCAAAACAAAACCGTAGTTCCTTGTGCCAAAAATCCTAATTTCGCAATTTGCCTCTTCTTTTGGAAGCACGTAATTAAATCTCAAAGCTGTACCTGTTGGCCGTTCACTGGCTCCTTTATATTCTTTGTTCACTTTTGTGACTTTTCGTTATATTATGAAACTTGGACTGGCTTTATTCCGCGCCAAATTATCGTAGCGTGAACAAAGGACTAAGGATCGGTCTCCCGTTCTTACATATACGCACCCGCGAGGGCTCGATACGTAAGATGATTCGGACGGGTTATCTTTTCATTCTTTGCTGAGACTTGATGGCAGTCCACGCTACCTTAGTATGTTTTCCTCACAATATCTCTCGGAAAGCCGCCCTGATCGTTTCTCTAATAAGTAAGAGAGAAGGGGGGAGGGGGTGCTACACCACTCATTAGAAGGCATCGTGGGGAACCAGGTACATCGTGGGGGTCTTCTCAGCTTCTCCGATATCTCCTTGATATGAGAGTGGTCTTGAAATAGTGGCGGCTAGAAACTTTACTATTCATAGGTGCTTACGTGGAGAATAAACTTAGAACTGTGCCACTAGCAGTGAAGCTTTTCTTCCTCTATGTGCGTCGCTACGGTAGAGCAGCTGTCGGCCTTCATGACAAGGCTACTCAAGCTAATAAACAGTCTGCAACAGCCTCAAACGCTAATAAACAGTCTGCAACAGCCTCAAACCTAACCTCAACCCAATCAAAATTCTCGGTAGCCATCGCGCAAACACCGGCCGCCTCACTTTTGGTTAGTTTTAGGAGCGCTGCAGTTTTGCTTGCACCCAGGCACCGCCACGTGTAGGCTCCCCAGCTTGCACGTGCCTGACACCAAAGCCCGACAACGCCTGTCGTAATTCCGCTGCTGCCGGTCAACCCAAAAGTGGAAGACAGACGTACGCTCTCGTCGTCGTCCTCCTTCCGTATATGGTCGGCGATGAAGAGCACGCTGTCTATAGCTCGGCGCACCTCGGGCGCGCACGCGCCGCCCTCGGGAGACTCGGATTGCGGCGGCGGCTGGCGCTCGGGGGGTGCTGTCTCGGGCGGCCGACGCAACAGCAGCAGCTGCAGCGGGTCCACGGGCGGTTGTTGGCGGTCAGCCGCGTCGGGCCGCCGCAGCAGCAGCAACCTCGGCATCAGGTGCACGAATACACGACGTACCCAGGGCGCCATGCGGTGCGTCGAGGGCGAACGGAAATGCACGTTCAGCACGCCCACGGTCACCGAGATGGACAGCGTCACCAGGATCATGGTGAAAAGCAGGTACTTCCCCAGTAGCGGGACGGCAAGGGACGTTGGTGGGATGATTTCAGCTAGCAGCAAAAAGAACACGGTGAGCGACACCAGGATGGAGATGCAGAGCGTCACCTTCTCGCCCGAGTCTGAAGGCAGGTAGAAGACCAGCACGGTAAGGAACGAGATGCCCACGCACGGGATGATCAGGTTGACGGTGTAGAAGAGCGTCTTTCGACGCATGGTGATGTTGAAGGTGATGTCAGGGAAGGGCTCCTCACAGCAGTCGTAGAACTCATTGTTGTACTTGGCCGGCACGCGCAAGATGTCCCACTCGACGGACTTGTAGAATTCGCTCATGTCGATGCCGGTTTCCACCACCGCCACTCCGGGCTGCTGCTTGACGTGCTGGAGGTCCACCTGAGAGGAAGTGCGGCAGGGGGCTTCAGTCTACACTGGTTCGGACTATCCGCAACCTAGCATGAGAGAAGCCAACAGTCAGAGGAACAAAAGACAGCATAGAGGCCGAGACCTCTTCTTTTCTGGAAGTGTTGATTAGAATCCGAAATTGGTCGTATAATCATTTTAAACAAAAATGATTCCACAGAGTACAAGAGAAGAGAACCATTCACACACCGAGGCCTCGTTGCGCTCTCCGCGCACTGACCATGGTGTAGCCGCAGGCACATGGCTCAAACTCTGTGATGATCCTGCCAGGGCTTGGAGTAAACGCTGTACTCGGTCTTCGTCTTTACTTGCCCAATTACTAAAGATGATTGTCCAATGTTTTAGGGAAATCTCCCTAGGTGCAGTAGATTTGTAATATCCCTGCCTTCCGCCCTCATTTTCTCCTCCTCCCTCCTCAGAATTTAGTCATTAGCCTACACCTGAGCACAGCCATACTGCTCGAAAGGAAAGTTACACAGCTTTCACAGAAACTTCGTAGTTTCTGTAGTCCTGGTCGGCGGTTTGAACCCGGACTTGTCGGGGGCAGTCACTCTACTAACTAAGCTAAACAAGGACGACTAGCATTCAGATGGTAGGGCGGGAGTGCACTGATCAATAACTCTAAGTGGGACCGGTGTTCGTCTGTTTCAGGGGTGATTAGTAAATAATTACTCACTAATTAACACTGAGTAATGACTACTTATGAGTAGTTAGGCTCTTACTACAAATCTACTCCACCTTGGGGGATTTCCATAAAAACATTGGACAAACACCGTTCCCACTTTGAGTTATTGATCAATTCGGTATTTTACCGGCTCATTGAGTTATTGATCAATTCGTTCTCACTCTACCGTCTCGATGCTAGCTGTCCTGGTTAGCTCAGTTGGTATAGAGCGACTGTCCCGGAGAGGCGTAGGTGGTTCGGTTTCGAATCCCGGACCAGAATGAAGTTTCCTTTAACTGCAGAGTTTATGTGAAAGCTGTGCTGCTTTCCTTTCTAGCCGTATGGCTGCGCTCAGGTGGACGCGAAAGAGCACTTACTCCCTTATTACGAGATTTGACATCAGAAATTAAGCAGGAGCTCATCGGAAGGGTGATATAAACACTACCATATTTACGACTCGCAATCGGCGCTAAGGGTGAACCAGTTGGGTTTCTGACTTCCGGCATCTCCTTTAAACACGTAAAGCTCTGAACATGCAAAAACTACGAGATATATGCAATTTGTGGACGGTCACATTAATCGGTGATAATGCTGAACGCACCTCGAGCCCGTCGTAGGTCCACGAACCGAATTTCATGAGGCAGTTCTGCTCGTCGAAAGGAAAGTATTCCACGTCTATCTCGCAAGTACTCTTGTAGAGAGCCGGCGGCTTCCAGACCACCTTGCCGGTCGAGTAGACGGTCGCCTTGTTCATCAGGATCACCTCGTAGTTGCCATCCGCGCTGCCGTCCCGTCCATCCAACGGCAACGAGTGGAAAGGAGAAAATAAAGGTGAGGGAAAGACGCCGTTATGGAGCTCACATTCATTCAAGAATACTTTAATTCCGAATATGCAGCAGGAGAGCAAGCCTGTAAAGAAAACATTTCTCTCCTTGCCACGAACATTCCTGCTCAGCTCTGCTCATCACTGCCACGGTGAAGAAAGAGAAAAGCACCGTATTGTGCCAGCGTGAAAAAATCGAGCTAAAATAGATTGGGCAAAGCATGAATGCGAAGGCTGTATTATGAAGGCTGCCTGTCATTTCCAGGATAATAGCACTCGCAAATCATTTAATGGATTATTTTTTCCACACCAACACACTGGTGTTGATCAAGTGCGCTGAATAGATCAAGAAAGCGAATTTTCGTGTACGTCTGGACGTCAAGTAGAAAATCTGCCTTCGCGGACATGTACGCTATGCTTGAGCCTGTGCTGGCAATCTTGATGGCTGAAAGTTCACGCCCTGAAAAAGCGGTCGGAGAAGGTACCTACAAGTGTTCTGACATCATGTGCCTCGTGTTCTTGAAACAGCGCATGGTGTTCGTTCCTTCTGACATTCATTAGTCGGAGGGAACCAGCAGATACTTCACCCCACCGTATGTTTCCTTTCTCTTTGCTTTCTCTTTGCCCAACCGAAATTCTCACTGCTCACTTAGGTTTCAGAAAAGAGCGCTCTTTAGTACTTTTTGGGCCCATGTCATTAGGAAAGTAACGCATGTCACGGGCAGATTGATACTGCCACCCTGCAAGACGTTTTGACCAATTTACTTTAAGCGCAGTAAACACGTATGGAAGCAAGTAAGCCATATTTTAATTTGAAAGCGTTTTAGGCCAAACCGAGGGCACATAATGTGAACGTAAAAAGTGAAGCGCCGACTGGGCATAGATCTTTAGTGTGGCGTAGTAGTATGTCATAACGAGAAACAGTGTGGTGTAGTATTATGTCGTAACGTTAAACGATCAATGTGGCTTAGAAGAAATTAGCGTTATCGAAATTGATGATACGGAAATTAGTGAAAATTCGTGAAAAAAAATCAGTTGTGACGACATTAGCGACAAGAAAATTACTGATAAGAAAATTAATGATAAGTAAATAAATAAATTATTAGACTTGACTTAATAATAAAATTTAGTTATAAAAAAATCAACTGTAAGGTAATTAGTGGTAAATTAAAAGTTAGTGACAAGAAAATTGGCGACAAGGAATTTAGTGACAACAAAATTACTCGTAAGAAAGTTAGTGATAAGGATGTTTTTGCATTACTCCAATGCGTGTTACCACAGTAATCTCAAATTTTTACTGCCTTCGTACCAGCATATTACTCGCTGAATACAAGAAGCACATTATATAAAATACTGAAAGCCATGCGTGTCAAATACTGAAGCTTCCAGGTTATGCAAGGCTCACTTGTTGAAGAGCACAATGTCTGGCAACCACAGGCTCTCTGCCGGTACGTGGATCATGTCCACACCGCCATAGTCATCCGGGTTCCAGCGCAGCTTGTCGTCTTCCCATACCTGCGAAACAGGGAATGCTACTGGCGTTTCTCTTCTTTTTCCGCCATTGATTTGCAGATACCACTGACGGTCAGCAATCAAGTCTTAAACACAGACGTCGGTCGATCGACCTCATGCATTAAGAACGTTACAGCAAACTTCGATGCCGAGGCCGTCCTCCAGAGTTGAGGAACGCTTTACTCGTGCCGAGGCAATTTCGGCTCGAAGCTATCGTTCCCACGTGGGACGCCCCTATAGGGCTGTTCGCTGGTTCGGAAACTGTGACTTCCTTTGGGTTGATCGGCTGAACAGACGCTGTAGATCAGCTGTGTCACAGGGAAGAACATATGACCTCCAGGGGTCGAGGCGAGCGCGCGAACATCAGGCCGCGAGGCAATGTACAGGAAGAGTGCTGAATAGAGCTGGCTGGTTCAGCTCAGTTTTCGTCGTTCTCTTCCAGCGTAGAGGCTGATCATATGTCTGTGTTATGGGCAAGAATTTTCTAAACATCTGCTGAGTCTGGCAGCCCGTTGTCCACAGTGCCAGAACTGCTTACCTATATCCGAAACCGCCGCGGTGAGATGTCGCCTCTCGAAACCAAAATGAGCAAATAATAAGCACAACAACTGATGGAACTGAATACCAAAACATCTCGCCTGCTCACGCACTGAAACGTCACCTATACTAAGGCAGTGTATGCACGTTACTGACAAATGTAAAGCTAACGACAGTAACAGTAGCAGTGCAATAGTATTAGTAATAATAACAATTTACTAGTAATATTAGTAAAAGCAGAAATATAAAGGAAAACGGATTAGTGTGGTCTTGTTCGTCGGAAGCCGTTGCCCGATCTCTTTCAGCCAGAGCTGTTTGGGCCGCGAGATCGGATCTATACAGAACCGCCTCCCGGTCTGCCCCCACTAGGTTCGGGGTATACGGCTTGTATTGGCACGGCTATACTAGGCGTTAGAGATCGTCTTTTTGGCCACAAAACATGCATTGAGCTGCGAAGGAATTTGATCTTAACAATGTAGCGCTCGGCTGAAGCGATTTTGAAGAAATAACGGGTTGGAACTTTGACAGTAGATGCAGGAACCTCTCCTGCCCCTGTTTTTTCCGTCATAAAACCGTGTTTTCGTGCTTTCGCTTTGATGCATCGCAGCACTTCTGCCCTCCTGGTCCGGAAAAACGCCCAATGAGACCCTAACGCTTTTCCATATTAGCTTCGCTAACTCGGCTGTGCGGCGCACGCCCTCGGTCGCCAGGCGCAAATGCGGCTGTTTTGGTGCGATGATAAGGTCTGATCTACAGATGGCACGAAATTGAGAAAGAAGATAAGAAAATCGAACACTTGGATTTGGGTTTTAATGACCCAGATTTAGAGGCAGCGCTGGATTTCATTGACTATAGGCGCCCCAGTTTCGCTTTGTGGTCGGCATCGTTGCAGTAAATATATTTGGGCACTATTCCACCAGAGCGAGAATGCACCGTGCAGTGTAGAAAACCCTGCAGCGATCTGAACAAAAAGGTACGGAACTATCCTACCAATAAGTACAGGCAAAGTTGCTGCGTCTGGAGCACGGCCACTCCAGCCGCAGAACAATCTGAATATCGGCTAGTTGGTTCTTGGTTAAAAAATGAAGTTAACTAAGGGCAACAAATTGAGAGGAAAGACGTAACAAGAGGCTGGCGTGACACGAGAGGCCGCGCGACGCGACACGTGATCTGCCACTTGTCCCGTCTCCTTCCTGCATTGTCCCTATTGACTGTTTTTCTTTTTTCCTGTGTACTCTATCCTAGTCTCCGCCCTCTTACAGCAGTAAACTTTCGCTAAAGAATTGGGAACTAAACTCTTGCCCGGACCGTGAATCCGCCAGTCATAACATAGGAGTATATAATGCGGCTATTTGAGTGTGATCAGCGGCAATAGTGCGTCATGTGGTCACATGTCAAGCACTTCTGGAGTAAGCTATATGATTGATCGCTAGTATGGCAAGCGGCTGTTACATTTCTTTACCTCTTTTAACGCGATGACTTTATAGGCCGTCATTTCCGGAACATTCTGCGTTGTCAGGGTTGTTGTCGGTGTTGTAAGTGAAAGGTCACTAGCATGGCTCTGGCAGGTCATCATCATCACTAGCCTGACCATACCTACTACAGGGCGAAGGCCTCTCCTGTTTTTCTCTAGTTAACCCGGTCCTATCGAAAATTGGCTGTGGTTTAGCTTCGGTTAAACCTAGTGTGAAGTGGTAGCTCCGGCTGAGGCGCGCGGCGCGCCTCTATATATACTCGGGATTGATGTCAGCGGTGATATGTCTCGCCACGCAACTGCTCACGCTTTAAACTACTTCCCACGTCAGTTGGTCTTTGACCTTGAGCGTAATTTTTTACCTTGGCCTTCACCTTTGATGGAAACATAGCTACCCAAACTGGTTTTGGCTTAAGTTCCAACTTGACCTCGAAGCTGTTTGAAGGTCATCGGAAGAACACGGTGACCTTTGTTTTACCTCGCGTAGTGAAGCTATCGCTTCAAAACAGAAACGGCGAAGTATGGTTGGAGGATTACAGTCTTCCAGGTATCGTTGATTTATTGGGGAGTCGCTCCGAAGCTTTCGCAGATATTTCATGTATTGAAATCCTATTATGCCTACTGAAACATATTGATGCGCGTAGGTGTTATCAGAGCGGTTAATGGCGAGTCCTGATTGCGTTTCTTGTCAGCTTGGTGGTATAAAAACACATAGTAGCATAAATATACTTTTAGGCATGTGCGCCATGTGCACGTATCATGTTTTCTTTTTAAGAACATGGTTATGTTGTGCACAAATTAAAGCAATAGCATAACTATAGGAAAACCTACTCATTGCTTCTTCCGAGAACCTTAAATCGACACTCAGCACTTGTGCTGTACTCTTTTGCCGTTCACATATCCTTGATCCCTCAAACATATAAAGGAAATTCCACTGTTTGTAAAGAAACCGTCATAGGGCTTTCCATTTTTTATTTCCCGTTGCTTTTGGACCACACCGTTTCTTGCTACTGTTTCTTTCATGTTCACATGCGTCCAAAGCTTTTGCCTCTTGTTATTTAATAACGACGTTAACTCAAAAGAAACGAAGAATATCCCCATCCTAAACGTCCGAAGTCAGCGACGGAAAGTGATCCGCACAAATGCGTATCATTTCTTTAACCTGCGATGCGTCCCTGGCGTGTATTGCTGTCATCTAGACATTTGCACTTGAGACGTCCACTACTTAAAATGGTATTGGCGCCTATGCGCGCTCTTGGCACGCATGTCCCCATTGCCATAAGTCCAGTTAACAGAAACCATCGAGTGATGGAAGGGTAAAGGGACAGTACAAGGTAACTCGATCGCTTCGTTAAGATGCCGCGTTAAGAAACCATGGTGTTTCTCCACTTCGAATCGTTACCTGGCCAAGTGAGCTGTAATAGCATGCTGGACTCGATAGCACCGTACTACCACGGAAACAATATAAACAGTGATGCCGGTGCTGCCCCCTCGTAGAGGTTAGATGAAACTTCGTGCACTCGCTGCCTTACACCGGCCATCCCCACTATGCCTGCAGAGCAAATTTAGGGATCCAAATACCGTACTGAGGCTACTGCTTCTCTGCGATGATTGTGCGCCTGTCAAGTTGGCATGTGCACGCACCTGTATCAGCATGGCAATTTTTATTCAGGAGCAATGGTGGCAACCTTTCCTTCACGGACAAGTGCTGGTGACAAACGCACACAGAAATAGGTTCTCGACTTCATAACAAGGTGCCGAAGCCGAGTGTCTCACCTGTTCCAGCCATATGTTAGTGGTCATGACTTGGTGCTTGAGGTTCTGCGCAGAAGTGAAGAGGAGCTTGAGAACGCGTTCGCTGCAGAGAGCAGCCGTTCGGATCGCACTTACGATGTCGATGAGTTGCGACAGCTTGAGGCCAACTACGATGGTCACCTTGTGCGAGTGGTTGCCCACGGGGCGGATAAGCCGGTTATAGTCGGACAGCAGGTCGTCATGGAGCCGCTTGGCTTCGCGCGACGCACACGCAGCCGCCGCCAAAAGCACCAGTCGCAGGATCACCACCATCCCGGACAGAGTTCGCGGCGACTCTTCCTGCTCTCCACTGCGTCAACGCCTTGCCTCGCGAGCAGCGCCGCGCGCCGCATCGATCGGCACCGCGGATGCTGAGTGCGCCGGCGCAGCCCGTTCTATAGACAAGTGAAATGCCGCTAAGCAGCGCCGTGACCAGTATTGTGGCATTCGTTTAGCAACCAAACGAGAGAGGCGACATCTACGAACTCCTTCCCCATACTTAACACACCCCTTTGATTCCCCAAATTGGTGCTATATACGTCCGTTTCGGGAATACTCGAGTGGTCTCGCGTTGGCTATCACTACTGAAATATCTCGTTAACGATTATGGTTTGCAAGTACCCGTGTTCCATGTAAGGCGTTTTGAGAGCCAGGAACCATGTGCTTTGATGGGCAAAGTGATAAGGTGCACACAGACGGTAGGGGGCACCTCGAACAGTAACATCCAAACTCAGCTACCGTCAGTGGCATACCGCTTTCCGCTAGTGCGCGGGGCGTGGCCCACTCCGCTACTGGGGCCCTTCGCGCAGCCATGGCCGGCAGGGCATCGATCCTGCACCCGGCACAGATACCGTCTCGGATTCGAGAGCCGATCGCAGGAAACGCTCTCGGTGTTCCCCGACACCTCTCAGCGCAGCGGGCGCCTTCGATTGGTCGCCGCTTGCGTTTCGAAGGAGCAGGAATGCGGAAACGCCCGCCCGCGTCCTCGACATAAAGATATCTCAGGCAAATTAATCAGGCACCTTTCGAGGACTACACAAGTCTTAGCGTACTTAGTTTCTCTCTTCTTTTTTTATTTCTGCAGAAATGTGGCAGCAAGTGCGCCGCAGTATGTTTAGTAGATCACCGCATCCGTCTCTTTGCATGCAGCGGGGGAAACGTCTGCTTGAAACCGTCACACACACTGCAGCACTAAATGTTGGATAACAAAGACAGAAAGAACAATGGCGCTTCGCAAGTAAGAGATGTTTCAGGCAGCTTTGAAGAAAACTTGTTTGGATGATGCGGCCTCAAACTCAGTTTTTTAACAGGGTCGCTATTTTTGAGGAGATATTAATGATGTTCGAAGCACAGATTTCTTTTTTGGAAAGCTACATACCAACATGTGTTTTAGGTAGGCGTAATAGGTATTCGAAAGGAAATATAAGCAAAGCGCCCACGGAGAAGTCAAAATGAAACGTCGAGTAAACTATTAATCGTGGTAAATTCGTTTTAGTGCTCATAAAGCAAATCTAACATGAAGCACTCCACATGTTCGCTCCTTAATTGAAGGAGAGCAATGCGGAAGCTAAAGTGTTTGTGATGTCCAGTATTTAATTATAGGTGAGAAACACTTGCTTTAAGGTAAGTCCAGTAATAAGAGGCAAATCACTGGAGATTGTAAAAGCTATCTCATGAACAAAAATTAGTTGTGGCTTAACTCTGGTTAACCCTACTTGAATTGCGATAGCAACGGCGGAAGCTTCTTTTGCCTGCTATATCATTCCCCTATCACGCCCTATCAGTGTAAGGTGCTACATTATTGGGGATACTTAAGCTCATCCTTTAAGAGTATGACGCGAGAGCGTAAGCTACCAGCCCACATATAAATGATAAGGGTTCAATGCTGCTGAACCGAATGTGCAGCGAAAGCATCAGCCGCCGGTGACCAAGCGTTCTTCTTCTTCTTCGTGCTACGCGACGGCTCGAAACCTGGCGCAGTATTGCTATCACAATAAACGTAATTCGTAGTTCTTGGCGAAATTTTAGGGAAAGGAAGGCGCAGTATACTTCGGGTGGACATCACGGAATCGTGGACATCCACAATTTATTTGTCAAGGTCACTTGAAGGCCAACCGTGGCGACCGGCCATGAGCTACGCGATGGCTCGAAACCTGGCGCAGTATTGCTATCGCAATAAAAACCACTAAAAAGCTGAGGTTGGGAGCTTCAGAACGATATATAGCATGTACTAAACTTTTATGCTCCGAAATGCAATATATATATATATATATATATATATATATATATATATATATATATATATATATATATATATATATATATATATATATATATATATATATATATAGAACACCACAATCGCGGCGCACAAAGGCACTAGTCACGTGGTATTTGTATTTCGCGGGCTTTCTTCTGAGCCCGGAAAAAAAGATACACGTGAAACTTTCTTTATCGCAATTAATGAAATGGGGGTTTCTGAAGGTGCTCTACAACTTTCCAATTCACATTTTTGGTCTAAAGTCAATATTTAATAAATTAGAGAAATTAACATAATTAGCTAATTAAGTAATTGCAAAACAAAAAATTGCCTGTAGTGCGCAAGGAGGCTGGCAGTTGTATGCAATTGCTTTGTGCCCCTTGGTTCAAGTTAGCTGGGACACCCGGTATATATATATATATATATATATATATATATATATATATATATATATATATATATATATATATATATATATATATATATATATATATATATATATATATATATATATATATATATATATATATATATATATATATATATATATTATATATATATATATATATATATATATATATATATATATATATATAGGGGAAATGAGGGTGCTCGTTATAATACATGAAGGAAAGAAGCTAACAGTCGGCGAGGCCAAGGAAAGCGTTGGGGATGGTACTTTATGTGTGTGTGTGTTTTTTTAATGTTTACTTGGATAATCACAGGGATTAGTAATGTAATCTATTTAGGGGAAAGATAACTAAACACAAAGTAGAAGAAAAAACAACGTGCCGATGGTGGGAACCGAACCCACGACCTCCGAATAACGCGTCCGGTGCTCTTCCAACTGAGCTACATCGGCCGCTGTCCCCCCTGCTACTTTCTTGGGTATTTATGTTGTCTGTATACGAACCTTGAGAGTGTTCACCAGCGCCACCCTCAGCCAAGGCGGCGGACGTGCCACGTCCGCCGCCTGAACACTGAACTTACCGACAGATGTAAACGACAGCGCTCGTGATGTGTATCCTGCTCAACGCTGAGTGTAGCCTCATATCGTTAATGTTGCTAAAGTAAAAACAAAAGTTAATGGCGGCAAGATCATTGAGCTGCATCACTGCTTATAGGTTTTTACTGGCAATTTGAATTATATCGCTGGTTTCTTGGACACATTCCAGCAATACATTAATAGATGCTGAAGTCTTATCCACAGAACTCTTCTCGCGACTCTGTAGAAAGCAGTGGCCAGTAATCGGCCAGTTTAATCAAATATCATGATTGCCGGCCTAAAGCAAGAGGGCACTTCGATGGACTGCGGTCTCACCATGGCAGAGCTCGGGCGCCTGCGCAGCTGGTGTTCTAAAGTAAGCGTTCGAACTCTCACCGCGAGTAACCCATGAGCCGTGCTTACGTGGGGACTCTTCGGAGATTCTGCCACAAAATCGCTGAGGTCAGCATCCACGCTATGGTGCCCTGACACATCATACTTCCATTTACAAGGCAATGGTTACGACAAAAATGCGAGAAAGAGTGTACAAGTTAGTCAGAAAAACTATCAGCGTGTTCGCTGTAAATTGTTTACTTCTAAATGCGACACAAGAGTTAAGCGTCGTCGATTCTAGTGTAAGGTCCTCTTTTTTAACTTCGGGTAGCTGTCCTGGGCTCGCAAAACAAACCTCGGTTCTCACTGCATGTCTGCAAAAAGCGAGATCTGGTCGGTCTAGGCTGTATACTAGACGTGCATGCATGAGCTGGTCGGTGACCCGAGAAGACGATGAGAGAACAGCGCATAGACATGGAAGACGAAGAGAGGTGGCACAACACAGGGCGCTTCGCTCATGCGACACAAGAGCCTAATCTCTCACGGCTAAGCGCTCTTCTCTAATTGTGTGCATTCCCCACCTCAGAACGTGGTCTCACCTCAGGCTCTGTAATCAAAACTTTACAAAATTGCAAAAAAATAAAACATTACAAAAAAAAAAAAAAAAAAAAAACGAGAAACGAAAAGGATAAAAGTAAAACTAGTCGCTCTATTAATAGCACCAAAATGGAATTAAGAGTTGCAGAAATGAGAAAAACTACACAGAGACGCGAAAGAGCGTATTTAACTTCAGTTATACGTGGTTATTTGGTTATGTAGCATTTGACTCAGTTGAAACCTCGGCGGTGATGTAAGCATTGCGAAATCAGGGAGTAAACGAGCCGCACGTGAAAGTGCTGGAAGATATATATATAGTGGCTGCACAGCAACCATAGTTCTGCATAAAGAAACAAAATTCCCATAAAGAAAGGAGTTAGGCAAGGAGACACAATCTCCTCGGTATTATTCACAGCTTGCTTAGAGAAAGTATTCAGAGACTTAGAATGGGAGCAAATAATGGTTGATGACCTAGACAGGAAAAGTAGAAAGGTACTTGAAAATCAATATGCGGAAGACTAAGGTAATGTTCAACAGCCTCGGGAAGGAACAGCAGTTTACATTAGGTAGCGAAGTACTGGAAGTAGTAGTGTCTACTGGACAGGTGTAGTGTCTACTTAGGACAGGTAGTAACCGCAGATCCGGACCATGAAAAGGAAATAACAAGAAGAATAAGATTGGGATGGAGCGCATTTGGCAAGCACTCGCAGATTATGACTAGCAGCTTACCGGTATCCCTCAAGAGGAAAGTATACAACAGTTGCATCTTACCTGTACTCACCTATAGGGCTGAAACGTGGAGGCTAACCAAGAGGGTTCTACTTAAGTTGAGGACAACCCTGAGGGCTATGGAACGAAAAATGGTAGGGGTAACATTAAGAGATAGGAAGCGTGCAGAGTGGGTCAGAGAAATGACTCAGGTTACCGACATTCTAGCGGAAATTAAGAAGATGAAATGGACATGGGCAGGACATGTAGTGTGAACAGAGGATAACCGATGGTCGCTTAGGGTAACAAACTGGATTCCAAGGGAAGGAAAGCGTAGCAGGGGGCGGCAGAAAGTTAGGTGGGCAGATGAGGTTAAGAAGTTCGCAGGGTTCAAGTGGATGCAGCTAGCACAGAACCGGTTTAATTTGAGAAATATGGGAGAGGCTTTCGCCCTGCAGTGGGTATAGTCAGGCTGATGATAATGACGATGGTGATAAAATGAATCCTAATGGGACAGAGAAGCGATGTTGTTCGATAGATTATTCCATAATCTCGTGACTCGATGAAATGCTGATGAAGTGAAAGCGAATAGGTAAAAAATTAATTCATCGGAAATTAAGTTTTACCTAAAGGAGTCATGACGCTAATATCGGAATATAAACTGTTTATTGCATTTTATTCCTGATGTGCCAAGAAAGTAAACCTCCAAGTTGGAGCTCCATGGCAGCTGCAGATATTTGTAAAACTAATATTTTCGTTTCTTCCTTAACAGCTTGCTGATCTGGCAACCGGCGCAGTCGGTGACGACATGAACCGACTCCGCGTCGTCTGCTGCATGTTCTATGCACGAGCAGTGCTTAAACCGCGGTTACGTGCAGCTGCGGCAAGCCAATGTGGTAGCAGTTATACCGCTAACCGTGGTTACCGCCAACTGAGCTTGTCGATCTCTTTTAGCGCTTTTAATCCAATTAAATAGCGACGTCTATGGACGGGATTCAGGTGCACGTCGGCGCCTGAGTATGAAAGGCGCACGAGCTGGCCCACTCGAACCACGTACACATTGTACACTGAAACACGTCTGAAAAGCAACACAATATGCGCAGGGTATTAGAGTGCCATCCGACGGTGCTTTAGTACAATATTTGAGTACCACCCGGCAACGCAGCAACAGGCTACAGCGCGCTATATCGAGGCACTCAGTACACCGTCCCGTCTGAGGTTAACGTTGCCAGGCCCAAGTCTTGCCCCAACCACATGATGAAAGTAGACGGTAAGCTCATGAGGCTTACAGCAGCGCCGGATGCCGCAAGCTTACCGCAATAGTGCCGCCAGCGAGCGCGGCGGACGACGGCGCTCTGGTCGTCTACTTCCCCTAATCGTCGCTACGCCTATATAGAACTAAGAACTGAAACCACGCAAAGGACGATACACAGGTAAGAAGTGGACAGGACGAGCGCTTCGACAACTTCTTCCCTGTGCATCGTCCTTTGCGTGGTTTCAGTCATAAGTTCAAGCATCGCCAACTAGCCCCCATCGTACACTCTTAGAAGCCTATATAGATTGCTTCGCATCGAAGCCATAGCGGACGGCACTTTTAGACGAAAAGCTTTATTGCCTCATTGTGGTCGTCAGCAAATGTGTCACGCTTTTGCGGCGGCTCTGATTGGTCGAGATGGGATGACGTCATGGTGGTCTCGACCAATCAGAGAGCCCGTGGCCTTATATGGACATATAACAATCAATGATCAATTACTAAGTATTGACTGATTCATCAATAAGTTACTAATTAGCATTGCTAAATAATTACTAATTACTAAGCAATGACTAAGTATTTCATAGTTGCTGAATGGTGACAGATGTGCGCGTAATTAATTAATAATTAATTTATACCTAATTCACACTTACTAAATAATGCCAGTTGTGTAATTATTATTTACTAATTAATACCGCGCACCCGGTAAAATCAGCCACACAACAGTAAACGTAGAACTGCGAAGGTACAAGGAGTGCGATCTCGTCGCTGCCAAGCTGAATTCATTGAATAAATGCACTCGCAGAATGTGAAAGAGTAGTCGCTCACTTTACTCGTAGCAGCATTCATCGCTACATACGCAACAGTTGCGTAGCAGAATGCAGAACTCAGTCTTCCGCCCTTCATCACTTTAGTCGCCAAAGTGTCCTCAAACTTTTTAATTGATGATTGATGCGTTGTAGTATATGGGCCACTCCATCTTGAAACTTCCGTGCTCTCAACCCCGCTGCTTCATAGTAAAATGAGTATTTTTGTGACGTCTAAGCAGCGGAGCTAGCGTTTCTGACAGCATATCTCACACTGTCCCAAGGTATCCGACCTATCGCTAGTTCGGACAGCTTGCGGAAGGCACGGCCGGTGCGGCGGTGTTTACGACGGTGCTGGCCGCGCTGCCATCGGCCGACGGTCGCACAGAAGGTGGATGTGTGGGCAACATCTAAAATCGCGCTTCTCTACAACCTGTTTTCTATTTTCAGAAACATGCTGATTACACCCATTGGGAGTTATGCAAGCGCGAACACAATACAGTGTATCGGCAGCATTGCGGCGTCGGCAAAGCAGCAAACGATGAGGTGGCGGTCTGTGACGTCATCAAGCGTTTCAACATGGCGATCGCTCTCGGTGGGAGGAGCTTCGCGGTCTCAACTTCAGTCACTTATTTTGAAATAAAGAATGCGTCTAGGGTGCTCACGTTTTGAAAATAAAATAATAAGGTCCAGTATTATCTGCCAGACTACAAAACTGTAATATAGTGGATGACCATGACATGACCACTTTAATAGCTTTGACCGCCATTTTTGCAGTTTTTATGCCTCATGAAGGACGAAATGGCTCCTCAGTGCGACCACGTTGTATGTTGCACTAGCGATTCAAAGGGTATTTGTCGCCAGATTCGCTCGTAGCTCTGGTTAGCACCTTCATGGCCGTTGTATACTTACTGAGAAAAACACAAAAGCTTATCACGCCACTTAAAGGGAACGAAGAAACCGCATTAACTTTACTGGTGTATAGGACATCCCGACATGTTTTGGTGCTTCGCTACTGGCGTGCTGTATTCTTTCTGGGAACTGTTTATATTCATTCACACTATAAATTATATGCAAGATAAATCTCAGGAACCAAGAAAACAAACTGTTCATCTATACTGACTGCTGGTCAATTTTGTGTTTGCTAATTTAACAATCCTAAGCCCCGAACATTTTTTTTTTTTCAGCTCATACGAGGAGGCAGGCGTTCATAAACCTTTGGTCGGAGGGAAAACGGGAACTGCAGACAACACCTTAGGAGCCAGCACTGGTTGTCATCGTCTTCGCACATTCTGCAAATGAACGTGCGTGCTTACTATAGGGCGCAGCTCTTCTCTACAGCTGCACTTATTGGTTACCTACTTTCCCGGCGTTTTTTGCAACCAAGTGGTGTAAACAATTTTGAAGCAGGTAACCAGGCTGCCCCTTAGGCGGCGGCTTACATAATGTTTGCAAGATTTATGTTCCGAGTAATGACCTCAGTGATGTGACTATGAACCCATAAGAATTCACCTACGTGAGTAGACCCCACAGTTTTCGGCAGCCCGGAAGATGTCCCACCGATTTGTTGTATACGCCGCGAACCCAGTCATACTCGATACCATTATCGGAGAGGCAACTGAATAGCTGAGGACCTTCATCCTCAATGGACATAACTCCGCAGACAAGTCTGTCAGTGTCTGCGCCTCTGCAGATGCAAAATCTTACAGCAGTACACCCACATTTTTCGTCAATAGCACCCACAACGCGAAACACGCGTGTCCGTTTCCGTATGCGTCATAGAGATAATCTATCCGTGGCGAAGTCCGTGTATGGTACTCGCGCTGGTCCTTTGCTCTCAAGAAAGCAAGCCGTAGTCTCTTAAGGGTATAGCTCTATCTCGTATCCACTGCGACTGCGATATTAAAATACTTCAACGATGAAGAAATACTGTTGTCAGGTCTTCGCCACACTTATCTCGATGAAACTTCCTGCCTTTGAAACAGAGAGTTGTGGTCTGATAATATTTTGAAGTAAATCTTTAATGTAGCTCCTTCTATTGCTCTGCACCGGGTTCACTGGCAAACGACATTCACTTTAATCGAAAATAAAGTTCTTCGAAGATAAAAACAATGATTTTTCGTGATTACATTGCTGTCAATCTATGGCCGAAGCAGAGAAATAGAGTAATAGCATCATCTAGTTCGCTGCTATCTAGTAACTAATTTTCGTAATTAATTTTTGTGGTGTTGCAGTTAATTGTAAATATTCGTGTGCAAGCTTGTAACAGTAGGCATATCAATTTCAAAAATAAAAGTGCAACTATTTTGGGTAGGGCTGAGTAGGCCGTGTTTCGTGCACACTACCAAGCGACGTCTTTTCGTGCATGGGCACTGCGGCGCGCGCTCTCCGACCAGCCACGTGTTTCAGTTTCATTCGTCAGGGGCCTTGTTTTCGCGCCTTAGTACTAAATTGAGCTTCCAAACTCTAAAGAAATGACATGGATATTACTAACGCTCAACTACTAAACTCCACAGCAAGCTGCTAACTGTGGAAATTGGTATAAAATTTCAGTTAACTGAATTACTGGTCAACAAGTTTCGCCTGTTCATTGATGTCCACCATTACCAGGACTTAAATCCACTGAATGCGATATTTCTTTCTTGAAATATTCAGTTTTAGCGACGGTAAACGTTTGCGTTTCAGCATCGAAAACATTCACTTAAATGGCAACTTCATACAGTTCAGGCATCTTATGGGTAAACTATTATAATTTCTAAATTCGTAAAGCAGCTGCAGATTTATATTTCCACTTGTGTTTGCTTCGCATAACTGCAAAGCCTCGTCATATTTTCTTGTTCCACTGTTACAAGGTCTAAACTTCCTCTCTTAACTGAAAAAAAGAATTCTTTCACAGAAAAGTTCGCCCGTTTCTCCAATGTATAAGGAGAAACCCCCAATGCGGAGTAATTACTCATTCTCGTCAACGTGAGTCTTGGTCCTGGTCCTCGAGACAGGACTACTCTAACCCGACGCGGAGCTGCCGATGAGTCAGTGCACGTTTTCTTTGTGGGCTTATGGTTATGTTGATGTGTACGCAAACACATCATTGGTTATTTCGCTGTTGCATTGCATGCCCCAGTCATGCCCAGTTCTTGATTTCGATTACAATGCCTAACTCACGTTTGTTTCTCTTTGTGACCCTCGACAATTCGCTTATCATTTTGGATCTTCTAGCTCATTGCGTTGTCTTTAATTTAATCGAATACTTTTCGTTAGACTGCACGTTTGTCATATAGCTGAGTGACATACGTGAACAATTAATCTATTTCTGAGTAAAAGAAATGCTTAAAACATTTGCAAGGCTTAGAAAGAGAAATTACAAACCGAAAAGTTAGTTTTTCATGACTAAAATAAAACATACCCCTTGGTACTTATTTCTCTCTTCATCGCTAAATGTGCGATTTTCAGAAAAATTGCAGTATAGTTTACCATACAGCCGCTATTGACCAAGTTCCGGGTGGTCGAAACTGACCAAACCTTCTCCATTGCGGTGTCCCTCATGCGCAACTTACTGCCTTCAGTATGTTTTACCACGGGTGAGAAATATGCCAAATCCTTCTTACAGAGCTTGCGAGCTTGGTCATCCCCTTCTTCTATGGATTTCAGTAGTAGCCACTTGTTTCCTTCTCACTCCTTCCTTCATGTTCTATGTGTAACGCTCCTTTACATTAACGCCTCCCTGATGAGATTGTTCTTTCCTTTTTTTTTTTTTTTGTCTCAGCTATAAATGCTAAACAACTACTGTTTTCGTCGATTTGTGGCCGCAAAGGGAGGGGGATGGGGGGGGGGGGGGGGGGGGGGCATGCGAAGTCAAAGGATTTCACACGTTTTGCAAGCCTTTTCTACACCATACTATCAACTTGCTGACACTGAAGCTGGAATAATAACAGGCGTTATAAAACGAAGAGCCTAATTCTCGAAGCTGCTCGCACGTCGGGGGTTAAGGCTACACTATCGATCGCGCTAGGCTCGTCCCGATTGCCAGAGTATCGAAGAGTATGAGACGATTTGAGAGTTCCAGTCCAAGGTCTCTATAGCATGAGCTGTAGCTCCCACTTCTATTGCCGCAAGGTTTGATGCGGAGCTTAAGAGCATCCACACTGCAGATGGAGGTAGATTTTATGAAGACGAATGGATGAAGTCCGGGTTTCGCTGACCAATGCTGGGTAATTCATTGTCTTCCATTCGCTTTTGTTAGGTTTTGACGACTTTGGAATTTGGGATTTCGTCTGCGAGGCTGGCTAGAATAGAGATGAGCATGTTCTATTTCGTCTGTCTACGTTACCCACAGAGCAGGTTAAGTGAGAAAGCTGCTCAGTGGTACCAGTATCAGCATCTCATGCATTAATACGCGGCTTTCTTTTTTACTATCATTGTCATTGTTTCTATAGCACTAATAATAAGGTTTCCAACTTGTCTTGTTGGTCTCTCATCGATTATCGAATGGCGCTATTCCACAAGCATTCTTAAGGCACATTGCGCTAGGCGGGAATGCGCTCCACACGCAATCATGTTGAAGTATAGGTAAAATAGATAAGACAAATGAGCAAGATATAGCGCATTCTTTCCGGGAAAGACGGGCTAATGGTATGATGATTATCTGTTTGCCTACTGGACAAAAAAAAAAAACGATTTTGGCCACAGCATGTGAGAAAGCTCAGTGAGGACACGTATGTGAAGGAGCTTTCATTTTCTAACCAGTCATACAAAATCCTGCTTTATTTGACTATTTTCAGTTTGTCCTTCCCTATTCAATCGAGGATAGTCTACATAACAGTACACCCTGTCTTGAAACTTTTCCAGCAGCGCAACATTAGCTATGCCATCCTCTCTACTCATGCTCCTTTCATGTTTCTTTAGTAGTCCAATCATGCCAGGATCGAATGTACTTGTGCTTATTTGGATGAAGCACACCCGTCCGAGGAAACACTCTCCGCGGTTATACGAATCGCGCACCACATCCAAGCCATCACTTATCAGTATTTCAAAGCACAAAACGACGTTGAAACTCAATAACACTCTGTTCAATGAACCGACGTACTCTGGATATGCCAGTGCGAAAGTAGCAGCCCTGGCCAGTCAGCGTAGCTGTACCTGGTGCCTAAACATAAATCTGCCCAACGATGTTTTGACATGACTGGAATCACCAGTAGAGCAAGCAGCAAGCAAAATATTCATTACAAAACGCAGCCCAATCGAAACTATCTCTGTTTCGGGTGGAAATAACTGACGCACAAACTCGGCAAGAAATAAGCAGACAAGTACTGCCCGTCAGCTTTTTTTTTTTTCTTATATTATCATTTTTTTTTTCAAAAACAGCCACAATCAACGCAAACAATCCCGGCAGAAAACACATAATCATTTTTCAAGGCCTTGGAAAAAGATTCTACTTTAGTATTCTCGATACTGCTGAAAAATTATTTGCGCCAGCGCCAGCATGTAACATGAGAAGAAATGAGAGAAGTGAATAACAGAACTTCACGGACCTACGCTTGTTCTGCTGAACAAGGAACGCTCTTCAATATAAAATAACAAGCTTCCAGAGTCCAGCTAAGTAAGTACATTAGCCATAATCTAAACAATTATCGGTTTTCGAAACAGTGGTGTTTACTGACAGCCATTGAATTCACTCCAACGAAAGTTTGCAACTGGTTGTCACACACACACAAAAAAAAAATCAGCTCGATTATAGCGACCCTTATATAAAACAGAGGTGGAATTTGCATAAGCACGTGATAAGGAACAAATTCACAATCGCACACACGCACCCACTACACACAGTCGTCCGCACACTAAAACCAAACAACGCAAGCCCTTTTGCTCCTCGTGCAGATGGACCCGGAGTCAGTAGTAGCAGGTCAGCGCACGTGCCTGCTACCTTTCGCTTTTTAAAAAAAGCGGTTAATTCTTAAAATACGAGTCTTGAGTTCGTTGCACATAGACGTGTGTTCGCTTGTTTTGATTAGGTTTGTGCGACAACACAGCCTTTATATATATATATATATATATATATATATATATATATATATATATATATATATATTGCAACGCTTCGCCAACTGTGTTTTCAGCCCAACGCGAATGCCTACATTTTCGTCAACAATTGGCATAGGCCGAAACGTCCATATTCTTTCCCAACTTACCGGTCGTGCTGGCCAACCCTCAGTTCAACCGGCTAAGGGGCACAAAGTCGGAGCGAGTCGCAGAAAAGCGCCCGTGTGTTTTTGTGCCTTGTTTGCAAATGTCGATCTTGGCACTTAAGCGCCTTCAGCCAAACAAGAACGAAGACTAACAGGTTTGAAATAGGGCACGAAGCCACGATTTAGCCCGTCTAATCCTGCCGACAGCGTCGCCTCAGAAACATGGCGGGTCCGCGTCCCGCGAAGACCCTGCAATACGAACCGGGCAGTGACGAAGCTCAGTCTGATCCGATGTTCAGAAGACACACTCACTTCGAAGGCGCCACCCTGAAGGCAAGAAGCACAGGAACCAGGCGGCGCTTACCTGAGCAGGGCGCGAGTTGGGCCGTCGGCGGCCAGAGAGAAGGCGCGTGAGAGAACAAACATTTTTACTCGTCGAATGCAAACATAGTCGTGTCGCGTTGAGCGCGCGCGCGCGGCCGCCGACTGCATCGGGGGGCGGCGCACAGCAGCAGCAGTCGGCGGTCTCTCCTCGTCGCCCCGGGGCGCAGCACACAGTCTTGAGCAATCAGTGGCAACTTCCAGATAGTACTTTGAGGTGTGGCCCGAAAGTCGCGCAGCAGCATGACGCCACGTGTGTTGTTCTTTTGTCCGCCTAGACCTATGGTCCGAGTATATAGAAGAGACTGTACGTATAGATGCTTGGGGGCCCGCTCACGTGGGCTTGCCGCGGTGGATCTCGATGACCTTGTCCTGGTCCACGTACTGGAAGATGTGCGGCGCGTCCAGTAGGATACCCACGGTGCCCGCCGTGGTGACCGCGAAGAAGATGTACAGCTGCAGCCGGTCGATCACCATGGCCACGTACTTCCAGTCCTCGCGGATCTGCAGTGAAACACGTTTGCTGCGATCAGGCTCGATTTGTGACAGCGCACACTTTAGGGGCGAGGGAAATAAAGCTCAGCCCACCGATCTGTGTTTCGAAAACAGATAGCGGATTGGGGCTGTTAGGTCACCCATTTTACTCGGTTCCTCAATATTTTCCCATCGTCTACATCACCTTTCTCCGTCATTATCACTCCACCTTACATTGCGCAAGCGCCAGGATGCACTAGCAAGTTCCGTTTAACGAATATCTGAGCGGGCCTAGCGCGCGCGTTCCTGCCCGCGCCACTGCCCTCTCCTTCCTCCTTCGTCCGTAACAATATAAATTGAAATTTATTTCGCGAAGGGCCCTTTTCTTCCAGTAAGCTCACGAGTGGGATGATAAAGATTGCGGTAATGATCCTGATAAGGAAGCCATTGCAGAGCACATGATATGTCAGCAAGCATATAATTAAGGTGGACAAACAAAATTTCTGCAATGTACTAAACGATGAGCATGAAAATAACGAACCGCAGGTGGGAGCTCAAAATTCAGAGAGCGCAGCGAAAAACTTGAACCGAGAGAGAAGCATTTCGTGAATGCACCACTCGCCCCGTCAGTGTAACCTTCTTGCCTGTTCGTTTTGCTGTGAATGCAACAGAAATGCATTATTCATGAAAAATATACTGGCTTTTCAAAACAATCAGTATCCGAAATCAGTGGACATAATCTGTTCGTTTATATCCGAGGTGTATAGTCTTGTTACTGCTGGCTACTGCGACTGCGTGACCTTAGTGTAGGCGGCAATTAAAAATGCACCCACATAATGTTCGCGAAATATTGTTAATCGCCGTTCCGCATTGTACAGGCGGACGAAGTGAGCGTACAATTCTTGTCTATAGCCTCTGTAACACCTTAGTAGAGTCAACATGAATACGACGCGGCCCACGTCATAGTTAAGCGCAGCACAGCCGACAGAGGCACGGCGCCGACGCTGCGCAGCAGGGCATCCCGCCTGAGTTCACTATCCGCACTAAAGTCAGCCGTGGCAGAAGTAAACGGCTGCTTTCGACTTACAGACAGGAGCCCTGCACACCTGTTGCATCAAATGCATCGGTCGTGTGTCATCCGACATTATGACTCGTCAAGGTAACGCTTCGTGTCATGGCGCAGTCAGCTCATCTCTAAACAGCCGATTCAAAAAGGACATTGTTCTGCCAAATGCTTGGTTTTGTTTGCCTGTTTTAAAACGCTAACGCTCCTTACGCCAGCGCCACTCTTAGCCGGCTTCGTAAGAGCTGCTTTCGTCACAATCGACATTTATGTCCATTGCATTTCACTCACAGCGCCCCAAGACAGGACGAAAGACGAAGAGTAAAACACAAACAAGCGCTGACTATCAACTGAGGTTTCTTGAAACGACTTGTCACTGCAAGAAAGTTATCTAAACGATATGTGGGAGGAAAAGATATGTCTCTTTTTTTTTTCAGCTATAGTGCAGGACATTTGACAGGACATTTACGTCCTGTAATTATTTCATTGAAGCTTTCTGTTTAAAGGATAATTTACTGATATAGCTGAAATTACAAGTCAATTTACTGAAATTCTTGGTAGTCCATAGCCTAATATGCTACTGAAATAATGCGATTACTCCTCCATTAGCTTGATTGCTTTTTATGCTCTATATATCCCTGCTCATTGACCTCATTTAGTGTGATCAAGTAATAAATGTTAAGTTATGAAGCTAAATTACGCTCCGTCGTGGTAACAATGCCAATAAAAGCGCCGGTACAGCTCCCAATCAATGCAGCCAGCGCTTATTCGCTAGTGAATTGTCTACCGCGTTTTCTATACCAGAAGTGAGCTATATATAATGCACCTTAAATGATACGCTGATAACAAATTAAAGTTTGCCTGCGACGATTGATTACCGCATCGTAAAGAAAAGTACTCTGCTTGCATAGAAAATGCATTTTTTCCAAACCAGAAATGGTCCAAAAATGAAATACAGCTAATGAAATACCAATATGAATAACCAACTAGGCCCAATTCTCGCCATTTTAGCGGAAATACAGCTGTTGTCATCAGCTTGCAAGAAAACTGTGAAGCTCCAATGAGTCAATGCAATTTTTACACGCAAATTTCAGAGTGTGGGGTGCAACGTCGCTTGCTACAAAATGGTGCGTGAGGAAATATTTTCGGTCTTGACGTCATGGTTTTAAATCAAGTGGCTTTTTTTTTTTTTTTTATGCGGCTACTGCGACAACAGCTGTCGCGCGAAAACGTCAGTGCACTCAGAAACAATGTTGAACATATTGCTAATAACGCTAGCCGAATGCTTGGTTTCCTTCGCTGCAATTTTTCCCTTGCTCCTGTGACCCTGAAAGTACTTCTCTATAAGTATCTTGTGCGCCCGAAACTTGAGTTATGCCTCATCTGTTTGGGATCCCCACACTAAATAACTCATACAAGCCCTCGAATCCATTCAAAATCGCTCTGTTCGTTTCATTCTGTCTAACTATTCTCATTTGGCCAGTGTCACATTTATGAAGAAAACATTAAATCTACCTGAGCTTTTTTTACGCCGTCGCATTTCTCGGTTATGTCCTTTCCACAAAATTTATTTCACCAATGAAAAGCTAAAGCAATATCTTTTTAGTACTCCTACTTATTTCTCATCCCGCATGGACCACAGATTCAAAGTTGGCGTGCTAAGCTGCACGACTAATCTTTATTTGTTCCTATGACTGGCACGGACTGGAACCACCTTCCCGCCTCCGTCCATCAACGCACCAGACTGCTTCGAGTCTGCTGTGTTTGATCACCTGCATTAACCAGCCCAGTGAACCTGTATTCTTTGTTTTTGCTGTTTTGTTTTGTACTACCCACTCCTCTTTGTAACGCCGAACGGCCCTGATAGTAAATGAATGAAATGTTTGCTGATAAAATAGAATTCATTCATTCGTCCTGAATATATTTTTCAGCTTTTCTGTTCACAACGTTCCACGTGATACAGTCGCCACAATTGCTTTAAACGCGGGATGAAGCAGAGTCGGTGCTGCGCAGCGTCAACAAATCATTGTCAGTGGCTTTGAGTCACGAAGCGTAATTAGTGAGGTATCTGGCACAATCAAAAGGGACAAGGCTGGAGCATGGCCATCCATTTCTGCGATGTCATTGTATCGGCTGCAGGCTGTGAATTGTGCGGAACTAAGTTACCAAACGTAATTGCGGCCTGTAAAGTCTGCTGTTACATGCAATAAACCTCCAAGAAGGTGTTCCGCAGTCATTCTACCTTGTTCGTTTTCAGTTCCTTGCCTACACATGAGAGGAAAAAAAAATGATGCGTACCGCTGTTTCCACTATTTCATCTATTTCTGAGTTCCCAGGTGACATTAAAAATTACGGCCGACTTAGCCTGGTTAAGTCATATTCGGATTAAGTGTACCAGCATTTCGATGTTAATTTCAGGCCGCGCATAATCATTAGCATACATTTGTAATCTACTGTATTGTCAAAAACAACCCGACATCGATATGAAGCCCTGCTTTCACCAAGCCGTATACGAAAGTGCCTGCATGGCCTGGGAATAGCGTAACTCAGGACCCGAGGGTATTTGTGCGTCTAATTCCCATCTGAAAGTGCTGCCCATATTGATAACTTTTTGCGTGTTCGGCCAGAGCACGTGATTACATGGCGTCGTGCAAACCGCTCACCAATCAGCGTCCGGCCTAGTCACTGGCCAACTACTGCCTGCCAGAGGCATGCTCATTAAGAGGACAAACAAACAACGGCTAAATGCATGATGGAGGACTTGGTTGCTAAGACACTAAAAGCTAAAACATGTTGACCGATTTGAAACGAAATCCCGGAAGACCATATGCTGAACCAGAATAAGGCATCCGAGAATATCGCTTCGAGCTCTTAAGCCTCCTAAACAGTAAAAAAGTTTCCAGGCCACCCTTCGCTTAGGATTTTGTACTGTGGTGACGCCCCGCAGACGCGAAGCATTTCCGTTATTGCGGTTTACACGTCCTTGTTGAGTTGCTTTCCCGTCCTGGATTTTGTCACATGTGCGAGAGAACACTCTCCTATCCTCAACACCAGGATAACTAAGACGATTGTAGTAATTTGCATGCGTGCCACGCATTATGTTAAAGTTCAGCGGGCTAAACACTTATGGTGCATAAAACTCGATGAATAACTATCGCCGCCACTGATTTAAGGACATATGCTTTTGAAAGTGATTGTCTAAAGGAACCTTAGTCAAAAGGCTGCAACGTGGTCGAACTGCCCGCTGTACTCTCGCGAGAACTACCGGGTTCACCTAAGCAATAATTAATTATAGTTCTCAAGAGGTTCACGGGAAAACTCGTCAAAAGAGAAGCAACATTTGGGGGAGCAATACTGGTCCGGTGAGGGCTTTTTCTCACATTAATTTATCTAATTTTTATATTTTAAAATAAAGAGTATAAATGAGTCATCTCTTCCTCTTATGTTATAAAACCCCACTTTGGACGGACTTCACCGATTATACTAATCCACTCACATATCCACATTAATCTCAATATTTTAAATAACTTGGAGGATTACACTAATCAGACTCCTTCAATCCGCCCACTAATCTGTCTTAGTCCCCAAACTTTCATGTCGTCCAACTCATTTGGTAACTGAAATTTTCGCGGTGGGCCACTTTTTTTTTATGGTAGTCTAACCGACAATATTCGGGAGAGCCTTGGCAAATATTTATATTTGGCACCATCATATTGTTACGTTAGGCGGTGCATGCACTGATATGCGCATAAGAAGGAAAAAGAAGAATCTCGGGAGTTTTGGCGAAGACGACGACGACGTTCGAGCAGTGTCGGCTGGTGCCTGCAGGAAAGGCCTATTGTGTGAAAGCCTTGTCTCCCGTCTCCGCTCTCTGCAACCTCAAGCTGAACTACCCCCGTAACATCTTGGTGGAGGTGCTGGGTTGTTCAGCTTGAGGTTGCAGAGAGCGGATACCCCCGTAACAATATGATTGGTTCATAATCGCCGTTATCATTATCATTTATTGATTCCTTAAATGTCCCAACAGGAACAATACATAAGGGGGAGGGGGAAAGGGGAGACAACGATATGAATATATAGACCTGTATAAGCAAGTAGACTAAAAGCACAGCAATTCAATAAGAATAACTAATTAAGCAGAAAATATTAGGTGATTAGAACAATACAAACAAAAATATAGGGACATTAAAGTGCAATAAGCATAAAAAAACGATATATGTAAAAAAGGACAACACTGAGCTTAAGTGGGGAAAAATTGAAAATTACGGAACAACAGCTGCACTTCAAGCAAATCAGATTGCTGGGAGAGAAGCGCAAGGAAAAGTGGCTATTGAGGTTGAAAAGGCCAGTTAATAGCTGCCTAAATTTGGAAAAATTAGATTCTGTAACAATGCTTTCGGGCAAACTGTTTAATTTTTTTTTTTTTCATGGCAATAGGCAGGACAGATTTTTTGAAGGTGTTCGAAGAACCACGGAAGCGCAGAAGGCTAAGGGAGTTGAACAATCCGCTTACTAATCCATCTTAACCCCCAAATTTTTTAGTGATCCAACTCATGTGATAGGTCAAAATATATTTCTCGGAATTATCAACATTCACAGTGCTCACGTTTCTCCATTACGCCCATGGCGCCGATCACCGATTATTGGACAAACATCACATAAAGGAATGCACGCGAGCTGTCTCACAGCGCATCACGGCAAGGGCGACACCGCTCCCGGCGTGAAAGTGACTGGGGTAGAGCGGCTGTCAGCACGAACAGTAAGCGATCGATCGACTTATCGATCTGGGCAGCGGTCTTGAAATGAGACGTGCAGGCAGTGCGCCCAGTCCCGGGAGTCGCTCAAAGATTTGCACCGTGTTTCAAGGCCGAAAAGTGACTATTCCCCAACGAAACGGACGTATATGCACGTCACGATTGCATTCACTGCACTGGTATACGGGCAAGACCTTGCATTTGTTCTGTTGAAGTATGCAAATATTTGCAACGAGAAGGTATTTGGAAACTATAAATACCGTATTGCAACTGTTCGTCTTCCGATCCATTGTTCTGCATATTTGCTCTTACGCAAATATAAAACAACGTGCAATAAACGCAATAAAACAACGTGCCGATGGTGGGAACCGAACCCACGATATTCGGAGGTCGTGGGTTCGGTTCCCATCATCGGCACGTTGTTTTTTCTTCTACTTTGTGTTTAATTATCTTTCCCCTAAAGAGATTACATTACTAATTTCGGTGATTATCCAAGTAAACATTAAAAAAGAAAGACATAAAGTACCATCCCCAACGCTTTCCTTGGCCTCGCCGACTGTTGGCTTCTTTCCTTCGTGTATTATAACGAGCACCCTCATTTCCCCTAATTGATCTGCTTGTAGCTTACGGGGGTCTCGGTTCTGGCAGTCTTGAAGCCATAGGTAGCGTAAGAGGGTTCTAGCACAGCTTTCACCCTCGCTCTTGATCACGTTCTACGTGACGCTGGCGGTAACAAAGGACATTCTACGTCCGCCGCTATGGCTGAGGGTGGCTCTGGTGAACACTCTCAAGGTTCGTATACAGACAACACAAATACCCGAGCAAGTAGCAGGGAGGACAGCGGCCGATGTAGCTCAGTTGGAAGAGCACCGGACGCGATATTCGGAGGTCGTGGGTTCGGTTCCCACTATCGGCACGTTGTTTTTTCTTCTACTTTGTGTTTAATTATTTTTCCCCTAAAGAGATTACATTACTAATTTCTGTGATTATCCAAGTAAACATTAAAAAAAGACATAAAGTACCACCCCCACCCCTTTCCTTGGCCTCGCCGACTGTTGGCTTCTTTCCTTCGTTATTTGGGGGGAGTAGGTTCTCGATCTAACATCTGATAGCCTATTTGGTTGGTAGAGTGACTGCTCTGAACGGTTAGTGGTCGACCCCCAAGTCAGGGCGAAATTTTCTTCCCTCGCAAAGCTTCTGAGAAAGCTGGATAGTCCTGCTCTGCAGCCTTGCGGATATCCTAAGAGAGCTCTAACTGACCACGGCGTACGCCACACGTCAGGCCAGATGTCCAAGCTAGCTGTCAAAAACAATCTGCATATGCGTTTTCCAGTGCGGTTCCGTGATTCATTCGGCCTTCGTTAGAGGAAACGTATACTGGGGCGGACATAATTAAACAAAGCCACGCTATTCTGTTATAATTGCAATTATACATTCCATATCGCAAATAAAGAAACATTACTTATCCACTGCATCCACCAACAGGCTGCCCAAACCGCAGGGCCCAATTTAATAGTGTGCTCCGTTTACTTTTGTTCGCGCCCGTACATCAGTGGCATACTGACAGAGCAATGAAAAGCAGCACGTACCTGAATGTACTCATCCTCGCAGCGTAGATGCTCGGCGATGAACTCGATAGCCTCGGTGGCGCGGTACGCCTCCGGGCTGAGGTAGAGCACGTCGCCCGCGGCGGAGTCGCGGCCATCGGCCGAGTCCCGTCGGCCACCGCCGGGCGCCTGCAGCGCGGCCGCCGGGGGCGCCGCCTTGCGCGTGCAGTTGGGGTGGTGCACATCTGCCAGCTCGAGGCACTCGCCGTGTTTGGCCGACGGATGCGGCGGTGGTGGTGGAGGGGGCACCGCGGCCGTGGGTGGCTGCGGCGGCGGCCGCGGGTGGTAGTGGTGCATTCCGACGCCCGGCATCTCCATCATCCAGCGCAGGCGCGTCTTGTGCGGCCGCTTCATGAGCAGCATGGCCGGCAGGTACTTGAGGAAGAGGACGCGGATCCAGTTGGGCATGCGGTGCGTGCGAGGGCCGCGGAAGTTCCAGTTGATGATGATCACGGTCACCAGGATCGACATGGTGTTCATGAGGAAGGTGAAGAGCAGGTACTTGGCGATCAGCGGCAGCACCAGCGACGTGGGCGGCAGGATCTTGGAGACAAGCAGCAGGAAGACGACCAGCGAGAGCAAGATGGAGATGCCCAGCGTCACCTTCTCGCCGGCTTCGGCCGGCAGGTAGAAGACCAGGATGCAGAGGAACGAGATGAGCACCGTGGGCAGGATCAGGTTGACCGTGTAGAAGAGCGTCTTGCGGCGGATGGTAATGTAGAAGGAGATGTCCGTCTCCGTGGGCCGCTGCTGCTTGCTGTTGTTGTGCCGGTTGAGGAACGCCGGAACCTCCACGATGTCCCAGGTGCCGCTCTTCCAGTAGTCGGACAGGTCCACCCAGTAGTTGTCGTTATACAGCTTTAAGGACACTTGGTCGCCGTTGAACGTCCACGAGCCGAACTTCATCACGCACTTCTGCTGGTCGAACGGGAAGTACGTCACGTCGATGGTGCACGAGCTTTGGTAGATGGCCGGAGGTACCCACATCACCTGGCCGCTCGGGTAGATGAGCACGTTCGACTTGTAGCGCACCTCGTAGTTGCCGTCCGCGCTGCGCAGCACGCAAACTACCTCTCACTCTCCTGCGGTCACTTAGATTTAAAAGAAAAAGCTAGCGAGAAAAGCTCTAGGCGGGAAATATCCAGTCGTGTATAGTAAAATGTGCATAGGGCAAGAGGTTCTTTTTTACCGTAAATCCACGAGGCTAGGCTGCATTGTTAAATTCACTCCCAAAGTAGAGCAAATTGCACGAAAATTTCGAATTCAAATTTTACAGCTGTAAATGCGTCTTTTGCTGTCCCTGAAGTGTCAGTATATCCGAATAAAGCCAGTTTAATCAGTTCTCAGCGAGGACCTCAATGGTATGTAATTTTGCTCGATGTTTCTTTTAAGGACAAACTCTGCATCTGGTCCACATACGCAGCAATTCTGAACAAGTCAACAGCTTAGAAATACTGTAACTTCGAGTTTTGCAGGTTCCAGGTAAATTTGGCTATTACAATTCTTCACATTAAGTAACTTATCAATTGAGCTGTCAGCTTCAAACTAAATCTAGAGCGACAGCAGAGATAGATGTAAAGTTGCCAAAAATAAATTTGGAAACTATGCAAAACAATGAATGTTTTCACACCTCACACGAGGTAAACTCGAGCCATCAGGATCAACGATTTTATGAACACGAGTAAATTATGTTTCCTCTACCCATACACATACCCAAACATAAATTCCGATAGAATTAGCAGGAGCCACTACCTTACGGTAAAGGATGATCATACGTCTAAAAATAATTGCTGGGTGTACGCATTTCACTGGTCTCCCCTGCATGGCTGCTTCATTCTCACTAATATGCTCTCGCTCGCCTTCTACCGTAATTTGGATGTGGTACCTGCACTTTATGCGCCCCGCCTACTCTAACTTAGCAGGCACAATGTTGTGCCTGCCCTGCTGTAATCACCAGGATATACCGGTTGGCATTTTACATTGGCTCAATATTTTCCGCATATTGGCAGCCACATTGGACCAAGCGTACAATATTTTGCGTTTAAGCTAAAAATTCGAAAAAGGAGGGTTTTGGCCGGACGCCAGTGTAGGGCCAACATTGGTGCAAGCTTTCACCAATGTCGAACCGCTGCTTATGTGTACCTATACAGAAGTTCACTACAGAACCGTACGAAATGAAGAAATTTCTCTTTAGAGAAACAAACGCATAAGCAGTTCTGAAAATGTGGCGGTTATGTAAAGATCGTTTCAATCCCTCATGTAATGCCCGCTTACCGATGGAGTGAAAAATGAAAAGGAGACGGGGGGGGGGGGGGGGGGGGGCACTGCGGTCGTGCTTGACCTGCACGTCGCACGAAATCATGATTTTATAGTCGCACTTTACTTTGCAGATAAAGTTCGTAAAATCTGTTACCACCGTCTGAAGCAGTGCGCATTACGTTACCGAGACGAGAAGCCAATAGAGACTTAGTTTAGCGCTACCGCTTACCGCTACCGCCTACCGCTACAGCTCGAGCGTAAGTACGCATGCGCAGATCACCCCGAGGGCGACAGATGGTGCCACGTTTCTGTCAACCTGTCAAATTCCAGCGGACTCCGCACGCAGGGACCAATCAGCGCGTGCTGGGCTGACGGCGCGCGGTAGCGGTATACGGCCGCGGTATATAGTGTTCTAGAAGATTGGGCAGTGTGTCGACCGCGTCGCGAAATGGATGAGAGCGACGTGGGCCGCCTTTGCGATGAAAGAGGCGCCGCAGCGCAGAGAGCGCCACCAGCAACTGGTGTGCCAGCCCTCCGAGCACCCGCGTATGCGCGCTGTGCGGTGGGATGGATACCGCGCGCACTGTACGTTCTTGTTTGCTTGTGCGTCGTCTCGAGCTATTCGCGACAAGATTTTACAAATATGTAGGTTAACGGGGCTCAGTACTGTTAGCAATCACCCAATTTATTTTCCATTTTGTCCGTCGGCAACACCTCGGGTAAGCAACATAACAGGAGTTGGGCTCCGAAGAAAACAGCTTGGAGAGGGCGTACAAATTCAGACTCGCACAACACGCTTCACTCGCCACACAGCTTGCTTTAGCATTCCTTAAGCACCTAATTAACGCCCAGAAATGTACTCGTTTTGAAAAGAGGGCATTGTGGAGATAGGCCGTATGAAGAAGTCAAACATGCAACACGTGCGTTCAAGCGCTGACTAAAGCTGGCCACAGTAACCCCATTAGCAAAACAGTCCAAAATGGTATATTCCGTTGTTTCATGCAGTACGTCACCTGAAGCCACGAGAAAAGTCGGCATTCAGTTCGAATGAATTAAATGTGGACTACCCGCATGGAGGTAGAGATATAGTAAAAACATGAAAAACGGACGACACCACACCAGGTAAACGGCTACTGAATAACGGAACGCAGTGGGTCAGGAAAGGTGGAAGAAGTGGGAATTAAAGGTTGCACAGGAGAAAAAAAAACGTGTCGCCTACCAGGGAGGGAGAAAGGGGCAGGTGGAAAGCACGCAGCACCGGGAAAAGAGCGACCGCGAATGTGAACAAAAGTTTGGAATTTTCGTGCGGCACGGCAAACGCACGGCGGAGAAGAAAGCAGACAGCTAAAGACGAAGAAAAATGAAGATATATGAAAGGTAATAATAAAAAAAAAAGAAACAACCGAGCTTAAGAACCAAATGAAGGCCTGGGAAGAGGAAAGCAGTGCACGAACAGGCTGCAATCGAACGCGCATAAAGATATAAACGTCAAAATTTAAGAGTCATCAACTTTGTAAAACTGTACACTAATCTAAGAACAGACCATTTTCTTTTCTTTCCATAAGCTGAACATTGTTGTAACGGGTAGCTTTAAATACCCAAGTTGCGTGCTATACTTAAGACATTTAATTTCAATGCATTATAGTTAACAATGACTTAATTGTTCCAAAACATGTTTTCATTCTAGGTAGTTTTTCTTCAAGCAACCGGCAATATGCAAGTCATTGCCCCCAGAAGAACGCTCTAGTCCTGTTTTGGTGCACATGCAAAATGAAAAAAAAAAAAAAAAAAAGCTTTGAAAAAGAAAGAACGACGGAAAATAGAGGACGCAGAGGCTATAGTGTACGCCTAATTCGCTTCCGCTAAATCATCCTTCTGCGAAAGAGAGGTTGTGAGGCCGGCACGGTTTCTCGCCACGAACAAAAACTGCGCCATAGGTTCGAAGCTAGCTCGTATTTTACCCGAAAATTTATCTCGGGTGTACGGTCCTTTTGGACGCCTTTGCACTTCAGATTTTGCAACCTTCCTGTAAAATGTGGAGGTTCAAATATTTTACCTTCTTGAAGCACCAGAAAGCTCACACTTGAAGTAATGAAATGTTATGTATTTTTGCGGCTTCGCTCTTTGCGAAGTGCGAAGTAAGCGAACCACAACAAGATTTCCCAAAGGGAAAATAATTAAATTCCCTTGGAAGTATTCCAAGTGTAATATCAACCTTGTTAACAATTATAACCTGATTAGTTCTGCAAAGAGTAGTCGGCAAGTAGCCCGACTACCGCAAACCGGAAACTATCAAACATGTTTTCTTGAACTGTTGGGAAGCCTTTTTTCTTCTGGGACATTCCACAACGAACAATTAAAAAAGGCCTACCCGTGGATGCATTCGGAATTCGATTTTTACCAATTAAAGATGGTGGTGGGCTACCGCTGGACGTGATCATGATTGGCCTGCACAGTATCTGGCGATCCAGAATGGCTTTTAGGCATGCAGACGTTGATGCGAGGAAAATATTTCCGGCAGTATTTCCGCGAAGCCGTTGCCAGTGTTATTGAAGTTCTCAAGACACAAGACGAAGTGCCTAAGTGGTTTCCGAGAATGGATGTTGCTGCAAATGCCTGGTTTGTAATAGATCACGCAGCCCAAATCGTGTGGTTTTAACCCATGTTGGGTGTATTTATGTATTTGTTAATCACGAACAAAGAATAAATGCTTGAGTCGCGTATACGTTTTCTTTTTCTTTTTTTTTTTTTGCCGGTAAATACCGTAGTGCTTTAAATTAGTACGGTAATAACTAAATGTGTTTTGCTCGCACACTGTATTTGTCATTTCTGTAAGTGGTGATTAGAGCACATAAAGGACAACGATTAAAGAGATACATTACAGATTACTGGCGATTTATATTTATTAATAATCACAAGCTGTGAAATGTAAGGCGGTGTTAAGAACGAATGCAAAACACCACACTTCGTTGGAAACATTAAGTACAAATTGCTCATCTGGACGATTTATGGCTGTCCGCAAAAAGAAGAAATGTTGAAAGAGTTTCAAATAGCGATTCAAACATCGCGCGCGGCTCCGTAGGACTACCCAAGTGTGCACGGCTTCTCCAGATTAACGTAAAGAAATGAAAGGGATCAGTTTAAGCACTTGGAATAAGTAGCCTCTTTATTAAATATCGCACCAATGGCGTAGCGTGTGAAAGTAGGCCGCTACGCGCCGAGCGGCGAACGTGGCACCCCAGTTGAACGTCGCGCCCTCTCCCGAAGTCGGTTCCTGTCATCGCAAAAGCGGCCAGCTCTCCGGCGCCGGTCGTCACATTGACCAATATTTTAGAGCCCTATAGCCGCAGTAAGCAGTAGCGGTAAACTAGAAGTCTCTAATAACGCTTCCAACGTTTCTTTCTAATTGCTCGCGTGATGGAGAGCGCTATCCGGACTTGAGATAGGAACCTTCAAGCCAAACCGGGACGTTTTGTTGTGAGAGAATAATAACAGTGAGCTTTTAGTTAGGAGATACAAAGGAAGGTGCCTATTAACTTCTGCGTCGCAACGATGGCATATGCTGTAAAATATGTCGTTACCTCCTAGAAAAAAAAATAGGCGCCTGCCTGTGACGTCATCTTTCCTTATTGTTACAGCCCCTCATTATGAGTCGTGCTTACAGTTACGCAACTCTTCCTTTGTATCCAGTTATCCCCTGAGTCAGTAACTAATGCTAGACAATTATTACACAACGGGAGTTATACTTTCAGAATTTCAGTTTCGGAAGGATCGGGCTGAAATTGCAGATAAAAACTTCCCATCTTCTTCCATTAATCTCTACACCATTTATGTCGGATTATAATATCTTCACATCGCGTTTCGACACAGCTATTAAAGTCTTAGTTTTCGTTTGACTCATTATTTCGAAATAGTGGTTATGTAAACAAACCAGCAATTTTATGCATTCTTAAGTGTTCAGATTTGCAAAAAGAGACTCACTGGAGCTAAACACTAGACGTCCGGCGGCACGCGATATTTTGTCGTGCGCATGAGTGAAAATATGAGAATATCTGCGGAAACGGAGAGAAGCATTATTAACGTCCCGGTGTTTGTAGTTGCTGTGGTGCAATTAGTTTGACTACGCTTTTTCACGCGCCAGAGAGCGGTTAGAATCCGATTTTTAGTCCTACTTTTCCTTATTTAACCATGATAAAAGGCCGCTAAATCTCCTTTACCTCTGGGGATGTGTTCCCTTTTACGTTGCATTCAGTAACACTTTCGAGCTACAACTGCCGCTTAAGCCAGAAATTCTAAAACAATTTGGCACTCGTTTTTTTTTTTTATATATATATTCGACACCATAAAACAGCAATTTACACAGCACTAATGTAACTTATCATGCCCATCGGAATGTCCGTTATATTTTTAGGTGACGTTCTGCTAAAATGCTTACAGACGAGCCAGAGGGCAAGTTTACCGAAAGTAGATGCACTGCATCGTCACGCATGCGCAGAACACAAGATCGCGCTTCGACGGTTGTCAGGTAGCCAAACCAGAAATACGATAAAATGTGGAGGCACTCGTTTTTTAAAATAGTTTCTTTTTTTTTTTTCGTTCATTTCGCATGACTGGTTTGAAATGTTTTTACAATAAATTTTCATATTTCATTACAATTTATTGCGCTCTCAATAATGTAATTTTTTTCATCACGAACACTGTGAACATGGAGGCACGTCACGTCCACATATGTGGACACATCGCCTGAAAGGGTTGCTACTGCTATGCATAGCGGCGCCGCAAAGGGCCCCCTGTACCTTCTTCTATGTTCCCGTCCAAGTTTCGTCAAACATGAGCCAGCTTGGAGCGCTGGCTCCCAGTGCATTTTTATGGCGGCGGCGCGCAAGCAACAACGATTAGAAGTTGTCAACAGAAGGAGTTGAAGTCCGCATACTCAACTACATGTTTAAATATAGTTTTAAACAAAGCAGGCACAAAATAGGCTGGGCATTGCAGGCAAAGAATACAAGGCAAGATCGCCTTCAGCCACAATCAAAACGCAAAATTACTTGCCTGTTCAAAAGGCCTAAGATTATTCTGCGCTTTCACCAACAGCTATCCAGAAAATTATCCAAGTCAATTATGGTATCCTATGCCAATTCATTTATCGTGTCACATACCAAAGCGAACTAGACGTAACAAAGTGCCTGAAAGAATGAAAGTTCAATGTGCATGATTATTATGCTGATTGATATCCTGCAAAAATCCCGTTTCGTTGTTTTTTCGCGCCGAAAGACGAAATATTTATGTTGCATTTCCGCCGATAACGAGACAGCAGAGACTCGCTTTCTATCGCATTGCGTGGTCACTGAAGAAACATAAACCAAAACCAGTTATGATGACCGGTCATAAGTATTACAAATTTCGCTTCCACGATATCATCTGTTCATATCATTTTCCGTGTTGAGCCTTTTGTTTAATGATATTTTTTACCAGTTCTTCTTTTCCTGCTTATAGCTTTTCGTCATTAGCCTAATTCACTCGCTAAGAGCCTCTTTTTAGTTGCATGAGATTCGAAGCTCCTCTATATATTTTTTCTGATATAAAAACTTATCTTTTTTTGTGTGTGAAAACTAATTTTTGAGCAAAAATGGTAATACAGCTCCAGTGCCATACCAAACTTTGGGGCGGTATGAATCGCCGTTATAAGTGTTAACAGCAGGTAATGAAGACACCCGGTATAATTGTAGTTTTCACTTACGAAAACGTTCTGTACAGCAAAAGGTCTTCTGTTTGGCTTGAATGTGTCGCTGGTGGTACGGCAGCAAAGACGAATTCTGTAGCGATAGCGATAGGTGCGTCAAGCTCGTATTCGGCAAAGCCACTGCACTAAACGCGCGACATCTCTGCACGCTAGGCGAGCTGCAGCGAAGTGACGCCATAAGCTGCAACCAGAGCACCCGGTCGACGCAGTAAATTACGAGGTGATCCATGTAACAAATGAAGGACTGCAACTTCACCTAAAACGCGAGAGGCGCGGTGCGCGCTTTTTTTTTTCTTTTGTTCCCGTTCATATACGACGCCCAAATACAAGAACGTGCGGGCTGCGTGGTATCCCCCCTGTCTTCGAGTACTGTACTCTACGGCGAATATTTTTCGCAGTGAGGATGCTTTAGTGAGAATCGGTGCAACGATCTAGGCGACAGTTTTAAGACTGGGGGTTTGCGCAAACTTCATAATTTTTTTTCTATGTGGGCTTAGTTCAGCCCCATTCTTTCTCCGTTTCGACAGCGTGCAGTAGGCACTCAGTAAATGCTAATAGATCGACTAACCTTTCACATCTCGTACTAAGGTTTTATGCAATTTGATGTTTTGCGCCATGCCGCAGAGCGCAGGTGAACGATGATACCCGGTATATCCAAGTTCCTCGGAGAGCAAGGTATGTCCAGCACATTCCCTTGGATAGGTGGCTTCGCTAAATGTCAAATCCAGGTAAACTTGCGTTCTTCGTAGATCACACCTGATGATTTAGTTGCGGACAGAGAGCGGAGAACGTGTTCTCGACAGACCAAAATTGAACAACGCGCGGGAGGTAACCCTCAGCAGTCGGCTGACTAGCATTTCGTCAAGAGGACTTCATTCGGTAACTGACTTTCACCCTATTCATGTTCACTCGTACAGAATTGGTGCATTTAGCTCCATCGGATTTGTTGATCTTCCGGAAATTTATCTCCTTCGGTATCTTTGCAGAAGGATATTCTTTTTGACATTAATATTTTTCAGCATTACATCGGGAAGAGCCCGAAGGGGAAACAGGGCTCGCTCACTTGTTGAAGAGCACGATGTCCGGCTTCCAGACCTTGTCCGGAGGCAGCCGCAGCACCGAAATGCCGCCGTAATCCGCCTCGTCCCACTTGAGCTGGTAGTCGGTCCAGACCTGTGCCGGGGAGGTGGCTAGCTTGAGCAAACGCGGACCAGCCAAAGAAAGTCCGACGCACTTACCAGCTGCAGCCACACGTTGGACGTCATGATTTGATTCTTCTCGTTCTGCAAATAAGAAAAAGCGCCAGGCGGTGAAGACAAGTGTTAACACCTTCAGAATGAACATTTGTTCATGAGAAGCGCATCAAAAATAAAACCTCCCATTTACGTGGCACGTTTTCTTTTTTTATGCTGGAATGCCGCAACCTAAACTATTCAGGGGTCGTGTGAGAACATCTGAAATTAGCTACAGTGCAGTGTGCACTGGCGAGTCATAAGGCGAGCATTCTTAGCGACCTACGATCATTTATGCATTAAGGCCGATCGCTGCTCCCTTCGCACATGCGCTTCTGCGAAAAATTAAAGCAACTAAAATCACAGAGGACCAAAATGGGGCAAGACTTCGACAAAATTACTTTAGCCGGGACTTCTAATTTCAGTAATAACTAACCAGAAATGCACAACTGTAAACGGAGGTAATAGAAAAAAAAGCGACCTTCTCATTAATGGAAGCACCATCAATATCTATAGATGACCTGAACACAACAAGCGGCTTGTTTCAAACTGAGAGGAAAAAATTAAGAACTCTAAGTGGCTATAAGGCTTTAAACGCTAGTCCTCTCGACTCATTCGCGTGACATTATCAGTGGCATCGTTCCTGCATACGCGTTGTAACTTCTCGTAGGTATCAAAAAGCCAATGAAGCATAGAAAGGCGGGCGTCGCGGACAGAAAATCATTGGTTTGGTTTGGTTTAGTTTGATTTATGGGGTTTAATGTCCCAAAGCGACAGAGGCTATAAGGGACACCGTGGTGGAGGGCTCCGGAAATTTCGACTACCTGGGGTTCTTTAACGTGTACTCACTTTATACTGCACCCGGGCACCTAGCTTTTCACTTCCATTGAAAAGCGGCCGAAGAAAACAGGATTCGATCCCGCATCCTTGGGCACAGCAGTTGAGCGCCCTAGCCACTGCACCACCCCGGCGTGGTGGGAAATCTCTTATACTGACTAAATCACATAACTATGGACTAATCGTAAAACGTGCAAGTAATCTAAAGCAGTGTCTGCGATAGCTGTCGATTTGGCCTGTGCACACCAGGCCTAGATGTCATGGAGGTCGAGTTATGCCGTTTACTCTTTTCGCTTGCAAGCTGGTCTTCTCGGCGGGATGTGGCATGCCCTTCCCTAACCCTTTTACCACGACCCTTTCCCGTATGCAGGTTCTGTTCAAGTGTCATTCTTCTGAATAAAATTAGTTGATCCTCCCCCTAAAACGCATGTGGCTGTGCGGCCACGGACAGACGATGGCAGGTCTCTTTATTGCTAAGTGCCATCGAGAAGGCTGCAATGGCTCGTTCTCAGAGCGGCAATCTTTCACAGCCCCGCTGTTCGGCCCAGCTGCTGGGGAACACTAAAATCGTCTGCTGCCCACTCCAGCTATTCTGTTGTCGCCGCAAAAGCTTGTGCGCTGCACTACAGAACTTTCCGTCCCTTTATGCACCGTATGGCACTTAATATTTACTTTCGTTGCAGGGAGCATGGGCCACATCACGGACGGTCTTTGGATCGCGAGTTTCCTTATATGTACGACCGCACTGGGGCACTGGACCGAGAGAATAAAAAAGAAAGAAAATCTGCTTCCCGCTTTTCAACTTCAGTACACTCCTGGGGGCTGTTCAGGATTTCCGTCGTTAACACGGCGTTCAAGTATACGCCCACGTTGTCGTTTTTGTTTTTGTTTTTGTTTTTTACTCTTGGGTAGTTAAGATGCTTGCGTAGCTGTTTTCTTTCATTTAAACAGTACAGTACGCTCACTACTAAGAGTAGATAAGAGTTTTCCTTTGGCTGTAGCCCCTTTATTACCGAGAGAAAAATACCTTAGAAGAGTATTCTCTAATTACATCTTTTCAGGAAGAAAATTAATCAGCGATTGATATACAGCATGCGTTACTTTGCGATTTGGTAGCATAACATCTAGATATCATTTTCTCACAATACAGATAATCCTTATTTAAAGAGTTCATATTGGATGGGGAAAACTTTAGTTCGCATTCTTCGGCATTGCTCAGAGCACTTCATCTATTGTTACACAACTAGTTCGAGGAAGATACATCAGCCCCGCACAGGACGGGAGAAGTGTTCGATGACCTGTCTGTGACATTATCACGCCACACCACAGCTCGGAAGCTTCCTATGAGTTGGTGTTCTGCGCCTGAAGGAGCTGATTACATTGAGGAACGTTACACGTACCACGTTGATGAGCTGGATGAAGGACAAGCCAAACTGCACTTCCACCGTCATGTTCATTATTTCCACGGGCCGGATCAGCTTGTTGTAGTCCCGAAAAAGATCTCGCACCAGCCGCTCCTCGTCTTCAGATGCCAAAACTGAAAGAGACGCGTAAGTACACTTAAGCAAAGTTCACGTGGTCCGCCTTTTTTTCTGCACACACCGATACAAATTGTAGCCCTGCCACCACGCCGCTCACGCACGCAGGCCGATACTCTTCGATTTCATTCAGCCTCCAAATAGAACACAAACAGAACAGAAGAAGGGACAATACACACATTGAAGTCATTTTTCGCAACCAGCATTCACGTGAGGAAATGAAGGAGGAGGACGTGGAAATGAAAAAACCGGGGAAGACGTGATGTCTCGCACCGCGTGGTCCTCCAAACCACGCCTTGAGGGAAAAGATAAATAAGTGAAAGCAAACCGGGGAAACTACATTGTATAACTTCCCACGTCCTTCTTTCTATCTTTCCATTTAGTAGAGTGCCCTTCTCGCGCCAATAGCTTCGCTCCGTTAAGATCCATTAACATATCCTACCGTTAGAAAAAAAAAGTCCACTCACAATCTATAGGGAGTGCTCATGTCGGCCCAATGCACGTGCGCTCGTATCCGTGCTGTCATAAAACACTATGCAGCTACGTACAGTGGAGCACGTAGTCTGCTGCAAAAGATCTTCCTGTGGTACCTATAGGTTCCAAAGAACCGCCTCGTTCATACACTCTGTAGTATGACTTCGCGCTGCCGGCATTAAAACCAACTTTAAGACGAGAACCAGGACAAAATACATGATGCCACTTTTGCTGTTAATGGCGTTTTTACCACGCCCTATCGCTAGTACTGCAGCATGCAATGCGGCAGAGATGCGTGGAATAGCCCGTCCACTCTGCAGCCGATGTTACACGAAGTGGCTCGTGCACGAGATATGAAATGTGTTTCTGATAGAATAAAGACTTGAGCTCTTCTTTCTGACGAGTATTTATTGCAATTTTAGCCTTTACACTGATGATCCCACTGATGACCAGCGGTAGGCTCTGAAACCAATTTACCCAAACATTGCTCATTTTACCGTTACCATTTTCGAGCAGAACGATTGTCGAGGTAAAATGTGTATTCTCGCTTGCTTTAAAATTACAATGAGTGAACGCGCGAAACAACGGCATCGTCTTGGAGAATGGCGTTAAGCTTTTTACGAGGGACAAACAAAGCAGAGACACAGAACAAACACACTGTGTGTTATGCATTCGTTCTGCTTCTCCCTCGTAAAAGTTTTAGCGCGGTTCTTCAATTTGTTTCACCAACTAGGCCAAATTACCGCGCTTTTAAAGGCATTTAATGTCGCAGGCGAGAACTGTCATGTTCAAAGGACGAAATTACTTTTATCATCAGCGCAGTTGATTACTCCACTAGTGGAGTATTATCCGCCGAGAAAGTAAAGGAGCCTATATCATATCCACATGTCTTCAAGTATGCCGCATATGGTCAGGCCTCCCTTCATTGGGCAAAGTGCGCTGTTGGTGCCCTCAGGCTGCAACGAGAAGCTCAGCACCATGACTTTCCTGCAGCGCGTGAGACTGAAGGTCCGTAGCAGACCACGGTTCAGGTTGCGTTGCGGAACATGGTGCGCACATAAACGAGCCGGCCGCCAATTTCGTGCGCGCAGCCATCACCGAGTAATTTGCGCGTTTGCGGCCCCCGCATCTTACAATGTGCAAGAGGTGATGTGCCCGATTCTACCTACAATGTGCCCGATTCTACCTACATACCTAGCCGCTTGTTGCGGCAACTATGCTTTGTTGGCGCCATGCAATCCTGTTTTGTGCTGTGCAGCGACAGCCTTATAGATTGCCGACCGAACCGGCCGACTCGCAAAGACGCAAAGTTACCGAATAATACACGAAAAATTGGCAGTGGCTGCTCGTGCAATAAAGCTGATAGTGCGAAATAACTGGTTAAAAAAACGTCTACAACTTAAGTGTAACAGAGACGAGAATTCAGTGCGCGAGCAAGAATCTGTCTAACCTTACAAAACAAGCCAGCTTGTCTTAACTATATTGGAACCGCAGACTGGGCCCTCGATCACATATGATCGATGGCTTGGCACGCACTGCCGAAATTAATTTGAACTTCCGCGCGATGAAACACGTAACCACATTTAAGGTTAATTTTCGGTTTAGTGTTTTGTGTAATTCGCTTTATTTCGGTAGGTGGTGGCGTGGTAGAAATAATTATCTAGAGCACTGCTGTTTCAAATGCAAAAAAAAAAAAAAAAACAAAAAAAAAAAGCAAAGGCGTCGAGTTCGCGTTAGAACCCGTTAAGAATTTCGTATCAGTCGCGTGATTCCGGTGCTTCTGCTGCTAATTACAGCACTATACCTAAAGGTCTGAAGACAAGTTTTTATAAAGCCATGCTGATGGAGGGTAAGTAATTAAATTTCTTGCAAAAAAATTACTAATTCTTTTTCTAAATTTTCAAAGATGTTTGGCAAAACTGAAAAGAATTGACATGGGGCAATAATTTATGAACTCTTTCGGTCATGTCCAGTGCAAGTAACTGCAACCGTGGCAAAGTACACGTCTTTTACATATACTTCCTGCGGAAAGCAGCAGTTAAATATATTCTAAAACTACTCAAATGGTTTGAATAAAATACTCAGTTGGCATGATTTTAAAATATTTTACATCGCGCGTAGTACTTTTTTGAGAGGCGAGTAAACAACTTTCATTTTTTATAGAGTTTATTGCAGACATGCGCCAGAAAGTTAGACGTGGATGCAGTTTGCACAGGACCGGGTTTGTGGGAGTAATGTAGGAAAGGCCTTCGCCCTGCAGTGAGTATAATTCGGCTGATGACGATGATGCCGACACAAATGTTCTTGAATGACTCCGTAATTTGACTAGTTCAAGAAATTGGGCTTGAACATTCTCAGCTAAAAACACCAAAGAATTGTTGAAAACTTCTGCTATGTTTTTTCTTGAACGTTTATCAATGTATAAAATGTCCAGCTTACGGTTCCTGTATTGTACGGTATAAAAATCGATTTATTTCTATCCAGATTGGGTCATCTGTGCTTGATGTTTTGCTGTTGGACGGTTTATTTCTGAAATCCTTTTTTTTTAATTTTTGTTGAAGAAAAGAAGTGACTATATTTTGATATAATTAGAGCTTCCTTGACTCGTCGGAGGATCTAGCATGAAGGAACCGTTTAAAAAATATAGTTTTTCTTTGGTATCATATTTGGGAATGATCGATATTAATCAAAGGCCTGCGTGACTTACTGTATCTCTTTGCGGTTTTATAAAGGAAGCATTTAGCATACTAAGCTTGTAAACAGCAGTTGAATTATTCACCGTGCTTCGTTATTGTCATAAATGAGATCGTAGTTTCAATTTCATAATTTACTTCAAACTTTTCTAATCTGTGCTTCACTATGCACTGATATGTCGCACAAGAAAGCTGTTGAGAGACCATTGTCCACTCGGTAGAAAATAAGAATTAGCAAGCTATTCTTACGATGGCCTACATACGTGTGCTTCTCCATGTATGCGCAGTTGTTCACAAGACGCTTCACCAACTAGCCTGGCAAAACGTCTTCATGCACTACTCCGGCTTTAGTAGTGGTACATTCAATGTACCACTACCCCTACCCAGTGACCATCCGTCCCAATTTAGGCGGGGCATGTCACCGTTTTGTCGGTGTGGCCCCGTTGTCCCGCCACCATGCTCGTGGGACGCCATTTTGTCCCATCTTAGCTACACTCGCCACATTCGCTCCGCCTATCGTGTGTAATTTTTTCTCAGTCTAGCTAGATCAGATAACCAGAGAAACTTGTGTTGGCGAGCTAGTGAGGCTAAATTAAGGCCAGGCCCAAAACTCGTTTTCCCGTATACATTTGCCCACCCTGTTCACGCCGCACGCTTTCGTTTGTTGATTTTAATGCTTCATCACGCCAAGAACAATACCTAAATGGAAGTGCAGATTCAATGGAGAACTATCTAAGCAGTTCCCGTTCCTAAGAAAACGAATTCGGCATGCGGTGTCCGCTGCACAAATCTGAAGCAGATTTTTCCTTCGCCCACAGGGGACGTACTAACATTTTAAAACACATGGGCACCTAAGAGCACAAGCGGTATATGTCAGCTACTGCGTCTTCTAATACCTGAACAGATTTCAGGGGAAAATGTGCTGGTGACAAGGAGTTAAAACTAGCTGCTTCCAGAGGTGTGTTTGTAGATCATACGATCGCCCACAACCAAAGCTTTCAGTCAATGGACTGCAGCTCACAACTTGGGAAACCTTTTATCTTCTGGCTTTAAAGTCATTCTTCTTCTTGGAAAAAAATGCCTCTATTTGATTAAGTTGTTCTAAAATTTTATTTAGAGATTTTTGGCTACTTTCTACAGGGCCAAGCTGCCATGCTTCCAGCGACTGTATTGCAGATTGAAGGAGACTCGAGGACTGCCATAGATTTTCACAAAGCCATGAACCAGCTATAGTCCAAACTCCAATACAGGAGAGGGCGAATACGGGCTGGTTGGTACATGATCACGAATGGAAAGAAACAGCGCTACTAAGACGGGACAGGAGAGCAGACAAAATACGGCGCATGTGTTTTGTCTGCTATCCTGTCCTGTCTTAGTAGCGCTGTTCCTTTCCATCCAAGACAGGCTTCATCGGGCACTTTTGCCATCAAGTGCGCGTTGAGAAGATGAGTAGCATAAGTTGCGAGAAAGTTCTACCAGGCCTCTGCGTTCCTCCTCGAGCCTTGGTGCAACCAATTTGATGAAGTCAGCAATGCCTTGTGAGCCTGTCTCAAGTCAGCCCTTTTGAGATGTGCAACTAAAACCTTCAGAGTTCAATCGCATCCATCGAGTGCTTTATCTGACGAAGCTTCTAACATTTTACGTTATGTCACGACCGAAACAGAACAAGAATGGGAGAGCTAGAAGAAGCCGGTCGAAGAACAGTGGGTGGATATGTGCTTCAGGACTTTGAGACGAATGATGTGCTTTGCGAAGGTCTATTATTGAGCATTAGGTGCATGCCAGGAACAAGTGCAAGTTTATTTGCTTTTTTTTTTTATGAACAAGTTCGAGGCTCCACAGAAGATACAGCTTCAACTGACGACACTTAAAGTGATGCTGGTGCTCAAAGTGAATGCGCACAGGACGTGTTAACAGTACCACACACACGCACGCACGCACGCACGCACGCACACGCACACGCTCACACACACACACACACACACACACACACACACACACACACACACACACACACACACACACACACACACACACACACACACACACACACACACACACACACACACACACACACACACACGCCTGCGAAAATAAAGGGCTGCTGAAGAATATTAATTGAATCCAGCAGAAGTATTAGATGTAGATTGTGCCAAGTAAGCTGAAGCTGGAGGAAAAGAACGCTGCATGATTTTCATGTGATAGTAAATAGAGCATGTCTAAACTGCATGCCGTGTAATGCAGATACCGCTCCCCCTACTCCTCCTTCCATGTCTCACTTTTGAGTCTGCGGAATATGTTCACTTTATGCATTAGCCCAAAATACACTGACTGGTTTTTGTGATTATGATCACTTTGGTTAATTTTATGTTTCTTGATTCTGTTTTTTTTTTGCATTTAAATGTGCTTGCTGCGTTTGCGACATATTACCGAGAATTCCATTTCTGTCTCCGAGTCTGATAATTTCACGGTTGTTTGTATTGCACTGTATTGTATTCTGTTGTAAGGATTACATTTCAGTTTCAGTTTATTTAGTTTTCTTGTACCCAGCACCTTGCCTGAAATTGTGCATATCACTTTGGTTGTGCGCTTCTTTCAGGAAAGAGCGCATTGTAATATAATGTTTCGATAGGCACCTCAGATGATTAATAAACAAATCAATCAAAGTTCCCTATCGGAACATTGCACTACATGCGCTATCTTCAGCTCGGAACCAGACGACTAAGTTTGAGCTATCAAACGAGTCGCCATATGCCAAAGCGTCCACCTAACGTGGCTGAAGACACCTCGGATTCCCTGCCTTACACACCAACCGAAAATGAAGTTTGTCCTCACATCCTGTTAATGTGCAGCCTATGTGTTTCCGCCTAAAGATCTCCCCTCCCCAAGTATTGCTGAGGGCAAAACTGCATCAATTATGCTAACTGAAAAAGCTCTATTGAGAGTAATGCAGGAAAAATGGTACTAAACTTCATCAAATCGGCTAACCTTCTTTTCTTCCTTTTAGTTGAAAAAAAGAGGCAGCAGAGAGACGCGCGTCAAAAGCTAACTGAGGAGACCATGCTGATAATGCCCTTATTGTCCTGCTTTGCGCTCTTTTTCTAGACCTAGCCGTCACGACCAAACAAGGCTCAAAGCTCAAATTGCAACGCTTTTACGGGCTGAAGTTTCACAATTGCCGAGGGAATGAGGCTACTCATATAGAACAGCTTAGGAAAGAAAGAGGGGAGAGCACAAATCAATAGCTTCAAGGACAGCCTGAAATAAGTGCGAGGTCGCATGTACAGAGTGTGCGTGTAAAAACTTAGAAAATTTTGGTGCGTATTTTAAACCACTAAGACACTCCATGTACCGCAGTGAACAGGTTGACATCCTACCGTAACCAATAAAAATGACCTCTGGGTCCAATTTTTAGGTGCATCCCCCAAATTATAGCAGATTTGCAGTAAGGGAGATATCATTCATTAGCGCCTACCCATGAGCAGCCATCCAGAAACAACAAAAAGCTGTGCAATTTTCACAGAAACTTAGTTGTATATAGAAGTAAAAGCCGTTTCGGTCAGGCGAACGAAATCGAGGACTATCACCTATTCAACAAACTGAGCTAGGATATTTACAAATGATAGGGCGAGAGCTAGCTAGCCTGGGACTCAAATCAAGGACCAGGACATATTTTTTTTTTTTTTTGTGAAAGCGGTTTTAGCCATATGGTTGGATGTGAGTGCATTAATCCTTGTTGCAAATTTGCTCCACCTTGGGGCATTCCTTTAAACATTGGGCCAATACCATTCCGACTTCGAGTTGTTGATCTATTCAATCTCGCCATACATCAACTAGCCCCCTTGGTTAGCGCAGTTGGTAGAGCGACTGCCCCTGCTGGATGGCGGTCTCGAGTTCAGAATGAACTTTTCTTCAACTGCTAAGTTACTGTGAAATCTGTGTAACTCTTGCTTGTTGCCGTATGGCTGCGCTTGTGTAGATGCTAATGACCAGTTCAGTTCAGTTCAGGCGTTCAGTCGTGTCCGACTCTTCGTGACCCTATGGACCATGTCACGCCACGCTTTCCGGTCTCTCACTATCTTCCTAACATCACATAACTTCATCTGCAGTGCCTCGAGGATGCCATCTAACCATCGCGTTCGCTGCCTACCTCTTCTCCGGTGACCCTCAACCTTTCCCAACATCAAATCTTTCTCCAGCGACTCCTCTCTTCTCATCAGATGACCAAAATAGCTGAGCTTTAACTGCCTTATTATAAAAATTAGCTCTGTGCGCCAAGAGAAAAACTAATTACTATTTTCGAGGTAGCGTAACCTACGTGCTGCCACAGCTTGTTCAACGAAGAATGTGTTCAACCACTACTTTTCTGGGTGATCAACGGCACCCGCTTATTCTTCCAACGTCAGTGGTCTACGCTGTGCTCTGTATCAGCGCGACACTTCCAGCTAGTGGCAAAACAGACTGTTTTCTAAACAGTGTCTGAAAGAAAGAAGGTGTTGAAAAGTAAACTACATATGGCTTGCACTATTGGCTATTCTTGTAAGTGGCCGCCAAACACATGCCCCTGGACCTTTAGTCAAGATCCTTCGCCGTATCTGTTGAGGCTGGATGATTGGCCTCCGGCCCTTGTGCAAAAAAAAAAAAAAAAAAAAAAAAAGAAAAAAAAAAGAAAAGGCCTATGGCCGCCTATCTTTCCTTCTCCATACGTGTCATCTTCGTACACTCAGCTCAGACATTGCGACAGCCTTGGAAGCAGTCTAACTGGCAACTCCAAGGACATTGAGCAACGAAGTCAGCAGACAAAATATAGCAGCGCCTTCAGCATAACGACTCTCATGTGTCCGCCTCTGCAGACCATAGGAAAAGGCCCTTCATTTCTGAATAATATTAACGCACTGAATGCGAGTTAGGATGTAAAGGCTTAATTTGCTGCCTCATTTTAGCGCCCTCCTTCCAGCCTTAAATATTAGGCACATCTTAGTGACTGACATCGCTAACTTCATGCACTCAGGCAAGATACTAAGCGATCTAGAAGTCACAACTAGTGTTGTGATTTTAGAAGCATGTTCATACAGCTTCTGGGTGAGTCTAAGCCGTGGCATTGGATTATGTGGAGTGGGTACCTTGTAGAGCGCGTCCACCCAGCGTCTCGGCTTCTTGCCTAACCGAGTTACATGGTCAGTGAACAAATATTCTTATGTCGCAGAAACTCATCATGTGTGTGGCCACAACGTAGCTACCTTTTGGGCCAAGTACCTCGACCATATGCAATAGTCCTTTAACGCCAAAGACATACTTTCTAAAACCCCGGACAGTACAGGTGAGCTGCAGCGATTTTAAATGCAGAAGGGAGGGGGGTACGTAAAAGTAAATAGAAGAAAATCTATGTCTTCGATGATCATGGAGACAGAAAGCACTGCACTTTTTCTTACGACGTTGCGCGCAGAAGGCTTTCGATCTGCTTTTATTGCCTTAGGGGCATATACCGGCAAGCGCTTAATTTGTTCTACCGGTCCATCTGCATTCAGTATGTTCCACTTCCACAGCCATGTTCTGGAGCAGCGCTGGTTGCGCACTCAGTGCCAAGTAATATTAAATACGTCAGAAATGATGAAGCAAGTTCATTCAATTCAAAAACAATGGAGCTAGTTCACTTCGTAGACCGTTGGTCGCTCGATATTGTCGGCATGGCGTAAGCGTAGGCAAGACTGTCGGTACCGCTTGATGGCGAAGTCCCCCGGAACACAATGGCCATGAAAACGTCCTGTCTGACCACCGAGCATGCTCCTCGCTCCCCTCTCACCTAAGCTTCACCTGATTAAAGTGGGAAGTGACTGTGTAACATCTGGCTGCTTGTTTCCTGCATGACTTAGCATTTTCCGCTATACCAAAAAAAGAAAAAAAAAACCTTAAATATGAGCTGGTTGCAAGTGATTTGTGCTGTGTTACACCTAAATCCTTCTTTCCTTGAACAGTGAACGGGTGGAGGACGATCAAAGTTTGATATGTGTCCGTGCTTACGACTTCTTTTTTTTTCTTCACTGAACACGTGGGCTCACTCACGAGGACAGCTCACGAATATTACTTCCCTGCGTGTTTGCTCAATGCCCTCAAACCGGGCAACTCAGTCCAGCCACTTTGTTACTGCGCCCGCACGAGGTTTAGCAAGCCGGATACCTGCTTCGTTGCTCGTCGATGATAGTGACTTTTGAAAGAAGTTTGCTCCCACACCAGAGGGGCAAATGTTTACGAGCTGAGTTCTTAAGCTTTTCTGTTAAAGCGGATTATTTAAGAAACCCGGGGCTTACACCGAGCAGCAGATGGTCCTTAGTTTTACTATACGCTTCTTGCAAGAGCGCAATATATAGCAGCGGAAAGAATGTGTAATCCTGCCCGGAAAGGGGCAAACAATTACAATGTATGCGTGGTCGAACCCTCTTTAACCTAAACCACAGCAATGGGAAGGGTTAACGGGATCTGCTCTCTGAAGCCAAAATAGTTAAATATGGTTTAACACAGCCTTAATGTATTTTAATTATTTATACTATTTAATGCCTCTCTGAAAGAATCCTGACTACTTTGTTTCTTTCTTTTCTCGTTTCCCCACCTCGTTTCTGTCCTATCCATTTTTCAGCAAAAGCACTATAGTTGGTCCGAGTCTCCTATCTAGTTATGTGTCAATGCCTTATTATTATTTTTTTTTTACTTTTGTGAACCATCCCCACAGCACTCTAAATAAGCTCTCTAAACAAGTGCAGAACAGGAGAGGGCGAATACACGAAACTTTAGTACATTGTGATATGGCTGCGATCCACAGAAGGAGCTGCAGTGCACAATATCCGTCACTGCAATATTTTCGACTTTTTTAAAAGGCGCCTGGGAGCTCCGTGGGTAAGGATGCTCCAAAAGTCGTACAGCAGACAGAGACCGAGGCTCTAGCCTTTGACCACAAAAGAAGACTTATAAGTCTGTCCGCACTTTCTTTGTCCAGGCTGTCAGGCTGTTCGCATCAGTTATCGTCGCGTTGGTTATTACAACTGCATGTACAGTTAGCAAAAGGTGCCATAGGCGTCATCTCATCTTTTTGACAGGATATCGGGCTCGAACATGTTCGAACGTTTTGTGCGTTTCCCTCCTATCTTTGAGAGCAGGATACATACAACGTTCGTGCAATGCTGCTCTCACTTAAGCTCAGCGTGTAACTGTAAAATGAGTCGGTTCCGGCTCATAAAGGCTCGAAAAAAGCCCCGTGAACTGCGTGCACAGAGATCGCGGTTTTAGATTTTTGTATATCTAGCGATTTTGCAAATATGATAATAACGCTACTCTATTCAACCAGCTTGTCTAGCGCCTAGGTTTCATGCCTGTGAGCTATAGTGACTAGACAGTCTATATGATCCGCTCAAACACGAACTAAAATTACGTCAGAACGGTTTGATAAATCGAACAATACCTTTAATCGGCACATCTTTGTGTATGCCTTCGATATTTCGCTGTACATATATCCGGTTTTTGCTCATAACGCACTCTCTTATCGTTCAACCAACCCCCCAAACTTTTTCAGCGTCTACTGCGAGACAGCTCTTTCCTATTATTTATTACACGGCAGCTTTCTTGGCCAAGCGATTGTTTGATATTTCTTTCACCCAGACTTTTCTACACACTTTCACCTTGTGTTATCTTCGCTAAGCTCTACACGCTCCCACAGTTCCCTGAAACCAGGAAAACCTAGGGCTCAACACACAAAGCGAATAATAAATTTCACGTGGAAACCAGCCTCTTAATAGGAAATGACGGCTCCAAATCGCCATATTATTCCCATTAAATATGTACAGTAAAGGGTTGTTTTCATACTGCCACCGATGCAGCTCTGTGCGAGCGGCCTTTAGATGTATGGTTATGGGCATAACCCCTTACTTGGTTCACTTCTCACCTCAGACGCTCATATACATAAATGCCTTAACCAACGTATCACATAAAACTGCGAACACGAAGAAATCCTACGAATCTGCAACACACAAACATTTCCAGCAGTTCCAAACTATTCTAGATATGTATGCTTCTTGTCATAATACAAAATGATCAATAAATGAGATCAGCTCGAAAATTAGCTTTCACAGCGGAAGTTTGAACCTTCAGCGCAGTAATTATGCGCTATTTATTGTCATATTGCCTACAATTTTTGCTTCTGTGATTGACCTCACTGCCTTTCTCTTACATTTTACAGGTCATCTCGCTGTCCTCCTCAGTTCATTTCAGATGCCGGTAAATGGCACCAGGGGAGAGGCAGGCACCAAGAGCTCGACATCGACCGCTGCAGAGGCGAAAACGCGGGCTCCGTTCGCGAACCGAAACTCTCAGACGTGCTTAGGGTGCCCGCTCTCGAACGTGAAAGGAGAGCATCGATCAGACACACGCGGCCCTGCGGACGCTGAAGGGAGAGGCGCGGGAGAGACGGCCGCGCCCGGAAAGACTAGCTCGCCTCGCGAAAAGCTGGCTCATTGACTCGGCACTAATTCTGTCACTGCAGGGTTGGAGATGATGTACTCTGTCAATCATTTCATGGAACCTTTGTGCTCTAGATGTAATATCTGCTCTAAATTCTTTTCTTGGTCTACCGCCAGCCTGAAAGCAAAAAGGAGGCTGTTACATTGGCGGTAGAATAGCGATCACGTTAGTACTACGCAATCATTAAGAGCACATAAATGCACATCAGTGATAACTTTGCTAACAGCAGAATCTAATTGCAGTTACATGCAAGTGAAACGCTGCAGATTTTCTATAAGGTTCATTTTCATGCGATATCGGCAAACTTACTGAGCCCCAGTCTTAGAATCTGATGCTCGCGCAACATCCATAGTAGACATAATCAACTTCAAACACCAAATCTACTTCTTGCAAAAACAAAAAGTATCTAATATTTGAATTCATTACCTCAACTCCAATAATTATTGGGACTCTGAAATCCGAAATATCGGAGATTTAAGGTTGTGGGCAATGTAATCCTTAAAGACAGCGGGAGCGTGTGTGGGCTGCCACTTGAGACGTGCTTCCTTCAGCCACTCTCACGTGGCACAGTGTCTCGTAACACGGGTGGTTCTGAGGACACGTGGGCGTCAAACGCTTGATTCGCATGTGAACGAGCACGTGGTGGTACATTCCGTGTTTCGTGTGCATGTCGATGGCCGCGCGACGGTATGAAACGCGTTTGACGACGATAACTCGGCGCAAGCACATGAAGCTGGCGAGGCTTCGCGCTGCTCGTCGTATCCGAAAGTAGCCGCTTTTCCCGCCTTTGTGATCGACCGGTGCACCACAACAGCCACGTACTACTTGCACCCGTCTCAGTCGCGGTGGCCATGGTGGGGACACCCTCTCTGCCCTGCCGGGCACTAGGACTCGGCGGGCGCCCTCTTCGTACGGACTGTGGGTATCCCGCGATGTGTGAGCTGGTTATTGTTTCTCAGGTTGTTGGTCGCTGTTCGCGGGAAGCGGCTTCATCTACCGAATAAGCCCTTCGCTAAGGCGACTGATCCGGGTAGCCAAGTGTGAGCGGAAGCTCGGCGCCCGCCGACCCCGTGGAGGCAGGCGGCAAGGGCTCTCGCGCGCACGTCCCCCCTCCGACTGTGCGGCGGCGGGGAGCCGGCGGCAGCCACCCGGGCGTCCCCATGGCAGCCCCCGAGCCCCCTGCGGGGCCCGCGGCCAGGACCCACGTGTGCGATCCGCTGCGGCAGTGGGTCGTCGGCCCCGCGGCGCGCCAATGGCGCGGTCCTTAGGCCTAGCGGCTAAGCCTGGCCTCACCTGGCGCAAGCCGCAGGGCCAAGAGCAGGATGGTGCAGGCGGCCGTCATGGCTGGCCGGGGAAGGCGGCGGACGGCCCGGTCGACATGGCGGCGGTTAGCAGGCGGCGGCGCACGGCGCGGTGCCGCCGCCCAGCGCCCGGCTGCGCCCATCGCGGGGCCCCATGGCGGCCCTCACCGGCATCGGCCGAGCTCGCTTCTCCCTGCTCCTCCGCTGGCGCCGCCTTGCACCCGGTCTGCGCCGCCGCCGGTGAACACGCTGCGCGCGCGCAGCCTCCGCCATCGACCCGGGGGTTTTCGCCCGCAGCGCCGCTCATTGTGATCGCCGTCTGCGGATGGGGGCGCTTCCACCGTCCCCAGAGAAGCGCGGCTCGCGCGACCCTCACGTGCTAGAGACGCCCTTGCACCCGGCCTTCCTCCCTCGGCGGGACAGCTAAGACCCGGTGCACGAAGGGCAGCTACGCCGGCACGCACTCGCTATTGTTCTTGCTTTATTTTTATTTTTATTTTTTTAGTTTAGAGGTGCACCTGCAAAATCCTGCTACGGCAGTCATTGGCCTATTATTGAATCAGTGCCTAGGTCCACTGCCACTGCCCTCAGACTGGGTTTAAGGCCCGTCAAGTTGTTGTGCGCAACTTTTTTCTTAAATCGCCCATAAATTGTATGTTTATGGAAAAAAAGGCAATTCAATTCAATTCAATGTAACCCGTACCTACATGACGTAAACTAGCGCACGAACTGTTAATATGGGTTTGCGCCATACAGGGGTGCGACAATAAATTATTTGTTGTTTTGAAGTACACGTAGTGAAAGTTAGGGGAGCTGTGCTGGTGACAAAGATAAAAAAAAATAAAAACAGGCGGCTAATTAAGTACCGGCGCTGCGTGCGTTTTGCAGCGCTGAAGGCGACATGCACTCGTCTTCGATCATTTTATGGTCTAAGAACTAATTAGGTCAACGAAATGGCATTTCCAACACAACCCTCTTCCTATTGCGTGAAGCTTGGAGCTAGTAAGTCATATACTGGCTGGAAAACTGTCGTGTTTCTCGACATCATCAGAAATCGCAAACGCTAGACGGCTTCGAGTCACTGGGTCGCGTTCGGCGAAGCTGTCTTCTCCGCAAAAGCGATCATACTGCGGGGAAGCCGCCCGGAATTTATAGCTTGTGGGCTTACTCAAACACCGGCGAAAACTGATCGGCGCCATGACTACATTGCTTTTATTGACGTGGCAGTATTAATGTCATTTTTTTTAAAGAAAAACAGTTCTCCTCGTGATAAAGTTGCTGTATCGATGTAACCCATGTGACTTTATTTATTTATTTATTTATTTATTTATTTATTTATTTATTTATTTATTTATTTATTTATTTATTTATTTATTTATTTATTTATACATACATACATACATACATACATACATACATACATACATACATACATACATACATACATACATACATACATACATACATACATACATACATACATACATACATACATACATACATACATACATACATACATACATACATACATACATGCATACATACATACATACATACATACATACATACATACTGCAGCCCCTGCTGGGGCTATTGCAGAAGTGGAGTTAAGAAGAATACATACTAAAATGGCAAGGTACAAAACAAACTTAACCTGTTACCACACGCAGTGGATAAGATATTGTACAGACGCTGTGAAATGTAAAAGAAAATGAGGCAACACAGAATAAACAAAGCAATTATTTAAAAAATCATGTAGCATCAATTGCTGTTAAAAATGTGCGCAATGAAAGAGATCGCGTTGCGGCAGGAATTGAGTTCCAGTGTTCAATTGTCCGGGGGAAAAAACTGTGTTTGAAATTATCAGTACGGGCGAAGTATGGCTTTAGACTTAGGCTATGATGACTCCTGGTTGGTCGGGGAATATCTGGGGTGAGGTTCACATTTGGTGCTACTTGATAAACTGAATTAACGATGCAATGCAATAACTGCAATTAATTTATGTGACGGCGCTCGGACAAGGGGATGAGTTTCAAAGTGTACGCGGCATAAGTAGGTGAGAAATGGCGATCGTATGGGCGATATATGAATCTGATTGCTTTTTTACTTAATGCTATCGATGGTGTAAGTTTCACAATGTTTATGAGGATTCCAGACTGGAGATGCGTATTTAAGTACCGGACGAATTAATGATGTGTACATTAGTAGCTTAGTTCCTTTTGGGGCATTCGACAATGTTCTTCTCAAATACCCAAGCGTTTTTAGTGCTTTAGAGCAAACGATATTAATATGTTTTTACCAGGACACGTTAGCAGTAAATATAACACCGAGATACTTGTATTCGGAAGTTCTGAGCAATGGTGAATTGTTTAAAGCATATTTAAATAGCGAAGGGGACGTGTTGTTAGTGAAAGACATCACTACAGTTTTAGTGAAATTTGTTTTCATTTTCCAGGTACTACACCAGGCACAGAAACTAGTAAATGAGGCATTTAGTTGCAAGTGATCATCTTGTGTATTAATTGCCTGATATAAAACACAGTCGTCCGCATATAGGCATATTCGTGACATGGTATGGCGAGGTAAGTCCTTAATGTATATAAAGAATAATAAAGGGCCGAGCACCGAGCCTTAAGGAACGCCGGATAATACATCTACAGAACAGGAACTACAGGGAAATAGAAGCTGGAATCATTAATTAGTTCCGTGTCGAACATATAAGTTTCCCTCTAATATCATACTGCTCAACGTAAAACTCTCATGTATCGTTTCTGAAGAAAACTGAATCTCCTAAAGGTTAGTGCCTGAGCCGAAAATTTGCTTCGTCTCTCCAAGTTGCGCGCTCGGGGTGAGGCGCTAGGTATCATTTTCTTTTAACGCGATAGCGTTAAAGGCCCGGTTCTCCAGAAAATCCGATGTCACCATCGCTGTTTTGTGAGCGAAGTCACAAGCATGGCGCTGGCATGCAGTAGCTGGCAGCTGATGTGGCTGCGCACTGACTGGCTCTAGGGTTGTAGGACCTACGCTCGAAAAGAGCTGCCAACTCGGGCCTCTCCTTTCATATGGGAGGGGGATATCAGAAGCAGCCTGCCAAGACCCTTGAGTTCCGAGTCAGACACGTTAACCCAAGGCCATGCAGGCACGTTTATGTGGCTTGGTTAAAACGGGACTTTATATGTCGGGTGCTGGGCTACGCTGTAACGCCATACCCTTTAGGGCGAAGCTTAAGTGTCCCCCATAACTGCTTCTGATCGTGCTTCTGCCATTAGTTCGTTTTTTACTCCAATGTCTTAACAGTTTTACTAGCAAGCACCACGTTGTCCCTTGTCCACGGGCTGTTATCTTGACACTAGCATTCTGGCCTGATGTCGCCCTGGTCGCGGGTGTGCCCCATGCTACAAAAGGATCTTATATTAGGATGGTGGTGGTAGTGGTTCGTAAAAATTAAAACACTGTTGTTGTTGTTGTTGTTGTTGTTGTTGTTGTTGTTGTTGTTGTTGTTGTTGTTGTTGTTGTTGTTGTTGTTGTTGTTGTTGTTGTTGTTGTTGTTGTTGTTGTTGTTGTTGTTGTTGTTGTTGTTGTTGTTGTTGTTGTTGTTGTTGTTGTTGTTGTTGTTGTTGTTGTTGTTGTTGTTGTTGTTGTGGCTGCAGGAAGAAAGAAAAGAAAATACACGGGCCTGCCACTGGCTCTGTAGCTGAGCCACCTCCGCTGCCTCGCGCAAACAGAAGAGAAAATAGAGAAGAAAGAAAAGAAAGATTGAAATAAAGACGCGCGCCGCAACAACAGCCGTCGTCCACCACCGAAGCGGTGGCGGGAGCAATGACGGCCTACAACAGACAAAAATTCGGTGTCAGGCTAGCCCCCGCCGCAAGCGGCGGAGACCTACCTGCCCCAGCCCCATCAGGGGAGTCCAACAGCTTAAATTTAAAAAAAAAAGAAAAACAATGTTGCTGGCAGTGATCATTCCTATCTAATACAGTGGTCTTGTGCTATAGAGCACCCGCCCTGAATTTTGAGTATGTCAGACTCTATCCCTGCTGCCAGCGAGTACCGACCCATTTTCTAATGATTGCGACATCCCTCGGCCCGGTGTTAACTTTTCTGGGTGAAGTTCTTCCTAAAGGTATTGGACCAAGCATTCATAATAATAATAATAATAATAATAATAATAATAATAATAATAATAATAATAATAATAATAATAATAATAATAATAATAATAATAATAATAATAATAATAATAATAATAATAATAATTCTTTTTTTGTGCCATATGACATGACACGGGAGACCGGCACTAAAAGCTACCAAACAGGACAACTTGACAGAGCCGCCGGTCCCCCTATACACTTCACAGCAAGGCATAGTAGATCACTTAAAAAGAAACTGCAGAAACAGCATACAAATAGCTACATAAAATAAACGCAAGCTTTTACACAAGAATGCACCACTTATTTCATTTTCTGGTCATTTATATGAACATAAGCTGTGCTTAAAATAAACAAACAAAAGGTCCCTCAGCTAGGTTGAATAACAGCAAACAGGAATGCAATGGTGATAAGTTAGATGTTCATTGTTTTTGAACAGCATACAAAGAAATAAGTAAATATAAAACGAGAAACATGACAAGAAAAACATACAAATGGCAGTGAGGATTCTTACTATAATAAAATAATTGCAAAGTTCTTTAAATGTAACCTTCTCAAACTGAACATATGCACGGTCTAATCTGTTTAACAATGTGGGCAATTTATTTTGCAAAATTTGCAGACCATATGTTGTTTTAAATGTTCCCACTTTCCAAAGGCGTGTCTGGCGTGTAGCAGTATTTTCTTGTAAGTTAGCTAGATGATATAAACGTGAAGAATTATTTGTCTTTTCACTCTTAAAAGCCTCACAGAGAACATAATCAAAATATTTGCAAACAGAGAATATGCTTTATATCTGAAACACATTATATGTATGTGAATTGAGAGGCAGATTTTTCATTACTCTCAAATATCTTCTGTAATTTGTGAAGTTTCTGCAAATTTCCAAACGAAGTTGTAGCCCAAACTAAATAACAAAAATTAGGTCAAGAAAAAACAATGAGTTGTAGATTAAAAATAGGAACTTTCGGTGGCAGTACGTTACGATTGTGTTATACTAATCATATAACCTGAGAAAGCTTGATTACCAAACTGTCTACGTTGTTGTCGTTGTTGTGGCTGTAGGAAGAAGGAAAAGAAAAAGCACGGGCCTGCTACTGGCTCCGCAGCTGAGCCACCTCCGCCGCCTCGTGCGGACAGAAGAGAAAATAGAGGAGAGGAAAAAGGAGAGGGAGAGAAAGACGCGCGCCGCATAAACAGCCGTCGTCCACCACCGAAGCAGCGGCGGGCGCAACGACGGCCCACAACAGACAAAACCCGGTGGCCTGCCAGCCCCCGCCGCAAGCGGCGCCAACCAACCGTCCCAGCCCCGTAGGGCCAGGAACTGCCATCCCTCACCGCCTCTCTCCACAACTGTCTACGTAGGCATCCCATGACATGTTATCTTGGAAAACAACCCCTAACGTCTTAATATTGGAAGTAATTTCTAGAGGAATAGTGTTTAAATAGATAGTCTTTTCTATAGCTATGCGCTAGTTTTTACTTCGAAAGAAGGCAGTTTTTGTTCTATTTCCATTATCTTGTAGGCTATTCTTACTCGTCCACTCATCCAATTTCGCCAACAATAAATTTGCAGCATCGACAAGCTCATCGCCAGTGTTACCTGCTAATAGTATGCTTGTATCATCCGCGTACATGATAAATTTAGCAATTGTGTCAATTTTTACGATATCCTTCGATGGAACATCTATCCGCGAGGGGCCAGAATTCGTCTTCTGTAGTGAAACAGGTTGTGGCCCTTTTCTGTCACCTTGAAATGCTTTTAGCGCCCGTTGTCGACTGAGTGTATATATTTCTTTTATTTTTACCTACCCTTTTCTTTCTCCCTATCGCTCACCTCTTTGATTTCCTCTACCTTTTCCTCGCTATCCCTTTATTTCCGCCGTCCCAGTTCAGGTGCTTCAGATATCAGATAGCAGATACCGGGCTGGCAAACATCTTTTCTTTCCTTTTTTATACACAATAAATAACCACCACCACCACCACCACCACCACCACCACCACCACCACCACCACCACCATTACCACCACCGTTGTCGCCGCGCGCAGCGGAAAGAACATTGACGCGAACACAGGGTGAATCTAAACTGCCGATATTGCAATCGCGGCCAGACGACGGCTGTCAACGTCTCTTTTTCTTTCTTTCTTTTCGCTCCACTCGATGGCTCAGTAGTTAAGACACCCGGCTACTGTAGCGGAGTGCTCAGGTTCGAACCCGACAGCCGACGGCTGCGTTTCGCGAGGAACAGGGAGGCGTTCGTGTGCTGCGCGATCCCTAGGTTATCGAGATTACTCCACTTCTACTAAGGCACCTCTTTCTCTCTTTCAGCTTCCACTCCCGCCTTTCTATCTTCCTTTAGGGCACGGTCCAGGTGTCCACGGAAAAAGTGTCAGCTATTGGGCCTTTTTTTCCTGTATATATTTATTGTTCCTCCCTTTCCTTACAGCGCGGTTCAAGCGTCCACGAAAAAGTGTCAAATACTGCGCCTTCCTTTAGAGCCAACTGATTTACATATATTTCCTCTTTACTCTCACCTTCCTCCCATCCCTTATAGTATGGTTTACGTGTTCATGGTTTAAGTGTTCACGTAACCCGACCTCGGCGGCTGCGTTTCGATGGAGGCGAAACGAAGAGGCGTCCGTGTGCTGTGCGATGTCAGCACAGCATCCCCAGGTGGTCGAAATTACTCCGAAGCCCTCCACTACGGCTCTTCTTTCTCTCTTTCAACTTTCACTGCCACCTTCCTCCCTTCCCTTACGGCGCGGTTGAGGTGTCCACAAAAACAAGTGAGACAGTTACCGCGCCTTTTCCTTCCTTAAATCAATCAGTAAAGTGTTCACGTAAAAAAAAATGTGGGGGTTTAAGCACGGCTTGAACCTAGTGGTAGACTGAAAGCTGTGGGTGTCACAGCCAGCAATAGCGCCTTTCCAATCCGCCTTTTTTTTATAATTTTTAACAATAATGGTTTGGTTTGCGGGGTTTAACGTCCCAAAGCAACTCAGGCTATGAGAAACGCCGTAGTGGAGGACTCCGGAAATTTCGACCACCTGGGGTTCTTTAACGTGCACTGACATCGCACAGCACACGGGCGCCTTGCTTTTCGCCTACATCGAAAAGCGGCCGCAGAAACCAGGATTCGATCCCGCGTCCTTGGGAATAGTAGTCGAGCGCCGTAACCACTGCACCGCCCCGGCGGGGTATCATTCATAATTGTTTACAGGAAAGTCGCAGTATCTGTCACAATTTCTGTGGACACATCTACCGAGTCGTAAGGAAAGGAAGGTGGGAGTGAGAGAGAGAAAGAGGTGCCGTAGTGGAGGGCTCCAGGGTAATTTCGACCACCTGGGAATCTAACGTGCACTGACACCGCCCACCACACGGACGCCTCTCTGTTTCGGCCCCATCCAAACGATTTGATTGATTGAAAACCTTTATTTTCCACCGGAAGAAGCCGATCACCCCCGCCCCAGGCACGTAGGCATGAGACGAGAGCCGCCGCGGTGAAGGCTGGCTGGCAGGCCTTGACCCATGGCAGCCTTCTCCGCCGGGTGGACGATGTTCTGCTGGAGCTCAGGGTCCGAGCTTTGCAGCAGGGTCTCCCAGTTCTCTCTATCCCACCACGGGGGAGTGCGGGCATTCCCATATCATGTGATCGAAGTTCCCTCTCGTCCCACAATCACTACATCTATCATGGTCTCTCGTCTCGGGGTACACATGGTACGCCAAGACCGGATTCATGAACGCTGCCGTCAAAACCTCTGTTGTTGTTGTGGCTGTAGGAAGAAGGAAAAGAAAATGCACGGACCTGCTACTGGCTCTGTAGCTAAGCCACCTCCGCTGCCTCGTGCGAACAGAATAATAATAATTAATTGGTTCAGAGGAAGGGAAAGGCGCAGTATCTGTCACACTTGAGTCTGTGAACACCTGAACCGCGCCGTAAGGGAAGGCAGAAAGGTGGGAATGAAAGAAGAAAGTAGAGAAGAAAAAGAAGAGGGAGAGGAAGACGCGCGCCGCAAAAGCAGTCGTCCACCCCCGAAGCAGTGGCGGGTGCATTGACGGTCTACAACAGATAAAAATTCAGTGACTGCAAGCCCCCGCCGCAAGCAGCGTTGACATATCGTCCCAGCCCCATAGGGCCAGGAACTGCCACCCTTCACCCTCCCGCCGTCGAAACCTCTGCGACAAGGACAAAGAACATTTTCTGAGTATTATAAGCTTGAGTTGGGAAGAAAAACACCCTCACGGCATCCTGGAAACAATAATTTACAACCCTACAGCCAGAGCCAGGCAAAAAAATTAAAGCACTGCAGAATCTGCATTGGAGCAATGCGAAAGCACGGATGCTTCTAGCTACTTAATTCACTTCTTGTTTACCCATTTTAGTCTTTGGTACTTCAAATTGCGCGTCCTCTTCGTATGCCCTTTTCGGCTCTACTTCCGGTTGCGTGACGTCACATCTTCTACGTCACATTAATTAACTTCTTTTTTACTTTGGTACTTGCGCGCCAATCACTTCTTATGCCCTTTTTCGGTTCTACTCCCGGTTGTGTGACGTCCCGTCCTTGGCATCACATTAATTCACTTCTTTTTTATCCATTTTAGTCTTCGGTACTTTCAAATTGCGCGCCAATCTTTTCCTATGCCCTTTTTCGGCTCTACTTCCGGTTGCGTGACGTCATATCCTTGACGTCATTCTAAGTGACTGCCTTAATTATCTACTTTAGTCTTTGGTACTTTCAAATTGCATGCCATTCCCTTCTTATGCTCTTTTTGGCTTGACTTCAGGTTGCGTGACGTTACATCCTTGACTTTACCTTGACTGATTTAACTAACTGTTTTAGTATTTGATACATTCAAATGTAGCGCCAAGCCATTGGCTAATGAGACCATTTTCGCCTTTACTTTTACACTATTTGCCTTTAATTACCTAATTAATATATTGGTCTAATTATTTCTCTGGACACAACATTATGCCACCCTCTACCGATTGACACCTCTACCGCTTCTCGATTACTCAAAACTGCTGCGGACACAAATTTGCGTGTTTTGCCTCTGATTAGTTACCTAATAACTTATTGGCCTAATTATTTTTTCGGCATGAACATTATCTCATCCTCTATCGATTGACGTCACTCATTAAACTCCATCACTTCTCAATTACAACTGCTGCGGACACGATTTTGCGGACGCGGTCTGCGGACAGAAATCTGTGAACATAGCGAAGTAATGCTCTCGTATTAAAACTGCACTTCGAAATCCCAGCCAAGTTTCTCTAACATCGTGCCTCTTAAAGACCATGAAACGGGAGTGCTCAATCGGTTCGAGGCTCATCTTGAATCCACATATTTCTTTCCTGCTCAACAAATTGGCTTTCGAAAGGCGTGTCTACTCAGGACCTCTTTTTTTCTCATGCACGAATTTGACCCTCCGCCCTCTTCACAGATACAAGCCATTGTGGCCCTTGATATGCGTAAGGCCTTTAATAATCTTGCCCACGATCCTCTCTTAAGCATCCGTGCCTCAACTGACAGTGGTCCAAAGATGTACGGTTACCTAATTGCATTTCTCCGCGACCTCACGGCCAAGTTTCCGCCTCCCCGATTCTGTCTCATCATTTCCCCTTCACACGTGGTATTCATCAGGGCGCTATTCTGTCACCCACCCTTTTAACCTTGGAACGGCTCCCCTATCTCTTATTCTAGCGTCTATCCCAAACCTAAAACATACATTCTATGCAGACGAGAAGAGCATGTTGCCGGGCTAGTTGGTGATCCATTGGGTAAAAAATTTGCGCAAAAAACACAAAGGACAAAGAAGAACACATAAGACGTTTGACAAGCGCTTGTCAAACGTCTTATGTGTTCTTCTTTGTCCTTTGTGTTTTTTGCGCAAATTTTTTACCCTATGCAGACGACCTTACCCTTTGGTGCAGTTCTGGGTCTCCTGAAGCAGTAAGGAGACCCTAAAGCAAGATATCGATGCAGTCACTAGTTATCTTGACAAAGTAGGGCTATTTCCCGCACCTGAAAAAGCCAAATTGCTGCTGATTGCAAAAACTCGCTATCAACGTCAGCATAACCATCTAATCAATCTGACATTGGCAGGTCAAGAGCGAGTTGGCGGGCTAGTTGTTTTCGCATATTTAAGGAACAGCGCAAGGGACGGGACACACAGACACAGGACACAGCGCCTTGTGTTTGTGCTTTCTTGTGTCTCTGTGTCCCGTCCTTTCCGCTGTTCCTTAAATTGGCAGGTCACCACATCCCTCGCGTATCGTCCTGCCGGATCCTTGGACTTCATATCCATAAGTCAACTAATCAGGCCAATGTTTCTACAGCTTTTAAAGTTTGCAATCGGCTTACGCATCTATAAATCGCTGCATTGTCAATAAGCATGCCGGACTACGCGAGGGTCAAGTCAGGTGGCTTGTCCACGCATTAGCACTCAGCAAAACTCTATATACAATTCCATACCTTACTTTAACCTGTCGCCAAAGACATCACATTGAGGTCGCGCTTCACTTATTGTACAATGTTGCTCTTAACGTCCCTGTACATACGTCCACTTAGCGCCTATATCTCTACGGGAGTGTTCTTCCCCTGAGAGACCTCATACAGCAACATCGAGACCAGCAAATGGCACTTCTTTCTAGCACGAAACAAGGACATTGGATGCTTCAGCAAGTTGCACTCAAACCTATCGAGCCCCTATCATTACCCCTCCTTCTCCGCTCCCAGATAACCTCAGGGTAAGCCCCATTCCAAAAAATGTTTCCCTAGATACTGACTCAGGCAGACGTTCCCCTCGCGTTTCCAATCATGTTCATCTACTTTATGTATGTATGTATGTATGTATGTATGTATGTATGTATGTATGTATGTATGTATGTATGTATGTATGTATGTATGTATGTATGTATGTATGTATGTATGTATGTATGTATGTATGTATGTATGTATGTATGTATGTATGTATGTATGTATGTATGTATGTATGTATGTATGTATGTATGTATGTATGTATGTATGTATGTATGTATGTATGTATGTATGTATGTATGTATGCATGCATGCATGCATGTATGTATGTATTATGGGGGTTAATTCTCGCAAGAATGCGCCACGGGGGGCTAGACGCTACAGTCGTCTTCTAGCCCCGACGTGCCAGCCCTAGCAGACAAAGCTGTGACCCCCAACCCGCGGTGCGAGAAATCGCCACTGCGGCGGGTTCGGGCCAGAAGGGACAAACACGAGTTGCGCACTCGAACGAGCTTTAATCTGTTCGAGTAATTATGCACGGCAAATGAACAGCACCCAAATACAACCGCCGTATAGCGAGCGAACGCCGTGTACGGGGTGAAATAAAAACCACCTAATGGGGAAGCGCGCCAAGAAGGTGAAAGGAGTCTTCTCACGTGACAGGGCTTCACGCTCACATCCCGTTGCAGTAAGTGCCTACGGTCAGTCGGCGATTCTCGGTGACGGTGGTGGTCTCCCCGGCAGAAATCATGAACCGCGCGCGTGCGCGATCAACCGCCGAAGAACCCAGTGGAGTTGTGACAGACGAACTCGTCCCTCGGTGGGACAGGAGATATCCCGGTTACGCCTGCAGGAAAGAGGAAAACCCGCGGCAACGTCGCCGCAGGAGACCGGGAGGCGGCGGAGGGTGGCCAGCGTGCCCTCTCCTCAGCCAACCTCTCTTACGCGCGGGCGTTATAATGGAGGAAGGGGATTGTGAATCACCCCTGTATGTATGTATGTATGTATGTATGTATGTATGTATGTATGTATGTATGTATGTATGTATGTATGTATGTATGTATGTATGTATGTATGTATGTATGTATGTATGTATGTATGTATGTATGTATGTATGTATCACGGCCGGTCTCGAGGGAGAGAGCGCGCGCTCTTTCTTACGGCCTTCTCAATCGCCGAGTGAACAATGGGAATTTTTCTCCTTGAGTCACGCTCTCCGCCGCCGCAAGGGGCGCGACCTGCTCACTGTTCGCTCCGCATCTGCTTCAGTGGCGGCGGGTGGCTTTTGCCTGGTTTCGCGCTGTCGCCCGCGGGTTTCGTGGTGAGTGCAGCCCCTAAATGAAAGATTACAGAAGGTAGATGCTGCAGCGGCATCCTGTCAACGTGCTACACACGTGAATGGAGTCTTTATATTAAAAAAAACACTGTCGCTCAGCAAACGTTCGACAAGCATATGACATGTATTGCGGCATGGTATCTACTTTTGTTCATTTTAATCTGAATTTTTTCCCAAGCCTGTACAAGAAGATGAATAAAAAAAAATGAATGAGCATGATCACATCAAAGCTTCTTCAAGGCAAACATAACAGCAACAATGGCAAAACCATCTTTCAGCGCTAGATGAGAAACCATCGAGGTAACACCAAAGATGAAAATAATTTTATAAAAATGTAATGTAAGTTGCACAATGCTTACATGACAAAGTATTAGTATAACGTCAGAGTAAACGCTTTTAAGTTTTGTTATCAATTTTGCTATAAATTATAGACCAGCAAATGTTTTATGTTGTATTATAAACATTATTTTAATTTTGCAAATAAACGTTGGTTTAATGAAATGTTTACATGATATCACGATTATTTCATGAAAAAACAGGAAATCTGTTTCAAGCACTAATTTCTAGCAATATTTTCTTTCTTTTTCTAGTATGTTTTTTAACTAATAGTTCCAACTATCTGTGCAGTATTGCCTGCCTTAGAGAGCAATCGCTGCCCCATTATTTAGGTAAAATGCTTTGCTTATTACACATTCGCCACTGTTACTCAAGGGACACTCCTCAATAATGGATATAAAAGCTTTTCTCTGTGCTATTTATTCAGAGGTGACTATAGGCGCCTAGGCATCTAGTGTCGACACCGACGAAATCATTTCAGCTCTGCTGCAATCAGTAACCGAGGAACTGAAAGAAGTGATGGTATCTCCTGTCATCCCATTACCCCTGTCACGTATTCTGGTTTAGCTTACGTCGCTGGATACATTGTGAAGCTAATCAGTGACTTCGGGTGTGACGCTTGTGCTATCCTTCTTGAAACCAGCGAAAGAAGCAGCCCCATGTACACTATTCTGCGAGGACAAGATTCTAGCGGACTGCATTATCCAAAACCAGAGTTTGTAGCCCTCTTGGACAAGGTTGTGTCTTTTTTTTTTTTTTTGAAAAAGCTGTCGTGCACCTACCGCACACAAATGTCCTTGAAGTCCTTCAAATCTTAATCCAGCCAGCACTTGAGAACTCACCTTTGCTGAGTTGCCCGGAAGGCATTGACAATAGCCATGCTATAAGGTCCGCTTCTTTAATATGTGAGAAATTTCTCAGAATCCTTCTTGTCAATTATGCTAAGAAAGTGACAGACAGGAACGAAAGGCCAGCTCCTTATGTGCACAAACCGTCCAGAAAGATTTTGAGACATTAATTTTCTAGCCGCATGTACCGTTTTGATGAATGAGTGCAATGTGTAAACTTTGGAGGACATTTTTTTTTTTTATTGCTTGTTGCTCTTTTCAATTATACATATCTGTTTATGCCCATTTCCTTGATTAAATGTTGTTTTTTTATCACTGTATTAAACTGACTACGACTGTCTACGTGTGCGTCAGTCGCGACTACGTATACATCTGCTGTCTTTCAACCTACTGATTTGTTTTAAACGAAGCTAGAACAGCCTACTTCACTAGACAACTGAAATTTTAACTGTATGCGTAAATTTTTGTTCCTTACTCTGAATCTGAGACGTGCTATGAATTTTCGTCAGTGCCTCTTTTGCTCTAAACGAAAACGACAGCGGTTGACGGAATATCCACCGAACAGTTTGTCATGCACTAGCGTCAGGTCGCGCTGTACCTGCTTACAGCTTTCAAAGGCACACTGCATAAAATAGTGCATATAGTTTTGTGAAAAATTTAGCGGCAAAAAGTGTTGATGCAAGTGCACCCGAAACTTCATTCGACCATGCGCGACAGCACTGACGAAGGCGCGCGCTCTCTCGCGCACATTATTGACTATTTTATTGCTCATACACGATAAATCAGACGCTGATTACGGCTTCTTCCTATAAGCCATAAGGGGCGAAATGCCAGACTTGCCGGTTGCAACCGATGCGGGCGGAGCGATGAGCGAGCGCGCGTTTCCCTTGTGCGTGAACGGCTGTAGCGGAGGAGCAGCAGTGGGGCGGTGGCGACCCCACCGAGGCGCGGCGGGCGGTGGAAACAGACCCCATTGGAGAAGCCGTAAGAGAAGAGAGAAACGCGCTCTCCCTCGAGACCGGCCGTGGTATGTATAACTATTAGGGAGCCGGCAAACGACAGGTTAAAGCCTCGTGACACTGGCCAAGCATCTACCCAGGGTTTTGCCCTACTCTGCACTACCTCATTTGGCCCGTTTGTGGTGGGTTGTGAGGCTTGTGCTTTTCGAGCGCACGCCGGGCCTACTGGACGGCCCACGGTTAAATGCCCTTGTCTGTATTTTGCACAACACTTTGAAGTTCAGGTGGGTATGTCCTGGATGCAGCTTCGGTCGGGAACCTGGCACAGTCCCACATGATGTGCCATTGGTCCGCCGGACCCACTTGACATACACTGCACATACCACTCGTGTAGATGTCTGGGTGGAGGACGTGTAGCACTTCCGGGGATAGGAGTGACCCGGTTTGTATTTGCCTTAGGATGACCACCTCCTCCCGACTAAGTGCCGGGTGATGCGGCGGCATTGTCCATCGAGCTAGGCGGTAAAATTTAGTCATTTCCTCGTAACTGGTCATTCGGTCTTTTGTTTCGAACCACCACGAACGGTCCCTCTCGGGGGCGCGGAAGGTAAGCGCTCGCGCCGCCGAATGGGCCGTCTTATTGTGATTCGGTGAGGATGCACAATCTCCCGCGTGTGCTGGGAACCACTTGATGCGGGTAGTGTTGCCGCGGTCTTGGAGCTGGAGCTTACTGATGATGGCGGCCACCGGCGCGCACACTCGCCCCTTGGCAAAGTTGCGCACAGCGTTCCTCGAGTCGCTGAGCACGGTGCGACACTCGGCCTCCGAGATCGCCAGAGCGATGGCAACCTCCTCGGCGTCTGTGGCGTCCGTGCACCGCACGCTCGCTGCCGTTGTCTTGATGCCGGTAGCCGCCGCAATGGCCACTGCCACGAATCCTTCTCGCTTGTAATCCGCAGCGTCCACGAACCGGGCATGCGGGTCCTGGACGTGTTCCTCGACGAGGGCTTTGGCCCGCGCCTGCCGCCGTTCTTGGTTGTACTCGCGAGGTGCATGTTTTTCGGGATGGGGTCCACGTGGATGTGAGCCCACGCCTCATCGCTGATCTCGCGCAATTGCCGACTGGGAGCTCGAGGATGTAACCCAGGGACGTCAGTATACTGCGGCCTGTCTTGGTGGTAGAGAGGCGCTCCATTTGCGCAGTGAGCTGCGCCTCGGCTATTTCTAAGGTGTTATGGACGCCGAGATGCAGGAGCCGAGCTGTACTCGTGGTCCCCATTAATCCCAGCGCCGTCTTGTAAACCCGTCTGATCAGCGTGTTTATCTTTGTCCTGTCAGTGACCTGCCTTGAGGTAGGTTGCAACATAGGCGATGTGACTGATCACGAACGACTGGACGAGGCGCAGAAGACTGTCTTCACGCATGCCTGCCCGTCGTGTCGAGACTCGGTGTATGAGCCGGATAGCGTCCATTGCCTTGGTGGTAATCTTGTTGATGGTCTCATCGTTGCGGCCGTTTTTGTTTAGTAGCAGGCCCAGGACCCTGATCTTGGGAACTTTGGGGATGCGCTGCCCCGATGCAGTCACAATCATTATGTGATCGCACCCCCGAGGGGGAGCGCGTTTCCGTCTCGGCTGTGATGGTGTGAGGACGAACAGCTCGGATTTGGCGGGCGAGCACACTAGGCCTGTGCCGTTAAGGTATTGCTCGATGGCAGTAACAACATGGAGCTGCTGCTCAATGCTGGCGTCGGTGCCGCCTGTCGCCCACAGGGTAATGTCGTCGGCGTAGATCGTATGCCGGACGCCGGTCCCTTGTTCTACCCTCGCTACCGCGATCATGAGAAGGTTGAAGAGCAACGGCGAGATGATTGAACCTTGTGGGGTACCCGTGCTGCCGAGCTTGTGTTCGGGGAACTTAATGTCTCCGGCGTGCAGTTCCACCGTGCGGTTGGTCAAGAAGTCTTTGATGTTGAGTCTCGATACTTATTGTACCAATATGGCTGAGTGTTTGACTTTGTTGAATGCGCTTTGTAAATCAAGTCCCAGAATTACTTTGCTGTCTTGTGTCTTGTTGCCGATTAATTCTTGTTTGAGTTGTAGCATGGAGTCTTGAGTGTTGAGTCTGCGCCTGAAGCCGATCGTCGTATCCGGATATAGGCCTTCCTTTCCAGGTACTCCTGCCACCTGCGATCCAGCACCGCACCGTCCATCTGGCGGAAGAGGCCGCAACAAGCCAAGGGCTACCTGCCAGCCACTAATCCGCGGGCGCACGACTCCCCGTTTCCGATGGAATTAAAAGTTGTACAACCAACGCAAGCTGCCGATGTCCGATGGCTTGCCCGGTTTCGGGATTAGGATTGTTCTTGCCGTTTTCCACTGTCAGGGGAGCTTGCCCGAACGCCAACATTCGTTGTAGTAGGGGTTAGGGCCTCGATCGATGCATAGTCGAGGTCACGGTGTTAGAAGTACGTCGAGGTTGCGTAGCATCTTGTTAGTAATAAGACCGGGGCCGGCTGCTGAGCGGGTGTTGAGCTCGTGCAGCGCTACCCATACCTCTGACATGTTTTATGCGAAGCATATTAACGTAGGTTTCGGGCCTTCGCGCGACGCCCGGCGGTGGCCACCATTGATCTTGAAGTGAGATCACATGATGTGACGTCACGTGATGACGTCACACCGGCTGCAGATGGGGCCTCATATCGCGCCGTCGGACGTCGCCCGGCGGAGGCCTCCACGCTTCGGTTCGCGCCGTCGCGCGCGACGCGGCGGCGGCGCCACCATCGCTGCATCACGTGATATGTGACGTCACGCCAGGGATGAAGCGGCGCGCGCCCGCCGTCGCGTCAGTCTCTGTGCCCGCAACCGCGCCAGCGTCTTTGCGCCGGGCGAGTATGCATAAGTGACGTGCAAACCAAGAGTCATGCATTTACAGACCATAAGAGTGTGTTTGTCGGGCAGCAAACAATAAAGTACGACGATTAACCTAAAACCACGTCTCCGTTACTTAGCCCCATCCACACTGAGGCAGCTGCTTAACATGCTTCGCATCCACTGGGCTTAACCTTGATAAGCCTCCATTTTTTTTAATTGGTTCACAGCGCAGTATCTGTCACACTTGATATGTGGACACCTGAACCGCGCCGCAAGGGAAGGGATGAAGGTGGGAGTGAGCCATGGTAATGTCTCGGTCGAGCCACGCGCTGGGCAGCCCCCCGTATGGCGGGTGGGTTTCCGTTGGCGTGTGTGGCAGGTACTTGGCTTCCAGGTTCTGATCCTACTTATTCCACGATCGTCCGCACAGATACATCATGAACTAACGTCGGGGCGGCTGCTTACTCGACAGCTGCAGCGAGGTAGTGACGCATACCCTCGGACCTTACATAGATCTCCTCCTACAGCGACTTTCGAGACCCTGCCAATAGTCGCTAGTATTCAAGACCTCGCACAAGCACCCCCTAACCCTTCAGGATATACCATATACACTGATTCAATACAGGCTATACGCGCCATTCATACGGGTCGCATTCCTGAAGAACTACAGGATGAATTACACAGAGCTCTTATCAAACTACGTCCCCACACTGTCACACTGAAGTGGATTCCTTGTCACGCGGGAATAGCAGGCAATGTTGTGCATCGCCTCGCCCGGAATTTCAGCATGGGCGCCTGGGATTCCCTGACCTTATCCACCGACATGGGACGCCAATCTTCAATGCAAAAAAGAAATTAATATTCACTATGACAACACTGAGGAAACCCCTCGTACACTGCCTCTTCCTGACAAATCCCTTTCTACCACACACTAATTCTTCGACGCGTACAACTCAATCTTACTCCTGCCCGATCGTTTCTATACTGCATCAGACATTCCTTCGCATGCCCGAATTGTTCTGAGCGCTATGCAAACTTAGAACACTGCATCTTTTCCTGCCCTGTTGCAATTCAGTCACCTCACTTTCTACGCCCTCCTCCCCCAGCAGGCTTGGTTAGCCTCTGACCAGCTGAAGGACCAGTTGGCCTTGGAAACCCTGACCCAGAACATTCTCGACGTTTAATAGTGCGTTAAATAAGGTTGTGTCCTCCTCCTCCTTTCAATCCTTAAGGTTCACATAAAGTACCCGGGTTCGACCCCGAACTCGGCGGCTGCGTTTCGATAGAGGCGAAACGAAGAGGCGTCCGTGTGCTGTGCGATGTCAGCGCACGTTAAAGATCCCCAGGTGGTCGAAATTACTCCGCAGCCCTCCACTACGGCTCCTCCTTCTCTCTTTCCACTTTCACTCCCACCTTCCTCCCTTCCCTTACAGCGCGGTTGAGAAGTCCACAGAAAACAAGTGAGACAGTTACCGCGCCTTTCCCTTCCTGTAAGTCAATTTAAAAAAATCATTTCAGACAGCCTAATCAGCTTCTATTTGCGATCTATGAAGTATAAAGAATTCTAGAGGAAAAACAAAAAAGTGGAGGCTTATCAAGGTTAAGCCCAGTGGATGCGAAGCATGTTAAGCAGCTGCCTCAGTGTGGATGGGGCTAAGTAACGGAGACGTGGTTTTAGGTTAATCGTCGTACTTTATTCTTTGCAGCCCGACAAACACTCTTATGGTCCGTAAATGCATGACTCTTGGTTTGCACGTCACTTACGCATACACGCCCGGCGCAAAGACGCTGGAGCGGTTGCGGGCACAGAGACTGACGCGACGGCGGGCGCGCGCCGCTTCATCCCTGGCGTGACGTCACATATCACGTGATGCAGCGATGGTGGCGCCGCCGCCGCGTCGCGCGCGACGGCGCGAACCGAAGCGTGGAGGCCTCCGCCGGGCGACGTCCGACGGCGCGATATGAGGCCCCATCTGCAGCCGGTGTGACGTCATCACGTGACGTCACATCATGTGATCTCACTTCAAGATCAATGGTGGCCACCGCCGGGAGGCGACCGACGGCGCGATATGAGGCCCCATCTGCAGCCGGTGTGACGTCATCACGTGACGTCATGTCACGTGACCCCACTTCTGGGTCAATGGTGGCCACCGCCGGGCGTCGCGCGAAGGCCCGAAACCTACGTTAATATGCTTCGCATAAAAAGTTTGGACCACTAATGTGCGATGAGGCGAAAGCCATCTTAGCCCTCCACTACGGCACCTCTATCTCCCTCTGCTCTTTCACTTATTTCTCCCTCCCACCTTTCTCTCTTCGTTTACGGCGTGGTACATGTGTCTGTTTCGAACCCGACTTCGGCGGCTGCGTTTCGATGGAGGCAAAACGAATTGAGGTGGTGGTGGTACAAACTTTATTCAGTGAAGGCAAAAAAAATAACAAAAAAGTAAAATTATGTTGCCGCCGTTCCGTGAGTGGCCTTCCGGCTGCTGGTCGTGGCCTCCAAGTCACGCCTGGCGGCGACTTCCGCTGCCCAGGTCGTAAGCCGCTGTTGAATATGCGGCTCCGAGCTGGCCAAAGCAGCCTCCCACAGCTGCGGGCTGGGAAGAAGTCGATGAGGTGTCTTGACTCGGCAGTGGCGAAAAAGAGACGGAGCGGCAGCCGGGGCTGCGTTCTTGGCGGGTCCGAGTTGGACCGCTGGCGGGGTCTAGATGGGCGGGAGTCTTCGGTGGAGGGTTTGATCGCGGTGGGGTGGATGACGTTGACTTAAGGCTGGAGTTGGTTGGAGAGGGACCGGTCCTCGAGCAGCGAAGTCCACACGGGCGGGATCCCGTGACATGTGTGTCTTGGCACAAGATGCATTTAGGTATGCAGTCGGGGGACTCCCGAATCACGTGCACGGCTCCGCGGCGAGTGCAGCGTCCGGACCTGGGCTGGGTGCATACGTCGGAGCGATGGCCGTAGCCCCAACAATTGGTGCAGGCTTCGGCCTTGCGGCGGAAAGGGTGGCAGATAAAAAGGCCGCAGTTGAATATCACGGTGCGGGGTAGTTCTTTTGTGCCGACAAAGGTGATCAGGATGGACCGCGTACGTCCCATCTGTCTTGCATCGGCAATGGCGTAGGTGTTGCTGGGGTTCATAGCTTGAAGGTCTGCTATGATCTCCTCTTGGCTCTGTTTGTCCACGGCGTTGTAGATTACACCGCGGAGAGCGGTGTCAGGAGCGGCAACATAAGCGCGCAGGAGGTACGAATTGGTTGCGAGACGCAGCTCAGAGGTTCGGACATATAACCGGGTGCGTTGGTCTGAGGGTGAACAAACAGTGAATGAGTTGTATGGGTTGATACGTACGCGATCCTTGGCACGGGCGGTGGCATAGTTAACTTTGGCGATGGCACAAAGTGAGGTCAGGAGGGCCCCATTGGTAGTGGTGCGGAGGTCGAGGCCGCCACCGGGGCGGAAAACAATCTTGTAGTCTTTTTGTGGAAGTCGAGGTAGAGGGACATGGTGACGTAATCTGGGAGTCTTCAGTGATGGCGGGGGCGCTATGGCGGACTTGAGGGGGTCGCTTTGAGGAGTAGCGTCTCCTCTAGGGTAGGCCGAACGTTGGGCCTTAACAATTCGGGTCCAGCGGGGGTCGTCCTCATATTCTTCTGGAGTGATGGGGGTACTGTCGACTTGGTTCTCCATGTCGACGTCTTCGAGGCTACAGCAGCTGCGGCGATGGCTCAGCGGCCGCAGGAGCGGCGTGAGATGCAGCTCGGCGCTGCGGACAAAGCGGTGCCACGCCGAGCGTTAGGCTTAGCTCGGTTGCTTCGTGGCGGGTCAAAGATGAGGTCCTAGTCAACCGGCAATCGGTCGGATGAAGGCATATAAGGTGTCAGGTGAATCCTTACACCTTCACGGGCTTGCTCACAAAAATGGGTGAGTATCCGAGGCGAAATATGAAATCCAGGCGCTGAAAAATACGGATCCCATGCGACGTACGTTCGCACGCGTTCCGAGCTGTCACGTGAGGCGTACGTGCGCTGCGCGATATCAAGGCTAAATTCATACTGTGCGATAGCAAAAATGCGGTCAGAAATTTTGGGAAGGGAAGAATATCAGAAGAAGCTAAACAAGTCCTCGAATCGAGGCCGCTTGAGCGCAACGTGGAAATTATATGGATACCAGCACATGAATCCATCGCAGGGAATGAGGCTGCTCACGAGTTTGCCCGAGCTCTCTATCACCGGGCGGCTGCCGAGCAGCCCTCTTGCATGGATGTAAAAGATAGCCTAATCTCGTATAAAGAGGTTACAGAGCACTATAAACTAAGCAGAAGGGTCTATCCGCCGCCAGAACGTTCCCTCGGAAACGGGGAGGCAATTGCATGGAGGAGGCTACAAGGGGGCAATCATATTAGTCCCTTTTGGGTATATGCAACAATTTCAAAAGATGAAAAGGATCTACATTGCATAACATGTGGGAGATGGGGCACTCTAGATCATATTATTTGGGAATGTAACAACAGCCCAGGAGCTAAAGAAAATATAGAGACGCCTGGGAGACCCTGCTACGAAGCGAAGACCCCGCTCAGCAGCAGCAAGCCATCCGCCTGGCGGCTGAGGTCGTGAAGCAACAATGTATATTCACCAGACCTTAGTTCGCGAGGCTCCTGAGTAAGGCTCCATCAGGCCTGAGTGCCGGGGAGTCCGAAACGGAGCTTCTTCTCGGTGGAAATAAAGGTTTTTCAACAACAATCCCCAGGTGGTCGAAATTACTCCGTAGCCCTCCCCTACGGCTCCTCTTTCTCTTTCCACTTTCACTCCCATCTTGCTCCCTTCCCTTACGGCGTGGTTGAGGTGTCCACAGAAAACAAGCGAGACAGTTACAGCGCCTTTCCCTTCCTATAAATCAATCAATCATTACATGTGTCCGCGGAGAATTGTGACATATACTGTGCCTTTTCTATCTTGTAAATCAATTTCAAACGCCACTGATGCCTGCTCTACTAACGCCTTCTAGACATCTGGGTCTGCTCCTGTTTGCTGTGGTGTGGTACGGCCTTCGAGGAAGAGGCAAATGAAATGCGCCGTACGGACGCCTGGATCGGATGCCCGGTGGGGTCAATCACCTGGTGACATCATGACCTGTCATGGCGTACGGTACATCGCGCGCCCATTATCGAACACAACCGACATTTTATTGCAGGCATCAAAGTTCACTGACGTTCTATAATTCGTTTGCAGGAAAAAAAGAAGGCGCAGTATCTGTTACTCGCGGAATCCTGCAATCATCCTCACGGTAGACCAGGGGAATTATGAAGAGCGTTTCACGATCCGGGGCGCGGCGCAGTTGGTAAAGCGCTTGGGCTAGGGATCCATGGAATGGAGGTTCGATTCCAGGTGGAGACATGGTTTATTAATTTAATTTTAGCTCTCGCTCCCCAAAGCGTGACACCTCTGCTGACAATTAACCTTCTGTCGACAACGATGAGGCATTAAAGGCTTTCGTCTCGCTGAATCATCCGTTGCCAGAAAAATGCCGCGCGTTTCCTGCAGGCGTGCATTCCGGCCGGGACAATACCCTTTTCAGGGGGTGTCTATAAGTACCTCTCTGCCGAGCTTCGCAGTTGAAATCCTATAGCTGCACGCATTTAGATGACGCGATGAGGAAGCGACGCCCATGGCACCATGCTGGTGCCGCGGTGACCGCATTGTGCTCGGTAACTGAAGACACCCCGAGCATATGCGCTGCTCGTAAGTCACAGGAGACGATTCTACTTAGCTCTGAAGCGTCATCAAACCCCTGGCTTCTGTGCCCTTTGAGATTCCTCTCTCTCTCCATGCCTCCGCGGTGTTGGCTCTCCTGTCTGCTGAGAACACGCTGAGAGCGTTTCATTCTGCCACGTCGAACACGGCCCGCGTTACACGTTCTTACAATACGAAGACCGTATATGCGTGCGTTATAAGTGGCTTGTGAAAATGCTGTAACATTCCCCCATACTACATGAACATGATATACTACAATCGCTATCACTACTTTTCGCCCCGAGGCCAAAAAAGGGAGGAGCTTTCGCTTTCTACCTGCGTTGGCGTGGCTATTTCGTATGGTGCGCATTCGCGTCGTCTGCTACACTGCCGTCCAATGTGTTTCTCGCCCGCTCCCGCATGATGACGCCACATCCTCCCGCAAAAGGCGGATTGAAAGGTCTACTGAGCGTCTTAGGAATCGATTTCACGCCTCACTAAGAGCCTGGAGGCCGTACAGAACCGCACAGCTCGCTTCATCGTAAATGATTTCAACAGGACAAGTACAACACAAATGAAACTACTGTTAAACCTTTTCCTTTTATCAGGTCGTCGAAAACTCTCTCATTTCTCTCTTCCACAAAACTTATTAAAACAATATTTTACACACGGTTATTACCCCAGCACCGTTTATTTCTTCGCGGCGAGACCATAATCTGAAAGTTAGCGGACCATAGTTTAATACTGCCATGGGTTCTCTTTTTCCCAGAACTAGGGACTGGAACGAGTTATCGCCTTTATTAACAACTATAACTAATCCTGCCAAGTTTAGAAACACACTTGAAACTTACCATTGTGCACTCTATTCCAGTTTTCCGTCCTTGTCATCAGATGTAGCTTGATATTTTGCATTCTGTTTTCATTCGCATTGTTTATTCTTGCAAGTTATTTCCAATATTTTGTATTGTATTGACCCCTCTCCTAATGTACCCCGTACCTTGAGGGCAAAATAAATGAAATGAAATGGAGAGCTTTTTGGCTTGAATACTCACAAATTAGAGCGTAGCAGGGGGCGACAGAAAGTTAGGTGGGTGGATGAGGTTAAGAAGTTTGCGGGGGTCAGCTGCAACTGCAGCGTCATAATTGCAATCATTACTAACTAATCAGTGCAGCTAGCAGTAGTGATTTGCATGCTTGGCTGGGGATTGAAAGGATAGTGGTTCGATTCTCAGTGAACAGTTTTTTTTTTTTCTTGCAAGTCAGTATGGTCTTTGCTTTAGCCACACTTCCAATCAAAAGTCAAAGGTGGTGTGACACCATACGGGTAGTGCATGGTCTTTGCTTAAGCCACTTTGTCCTCTGGCTCACTTTGGCCTGAGGTGAGTTAGTGAAGCTTTTGCTTCAAAAGGTTTCTGATATCATCTTACCCCCTATACCCCCTACCTGTCTACTACAACAGACGAGACAAAGGGAGAAGAAATAAAGCAAGGGTTGTCCGCCCGCGCCGCGCACACACAGTGCCCTGTTTATTTGCAGCCTGCGCAGTCGTGGTGCTGCCTCCGGCGGTGATGGTGAGGAGGAAGAAGGGGCGTGGCCCGGCCTCCTTCAGGTCCCGGCCTTTGGTTGGTGCGCCGGCATGCGGCGCCCGGGGCTAGCCCTTGCCCCATGGTCCCCCGGCCAGGGGGCCCCATGGCCATATTGCCTTAGTCCGCCTGCACGCACAAATGCCATTCAGAAGGTGCAGCAGACAGCATTGAAACACGAGAAAAGAGGCCTCTTCCTTACCTGCCCGATGCTGCTGCTGCCGCTGCCTGGCTCTTCTTCCTCAGTAGGGCTGCTGTGCTGCGAAGTGGGCTGTGGAGGAGGAAGGCGGCTGTCCAAAGCAGTGCCGGTCCCCTTGGTAGGACGAGTCCTGGGAAAGCATGCCCTCGGCCTGCGAGCGCAGCTCCTCCCCCAGGAAGCAGCTCTCCTGTGACAGCTGCGACAGAGCGCCCACTCCAGGCTGCGACAGCGGCCCACTGCTGCCCGGCTGGGACAGCACCCCCTGCAACCACACAGCACATCTTTGCAACAAAACTAAACGCAGGAGCTTGGAAGCTCCTCGCAAACATGTTGTACCCACCAAAAACATGAACTAGGCATAAAGTGATAGTTGCTCTAATCAACGATAGGGAATAATGTAAGCCTATTACAGGCGCTACTTGAAGGCAAACTTACATTTCTCTCAAATAGTCGAAGGCTGACTTTTGGCAAGCTCATGCTACCGAGTAACCTACGTAGATAATACATATGGTTACTGCTAACTGGTTCATGCACCAAGAAAACAATCCCGAGCCTACATTTGAAACTAATGAAACATGAAGGCTAATTTTCATTGGCCTCCATGTTTCTGCTCCATAGGCGAGTACTGTTAAGATACAGCTGTTATATACTTTCCTCTTCAGGGAGACTGGTTAACTGTTATTCATGATCTGATAGTACATGCCGAATGCACTCCCTCATAATTTAATTCTTCAGGTTGTTTCTTTTTTGTGATACGAATCCATGGCCACTACCCCTGCTAAGTAGACATACAGTCGAGCCCGCTTATAACGAACTTGAGCGTTGTCTGCCTCTTAAGCGGGATTCACACGGGGGATTTCGACGAGGATGGGTGGGGAAAGGAGGTGTACGACGTCATGGAATGGGCAAACTCGACCCTGCTCCTGAACTCGCACATTCACACGGGCGATGAAGAGTCATCGAAGAGAGACGTCGATTGTTTCAAGCCGCACGCAGCAGGAGAAGAACGGAGAAGTACACAAGACAGCCGTTTCTGACCTAGCCACGTTTCTTTACCAGTCAGGGAAACAAGTTCAGTGAAAAAAGCAAGCAAAATAACGTAAACAAACTCGTCCGAAATGGAAGGGGCCCGCGTAAGAAGGGTTGAATACAAAAGGCCCGGGTGTGGTAGATCTTATCTACTCGCACCTCGCGGCGCGCTTCTTTTTCCCTCTCGGGGGGACTCTGGGAGCGTTCGTACCAGCCGGCTGAGATGTCAGCCAGCCTGGAGACGGCAGACGGTGGCGGAAAACCGGAAGCTGCGAAGCCCAGCAGCCTCTCGAAGGCGTCACGTCAGCACAGTCGCCCTCACTTACAGAGGAATTTGAGCGCTCGTGTGAATGCCGCTTTAAGCGCGATTCCTATGATAGCGGTTTCAAGCTAAGCTGAGATGTGTTCGTCCCCCTAGGCCTTAAAATATACAAAATTTTTAAGTTCCTCAGTATGGTTCACTGCTGTGCTCGAGCATACGGGTGCTGGCTCCAATGGCTCGCTGTCGTCGTCGCTTGATGCCCGCACTTCTTGGATGGCCGTCTCACCGCAAAAAGACTCCGCAACTTCAGCAGCGTCGTCCGCATCAACAAAATCTTGCCAATCGATATCGTGACCGGCCAGGTCAGCGCCAACAACGCGTCGCCAAGCCGTCATCAAGCTGGCTCTGTTCATTGTCTTCAATGCCCGCTTCAGTTGCGTCGGCGAAGCCGGCCTTGCGAAAACAATTCTGGATGGAATTGGGTGTCATTTCCATCCACGCTGCTTGGACCATTTCCACCACCGAGTACAGCGAGATCTGGAGAGGCACATTGGCAGCAGGACGATCAACTGCAATCAGCATCCGCTGCACAACACGGCGCCAGTAGGCCGCTTTAAACGATCATATTATGCCCATGTCCTTTCCTTCAATTTGCGTGTTCACGTGGCTCACATGTGCTGGGCTTGGCTAGCTTTTTTTTTCCGTTTCAGCGCTTTCTTTGCCATGTTGCCGCTCCTCTATCTTAGACACCGCGAAAGATAACCCGGGAAGTTGCTTGCCGCGTTTGGGCCGCTCCTCGTTCCTCCGACGAGATGCCGCGAGAGATAAACCGGGAAGTCACTTGCTGCGTCTGCGCCGCCTCTCATGCCTCAGGCGAAATGCCGCGGGGGAATCGGGATTGCCAATTGTCACGGCTTGCAGAGCACAGGATCGACGAATCTCAGCATGTAGAAAGTGGTCCGCGCCCCAAAGCGTTCGCTGTAGCCGATCGGCTAGTCTCACAGATGTTCGTTGTAGCCAAGACAGTGCGCCAAGCCCTAGTGTATATTTTGACGGTCGCACAGGACTTGTTTGTGATAAGTGAGCGTTCGTCTTAACTGGGGCCGTTATACGTGAGCTCGACTGTATTTCCTTAATGCCTCCAGTACCTCACTTACGAACTCCTGTTTGTTGTTGACCATTAGCCTTCTAGGATATTAATTTTTATGCCTGTCATCCTGCTTTGCCTGCCCATATCATTAACGTAATGTCATGGAAAAGTCATCAGCAAACCTGATATTATTAACTCCTTTATATTTCCTCCAAGCAAGTGGTAGATAGTACAGTCGAGATCATGCATTTTTTCCCAACACACTTTCGTATTGGAATTTTACTGCTTTCTTTTTGAAGGATTATGGTTTCCGTGCAGCCACTGCGGATATCTTCCAGTACTTTCAGATATGGCTCATTAAACGCTGATTTTGCAATGCCTGCATAGCTGCTGAGGCTTCGATTGAGTCAAATGCTTTCTCATAATCTATGAGGCTAGGTATAGACCCTTTACAGCGCGAGCGCATGGGCGCTGCCATATTTGATCATGTGACCCTTCCGCCATCGCTGGCCTTCAGGCCTTCTGGTTTGACGGCTTTCGGCGCGCTAGTACTCGGCTGCACGGTGCGGCGTACCCGCTATCGCTGGGGACAACCAGCTTGTAGACAGCTGAAAAACTTCCTGCGAATGCTCATAGTGTGTGTGTAGGTGCTAAGAAAGGTTTAATTTAACCATGTATTTCATTTATTGCATCCTCCTAACTATCTGTATTGGCTAGACGTTTCAACAAACCGTCAGCCGTCGACTCATTTTTTAAAATTTTTTTTTACCAATACCCTCTCTAGCGCTCTCAGTGGAAACTAAAACTGAATAGATTACAAACTGATTGTCCCCTCAAACTTATTTTTTTTTTTAATTTTCTTGCGCAAAGGGCGAACGCATGCTCAGACTATGCTGGCTGAGACGCATTATGAATGTTCATTTAACATTGTGCACAATACTTACTGCTCAATATGGACGCGCGTGTAATCCCCGACAATTGATAAGATATATTTTTATCTCCTGTAAACGTCCTGACTTCAAAAGACTATTACGCTGCTTGAAGGCCGCATCAGGCGCTCAGCGGCGTTCACCTGCGCTCGGGCGAAGGTGACTGGAAACTGCACCGGAGTTCAGAACGCACAGTACGCAGCCCAAGCAAGCGGGGATATAAAAAAATCTTATCATGGTAAATTTCATCATTGGCCCGTGCATTAGTTTCATAAAAGCAGCAGTTATTACATGTATTTCAGCAGTACTTGTCTAATTAAAGTTTGGTTTTGTTTGTGCGGTGTTACGTCCCAAAGCGACTCAGGCTATGAGTGGAGGACTGCGGAAATTCCCATCCCCTTGGGGTTCTTTAATGTGCATTGATATCGCACAAAACACGGGCGCCTGTGTTTTTGGCTCCAGCGAAAAGCAGCCGCCGAGGCCGAGATTCGATCCCGCATATCCTAAGGAATAGTACCTAATTAAAGTAAACAGATTCACTTACATGCCCACACTAACTTTCCTTCTCTGCACAATCAATTCGTATAACTGCATAGACATTAATAGCAACGTCAAGGTACCTCTTAACGCCCTGCGAAAAAAACTCGGCAGCAGTGCAAAGACTCAGTATCCAATTCCTGAGAAAACGTCAGGGTCGTTCTCGCATTGCCATGGCTACTGCCGGCGCTAAAACGAGCTGGGGCATGAGGTATAGCCATTCTCTTCAATTCACAGGCGTTTTCTTGTCCCAGAAAGAAACATGAACTCGTTATACATCTCCCAGAAAAACGGTTGCCTAGGCCATGGTGTGCACCTTATGTAGAAAGCGTCTTCTGTTCTTCCGCCATTAAACAACAGGGTCATTAGCTCTACTTCCTCGCAGAATACTTTGATAATACACATGACACCTGCATCAAAGCAGTGCTGTTTAAAAGTCAGCTGGTATTCTTACACAAGATACACAGCAGCAGTTAGCACTGCGCGCCGATGCGTTACGAAGGCCAGCAATGACGCCCGTCCTAGTGGCGCCACCTGTTAGGGAAGAGTTGAACTACTCGCTGTAAACGGTCTATAGAGGCTGGTTATATTTTGTGCATTATTCTATCACCTGGTTGATGGCAGGAATACGATCTACTGTAGAGCAGCCTTTACAAAAGCCTGCCTGGTCCTGTTTAAGGCCCTCATAGCATGAACGTACAACTCAACATTCCAGGACCTGCTTCGCTTTTCACGGTCGCCTAATCAAGCCTGTAGAAAATACAATGGTCCGTTGTGCAATGGAAACCTGCGTACCGCTAAATTTAATGGAAAAACACCAAGGCAGCTGGTTTGGGGCTCTTTTGGTACAATATCGCCAACCACTTTTGTAAATATTTTTCCAAAGTAAATAAATTGAATTGAATATAGTGTTTTAGAGCAGGATGAAGCAAGAAAGGCAGTTTGGGGTAGAATGGAGCAAATGGAGAAGCTAGCTCTTCCATTCCTGATTGCCATAATTTGTGCCTCCAATACTTCGTGCGCACTCATTAGCATGCAGTGATAAGCTACCCCATTATGTGAGAGACGACACCACAAAAATATCTTAAAAGCCCTGCCTTAGACCAGGCTGTACAGTTGTGCATGCATGGCGTTGTTAGGAAAATAGGGCCCTGGAAGGATATATTTCCGTAAGGTTGCTCTATTCTCTGGAAGACCTCGAACCAACTTTGTAAGCAAAGCATTAATCAAATTGCAGCCCTGTGCAATACTTATGTATTTCTTATTGATATTGCAGTAGGATATACTAGTATTTCTGCCTTCAAGAAAAAAAAGAGGATGCTTTTCCTCCTGTATAATTTTCAGCTAATAGTGCATTACTTCCGTTGAATCGCTACTGTTCATGTTTTTATGATTTTCTTCCATAGTGCATCTCATTTTTCTATTCTTATATGCTTATTGTGGAAAGTGTTGTTTGTTTATTACCAAACGGTATTACTGTTTATGTTACTGTCAGTGTTATTATTGTGTTACTGTCAGTGTATCTTTTTGTAAGCACGTTTGCTGTGAATTTGTTTTTGTCTGTTGGCCTCCCGTTGCCACGATGTGTAATTTAGGGTGTAGGCCTCGTCAGGAGGTTGCTTTACCTTCCTCCTTTAGCCTCACCTCAGGGGCATATTTGTAAAATATGGCCAAATAAATGCTACTACTACTTGAGGGCTGCCTACACCTTGAAGCTTAAGCGAACCGTAATCATGTTTGATGAAGATGTATGCCAAGTTTTTTTGCCAAATAAACTGTTATTTCTTGTACACGTCTCGTAAAGGTATTGCCACGAAAAGAAAGGGGGAGGTTGAGTGGACTCACTTCAGATTTTTCGAATCTAAGCACCCTCCTGACTTTAGGCACCATGATTGTGAAAAAAATGGGGTGCTTAAAATCTAGGAAGTACTATGTACGTGCATACCAATAGTATTATTTCCTCACCTGACTGGCCTGGCTGTTGAACTGTGAGCCTGGTGGCACCGCCCGCCGCGCAGCTGGTGGTGGCTGCTGCTGACGGGCTGTACGGCGAGGCGGGGGGCCCTTTGTGGGGCCAGCAGCCCCCCGGCGTGCCTGGAGTGCTTGCTGGTGCTGATTGTAGAAGCGAGGTGGAACATGTGCCATGTTCATGAACAGCCCGACAGGAACAGGCAGGCCTGGATTGGCAGTTGCTCGCTCTGCTGGCCCGATGTAGGCCAGTGGGTCGTGGTGGCGCCCAAACGCAGCCTCAGGGAAGTTCTCCTTGAGGGGCGCCCAGGCCCCGCCGCGACTAGTGTTCCGCCAGTCCGGCCCACCATTAAGTTGCGATGAGCGGTCGTACACACTGCCGGGCACCATGGCTTCCCGTGCGTCAAACACGGTGGTGCTCATGAAGTGACCGCCCGGGTTCACGGTGTTGACCAGCTTGCGTGGCTTGCTGAACTGAATGAGACTCTCCTTGAGGTTGTTCAGGGGGCCCTCAACCAGCACCCGGTTCTCCTTGTAGAAGCTCAGCAGGTGGTTCCAGAGGGGCTGTTTCGAGAGCACCTTTGGGTTGCCCACAATGATGAGTCCGTAGCGGGCACGTGTCAATGCCACATTCAGTCGACGGGGGTCATTGAGGAATCCGATGCCTTGATGCTCATTGGAACGCACACAAGACATCACAATGAGGTCCTTCTCCCGGCCCTGCACACGCAAAAAGGCAAGTTCAGCTGAACAAGCGCCAGCCTCACAAGTTACGCTCACTATCCAAATGTTCAAAAAGGCAGAAAAAAAAAGGGAGGAGCATATATATGCCTCACTAGCTGTACAGACTGGTAACCACAGAAAATGACTACTCCAAAATCGTGAGAACCATGTTTGTTGGTTTGCTAGCTTTTTAATTGAGAAGGGCAATCTAGGGCTGAAATGCTCCTTTCCCCACAATTTTGTGTCTACATTTCATGAATGACAACACTGTTTTTAACGTCCACTTTAAAATTAGCTCACCTGCTTAATATGTATATACAATATATATATATATATAAAGACCACTCACGACCTCTGAAGCATACACGGCTGTGGCTGCGTAGTTAATAGATGGTTACCTAATTTTCAAAGAAAAACAAAAGGAAAATCATGGCTTCTACAGAATATAGAGGTTTTACAGCCAGTAAGACATGTATTCAGCAGCAGTTGGCATCCAGCATTCCACTCATGTATTTGAAATTTTTATGCTCTTAGTACAACACTTGCTTAAACGCAACCCCTTCAATATTTTTTTAAGGTCACTGACAAGGTGAACGTATGGGTAAGTTACTGAGTGCAAACAAGGTGCCGCCTTTCATGTTGCATGTACCCATAACTAGCTACAGTCGCCCACCAAAAATTCCGACTCCCGATTTTTCAGACGTGCTTAACTATTCGGATTCTTTTGTGTTACCACACCATGGCCAACAAAACTGATTTACTATATGAGCACCTGAAATTTCAGCATCCAAATGACGCTCGATTTCTCACTTTCTTCTACTGTACCGGAGAACCCAGGTTCGATCCCGACAGCCGGTGGCTGTGTTTTGATGGAGGTGAAACAAAGAGGCGTCAGTATGTTGCGTGATGTCAGTGCATGATAAAGATCTCCAGATGGTCGAAATTATTCCGCAGCCTTTCACTATGCCACCTCTTTCCGCTTTCACTCCAACCTCTCTCCTTTCCCTTACAGAGCGGTTCAGGAGTCCACAGAGCAAGCATGACAGATGCTGCAACTTTCCTTTCCTGTGAACCAATTACTATTATCCCCCTCCCCAACGTAAGAGGATGCTTCACCGTAGAGACTGCGAGGACTATCAATTTTTTAAATTTCAACATTAGGAGTGGACATACATAGTAAAGAAATCAAAACAGAAACTAAAGTGTTACAAAGAGTTATGGAAGAAAAACACACAAAAAAAAGAGAGAACATGCTTACAATCCAAACCTTAGGTCAGATAAACAATCAAAGCTGTGGTTATGGCAAGTTTACACTGCTGCATCAGGGGACCAAATGCCAACTATACCATGAAATACAGTAAACTCTCGTTAACTCGAAGTTGTAAAATACAGGAAACATTTCGAGATAAGCGAAGTTTCGAGTTAAGCAAAATGCAGAAAATTTCTGCCGACAATCCCTGGCGATCTGTCGCGAGCCGCCACCGCCAATGCTAGTCTTTGTCACTGGTGCACACCGCACGGAGCGACGGGACTCTGCGACAGAGAGGCGCATTTTCAGCGTTGCTTTGTTACTGCCCCGTCGTCGTCCGGTCAAGGGGAGTACAGTTACGCTATATCCCATTTCTAACACTACACAGCTTGAAATGCAATAACACTGATGAAATTTCTTGTAACGCATCTCATGTCAAAAAAAAAAAAAAAAAAAAAAGGTCGCAGCGCAGCGGTGTTCTCTACACTGTGATGCATATTTGCATTACAAGCAGCGACTTTCTCCTGCTCCTGTCAAAAATAAACAATATCTAGCCACACTAGCTTTTTTTATTTTCCTTTACTACCCTACCAAGCACTCCTATATGCACAGATCAAACGAAGTGAGCGTCTGCAGGCTTTTCGCTCAAACTGGACTAGGAAAATGAACTTCGCTTGCAAAAGAAAATGAGTAGCCCAAAGACTTCTATGATTAGCTGCCTGACGAGCTGCTTCCGGGTGATACGCGAAATTTTCTAAAAATCCAGAACCTGAGCGAGACAGCGACGAGCAAAAATGTTTTGGCGGCCCTCGGCTCGTCGAGCCCGTCGATGCTCCACTGCACAAGGGGAGCATTTGTAATAACCACAAAATAATTCTCGGGAAAAATTATTTTGGAAGGAAGAACTGGGTAATGATGCCTGCTTCGCGTTGGCATTCGGCCCGACAAAAGCGTCCTCGAGCTGCTGAATGCATCCGCATAAGCCGTTGGTCACTGCCAAACTTTGTTGCGGACACCACATACACAACAAAAATCAAAGTCAACGTTTCGTGCACATGGAGTGACAAAACAGAACCACACAATCACTAAATCGCTCTTGCCAGTATGCACGTGCAAAGGGCAGCTGACCGAACCGCGCTGAACCGACTGCCCAATAAGACCCATCAGCCCCCGCGCGCCCGAGCGGCGCTCACGTTTCATTTCATTTCATTTTTATTTCCTTAAAGACCCCCTTTTAGGGGGTATTACATAAAGGGTGGGGTGAACATAAGTGCATAAACCATTTTCATGATGACAAAGGCGATGTGACTTTGCCTAGGAAGGTGGATGGGCAGGTGATGGCTACAATTTCGTGAACAAAGGTCGTTCCATTGACTTGCTGTTAGGAGGAAGAATGACTTTGAAAAAGTAGTTGTACGAGCACGTTGGCGTGAAACTTTAAACAGATGACCGATGCGATGAGACGTGCATGATGGAAGCACACAGATGTACAGCTCTTGCTTCAGATCGGAAAAGTAAAATTTGTGATGTAAGCACAGGCTAGAAATGTGACGACGGACGGGGAGGCTTGGTAATTGTGATTGCTGTTTGAGAGATGAGACGCTGATAGTATGAATAGCAGCGATGAATAAAACAGGCAGCTCTGTTTTGTACGGCTTCTAAAGATTCAATGAGGTATGCTTGCGGGGGATTCCAAATTGCGGATGCGTACTCAAGTTTCGATCGGATTAATGATTTGTAGGCAAGTAACTTTACATCTTGAGGAGCGTGGTGAAGGTGACGTTTAAGAAAGCCTAGTTTATTAGCCTAGTGACTGCTCCCAAGGCGAAAAACGGCTGCGTCCGCGGGAATTTTGTATTCTATCTTCAAACGTGACCACGTTTGGCACTTAGTATAGGAACAAAGCGCTCGCTCGGAGCCCCTATCACCTTTCGGTAATGATCTTTGCCTTCGGTAATAATCTTTGCCTTTGGTCCTTCCGGTCAAAATTTCGAGATATCCGCATTACGCCCGAAATATGCTTCTAGACAAACGGGAGGTAATACATAGCACCTACGGGAAGTGAAGGCGCGGCGTGGAAAATTTTCGACTTGACTGATATTTCGAGATATGCGAGTTCGTGTTAACGAGGGTTTACTGTAGATTGATAAGGAAATGAAGATGGCTCCTGAAGCTTTGCATAAACAAAAACACTTTGTCTCGACTAATTATAGGCACTTGTTTTGCTAAGAAAGAATCAATACTTGAAGAAAGGAATCTTTGAAGGCTTCCGTTCTGAAATTGTATTCTTTTCTATAGAGTTTACTACTATTGCAGATTAAATGCGTACATTTCATTCTCTCATAATACCGTCATAGTTGTAAAGGTTCTAAATTAGCTTTTTCTACTAGAGCAGTCAATAAGGTTAACCAAATGTGTGAGCTGCAGATGAACCAGGCAGTTTTTTTTTTTTTTTGGAGTCTAGTTTCATAACACTAAGTTGAGTGTAAGAATTCCACACAGCTAAAGCATATTCAAGAACCCGTCTTATAAAGGTTTTGTATGCAGAGTTTTACCTCGTGAATAGACTGCAGCAGGGTCCCTCTTATGTAACCTAGGTTTTGCACAGCCTTTCTTTTTAATACAAGAAACATGCTCATTCCACTTGAGGTCAGACGTGACATTTACACCTAAGTATTGTGGGGCCCTGCTAAACGGACCTTTAAAGGCAGCAGCGCACCGCATCGTATTTGAAGGGTGCACCGCTTCCCGGCACCCCCTTCCCTCAACTACCGAGGGGAAACCGGTCCCCGCTTGGACCCCATAAAGCGAGGCGCGCCGGCGCCTCGCTCCCTCTTCTGGTTCCTGCTTGCTCCCTGGCTGCTTCCCGCTGTGACCCCCGGACCTGCCTGATCTGTGAAACAAAGACGTTTGTTTCACGGACCGCTGTGTGCGTGTCTTGTGTCTCCCTCAGGCAGAGGAATCGCCCACAGTATTTGTTGCTTTAATGAACGATGAAGGTCACAATTAATGGAATACGGGAATGTGAGGAGTTTCTTTTTTGCGCATTATTGTCATTGCTACCGTTTTTTCTTGTTTATTTGCATTTGCCATATCTCCATTCTTGAGTAAAAGCTTGTTGATTCCTACATGCCCAACACTCTTCCTACCCCAAAATCTCTTCCCTAACCTTCTTGTGTAAAAAATGAATGTTCAATGCTTGTGGAGAAATGTTCTGGAATGCTTTCAAATAAAAACCACTGCTGTTCAATAATCTTTTTCTTTTCTATGCAAATGTTTCAGTGCCGTTATTTATCCTTGTGTATTAATTTTACTGGTTGTCTATGTTTAGAAGAGTTGTAATCTAAAAAGAAAATTTTGTCAACGCCTTCGCAGATCATGCATGCATCGCTCCTGCGCTATTGCTTGTAAGGGAGTCAAGGACCCCTCAAGCTTTTTCTGTGCTGTTTTTTTTCCCTTGGCCTCCTCTATATACTTTATGGAACAAACCATTCAATTGAATGAAATTTGAACTTCATGGGAATGTAAACAAAAGTTCAAATTATCAAATGGGCTTGAAAAGTCTGACAAGAGCCACTCACATTATGGTAAATTTATTTGGCAACAAATTCGGTGATGGTCGCCTGCTTTTTAGATGAGCACGGTGCAAAAAGACGTTTCACATTCCCATCATTGCTTTATTACATGCACGCTATTAGGAGCATCAAAGCAGAACTGCTCGGGAATTGCAACAGCCTTACACCAATCACGGCGTGAAGTGGTAACAGTGGTAACTTTAACAAGCAGCCTGTGTCTAGTGCGAGACTTCGTTTTATGGTGCACTGAGAGGCACTTGACAAGAGTAAATTTTTGTAGCAGCAGAAGAATCACATGAACGGAGGTGCAGAAAACACCTAGTATAGCCAATAATTGTCAAAATGCCACACAATTGCAATACAGTTGGCTGATGCTAGGGCAATAGCCGCCACCGCTGCGGGCTGGTGAAAACAGCACGAAGCCCATAGAAGCAAAACCAAAACTTAGTTGTTGGCCTATTATCAAAGACGAGGACGTCCGTCTTTCGTCATGCTTGCCATTGAGCCCACACGTTAGAGGTGCGTTCAGCGCCACAGCATGCAGTCCAGGTTTGACGAATGCTATTTTGAGGATCACTTACAGTGGCAATCGTACCTGGATGTGGCTGCACCACCCTTTCTGAAGCTCTACACAAGCCTTACATGAGTGTTAGCTGAGACTGCATCAACAGGAAGACTTATCTGTATTTCCGAATTAACGCGGCTCCAATTAACAAGCATTCAGTAGCAAGTCTCTGAGGTCACCCAGAATAAAGAGCAGGCAGCCATTGCCACAGTCGCCAACTACTGCCCCTCCAGCGCTGGGGTGGTCATGGCACCCATTCTTCCGTGATTTTACCTAGTTTTATCCTCTCTCTGTTTTGGAGATGCATAGAGTCATAGCAATGCCCCCCTATAGCAGGGCATTTCTCCCGCTACAACAATGTGATAGCCCGCTGGTTGAAAGGGGCTCTATCAATGCTTGACTGCCACCCAGTTCGGAAGCTTCTGTGCCTATGACGACATTAGACATGCTTACCAGCAGCATGAATTTCACTGCAGCTATTGATACAGTTCCATCACTACTGTACTATAACTGCCAAGACCAGAGAAGCAAAAAATAAGACTACATATGCCTTGACAGGCAAAACATGAACAGTAGTCTACAAGGTGCAGTTGAGCAGTATGCCTCCAAGGCCTTTGTTCATGCCATTTACCTTTTCATCGTGCCATGCAGATGAAAAGCCCTGCATCTAGATTCCAATATATAAGGATTATATTATGAAAAGGGCTGCCACTAGAACTGCACAGAATCACATGCATGTCGTAACTTTGCACAATCCACAAGCGCTTGCTCCCCAATGCCGCCTCCCCGACACCAGCAACTGCTTGGGCAGATACAAGGCCTTCATAAAGTGTTTCGAAGCATACACAACGATCGTGAAAGCCACAAGCCTTGGAAAATTCTATCAAAGCATGTTGTGCATACAAATAACAAAAAACAAGGGGCAGACAATGAGGTCAATGGTACCAGACCACTCTCTTCCGCTAAAAAAAAAGTCAGCCCATATTCATGAAAATATTTATATATTTTTTTTTTTTTTTACAATTTCATCATGTATACGTCTTCAAAGTTTTTAAGAAATGTTTCCTTGGATGGAATAAGACACTTTTTGTTTTGTTTTGCAGGAAGACAGATAGGGAACACTAAAATAAAATCTGCAGTTCAAAATTCCTCCCAAAATTTTCTGCAGTAAGTGCCAAAACTTCAAATGCAATTTTCTCAACTTCTTATTTTTTTGTCAACATGACTAGCCTTATGGAACTTTTCATTATGTCCTTGTGGCACAATTTTAACAAGCCTTACACAGCCTTACACCGTTGCATTCAGGAAAAATTGAACTGTGGGGCTCTGCTATCTTTATGTTGCTAGGCTGAACATATCAAATTTGAGAGAGAGTAATATCAGCTAATTATATTTAAAAATAATGGGGCATTGGCATAATTGGACATTTTTATACGATAATGCCCCTTAATGACAATATAAATAGCATAGCTCCACATGGCAGGTCTTTGGCTTTGGCTACAGCTACATCTTAATCAAAACCAAATAATATTGAGGGAAAGTGTCTTAATGACCCGTAAGAAATTACCTAATTAGGCATCAGTTATGTTTCCATAGTATGAAAACTAATTGAGATATAGTGAAACAAGCTTTATTTTTGAAAACAGCAGGAAGAAATATGTATACACACCGAATTTCATTGCAGTATCTCTAATAATAAAAAATTTTGTTTTATACCAGTGTCTCCCCTTAACTCCAAAGTTCCTGAGAAAGCTTTATAGCTTTCCTTTGTAGCCATATGGCTGCACCTGCGTGGATGTCAATGAGTAATTAATCCCTTATTACTGTATTTGGCTTCTATTATCCTCAGTTTCTAAGTGATATGCTATATGATCACGGTGATTTAAGGGGAGATGCTCCTCGAAAACACTTTTTCTTTAATATTGAACCTATGGTTATGAAACATTGGCCATTTATAGAGTTTTTAATGCTGATTCCAAATATGTTTTTACTTTCCACATATCTTTATTAGTTTTTGTGTAGAAGTGTCTGCAAAAGCACAATATAGGGCCTTTTGTGCACACTTTTTTGATAATGAAATGCATGTTTAGACCAGCTTGCAATAGCTCATTATGTTGCTTTGGTAATATAGTATGTCGAAAGCTACTTCAAATTTATTCATTTTATCCTATAATTGTAAAAAAAATTCAGGAACACCAATGTGTATATTTTGGGCACCATGTGTCAACATTCTGAATTTTTTTCAAAAAAAGTTCAAAAGATTTTTTATAACCAGGTAGATAACAACATTCTACACACTTTGAAGAGGCTGTGCGCAAAATTTCATCCTAATCTGACTACTGAAAGTACTCAAAATTTGTTGCACAAAATGTAAAAAATGCTGAAAACTACGAATGGAGAAAATTGCGTTTGAAAGTTTCAAACATCTGTATTTTTTCATAAACACAACAAAAGCACATGAAACTTCTTGCCACTGCTTTCATGGCCGCACCATGAACTTTCTTGCCGATTGCAGCAAAGTTTGTGTGGTGTAATGGGTTCGGCAGGTCAAGAATTGCACAAAATCGCGACAGCTGTTCGTGTCCGATGCCAATCGCGTGCGCAGCCACCACCACCTTCACGTTGACGGCGAAGCTGTCGTGAGAGCTTCCACTTCGATAGTCCCGATTTCCACTGGCGCTATCTGCAAGTCCACCGGGCACAACGCGGCTCGAGGTGTGCACAGCAGAAAGCACTGATGCTAGGCACTCGCTACTTTCACAGTGCAGCTCAAGAAAAGCCGAAAGCCCCTTTCGCTTTTCCACCGGTTCGCGTACCGCAGGGGTACAGGTGCGGCACGTAGGGCAAGCAGCACCGCTTACCAGCACCGTAAGCGTGCATATATCTCGCATATCGCAACACTCGTAGAATATCGATGACCGCATGCTGCCCTATCTTCCTTGAAGAGTCCAATCTTCACCTCCGAGGCGCTCACAAAGTTCACCGCGGCATCGATCTCGTCCGAGTGCACGTTGGCCTGGTTAGGACTAGCTTGCGTCTCCCGCTGCAGTTTTCCGGTGAGGTCCGCGACTGCGTCCTCGGTACGGGTTCTTCGATCGAGACTTTCGAGCTCGGAAGTTGCGCTTTTGCTTGTCGTTCATCGCGAACTCAACAAATGCTAAAAGGCCGCTGAAACGAACTAGCAGAGCACGATGTAGCGCGATCCAGACGCTGCACAAAACGAAAGCAGGAGGTAGGCTTCGCCACAGCGTCGTATCAGTCCAGGCCAATGGCGGCCTCTCTAGAGCGCCACGTGATTTAAAAGGTCCAGTAGGGACGCTCGAAGCGTGCGCAGAAAACGTTTTTTTTATTATTTGCAGCCGAGATACGAAACTGCGAGAAATGCTATCTACAAGAGAAAGGCTTTCTCAACCTCTCCCAGCAAACGGCAATGGCGGGCGACGCGGCGTTCTCGAGGTATAGGCGCACGAAAATTGACGATTTGCGCAGAAAATAGCACTTTCTCGAGCCACCGTGGTTGAATAAAATGGACTTTTTACTAACTTCACGATCGAATTTTGCCTTGATCTTTTAGAAGGTTGTAGCTAAATGTTCAAAGATAATTTTACAGGCAAAAACTCAAAACTGAAAAATTACTCGGAAAACTCGCTTTTTTCGACGCGCATCTCCCCTTAAAACTGGCCAGTACGAATTCGTAAAATTCCGTGGAAGGTGTTCATTGTGAACGATGTACAGATCTTTGAAGGTTCCGAACACTTTCTCACACCACTACTAATGATACAAATGCATGAGCTGCAATTACAACCTCAAACACTATGCTATGCACACACATCACCGATTTTGTGGTCGCTAGACATGCTGTATGCAGAGACAGCCCACAAGAGCAGCACACACATCACCGACTCCATGATTGCCGGCTCCCCTGATTCCTGTACACTAGGAGCTGTTTGCAGCAGCACATGCCCATCGTTACCTCTACAATAGTTAGTCCTGCAGTGTGTACAAAGAGCAGTTTAGGCAGCGTGGCCCACATACAGATAAACTTGGTTATGGATAAATTGTTAAGTGTTGGCAAATTTTTTTTGTTACAACCAGGTTTTCGTTATAGGCAGTTTTCTCACGAGTACTCGAAGGGAAAATACAGAACGAAAACCAGATAAGAAATAAATGTGCAAAAAAGACATCACAGAAATGCAAGCAGCATTATTTAAAATTATAAAAGAAGTGAAACATGTCACAATCAACTGCTGCAGTAGCCACCACCATGTCCGCTGCAGCTCGCGTGCTGCGACTATGAGTGGAGCGGCTAGACAGGAGGCGGCAGGGGAGTCGGAGGCTACTGGAGGCACAATGGCCAGGCTACAGAGCCCGCGCTTATCCCATTACCGTCAACCGCAGGAGCGCCTGCCTATAGCACTAAAAAACAGCCTCCTTGCCTCCCATCATCATCACTTTCCGCTGTCCCCATTACCAACGCATGAGCGCCAGTCTCATGAGCAATCGCATAGCAACAATGGATGCACAGTGCTTGCCTCATGCCCTTCTCTTTTCTTTGTACTGAAATCTTTCACTGCTTCTCAGCATTACCTATCGTAGCGCCGTGTTCCAAAAGCAGCAGACTGTTGCATTTGCCAATATGCTGAAGCACTGCGCACTGTATCAAATGCGGTCGCTTGTTGCAATCGTAGGGGCTAATAAAATTTTACTGAGAATAAGGGTAGAGGATTGAGGCAAGTTAGCTCTCTTGTCAGCTCGTGTTTTATCCTCGTGAAACTTGTATATGGTTGAGCCAAATATCTTGCAACTCAGCTCTAGTTAACAGATAATCAGCGAAGTTTCTTATCAAGGTCAACTCTTGCAGCACGTTCGTTAAATGGTAACGTTTTCAAATCACGCACTTCCATGGTGCTGGTGTTGGAAAACTGAAAAACCTCGTACTATCGAGGAATCTGCATATATAACTCTACTGCCGACGTCACAATCACCAGTCCCTCTGTACACAGTGCAATCTATTTGTAGTACAGTTCAGTCCGCTTATAATGATCAAATTTTCGGGAGTTATCAGTTTTCCCATTGGCCCAATGAAAATTAAACCAGATATAACGATCAATTATCGGCGGTACATCGGATACAACGATAGCTTTATCGCCGCCCGGTAGATGTTTACCACAAAAACTTGTCTGAATGTTTGATAAAGAATAAAATACTAAGAAGCAAATGATGTGAAAACTCGAAATATGCGGCGAAAATGGACTGTCATGGAGGAATCCGCGAACGACATTGCAAGCGGTTCAGAAATGAGCACTATCATCATCGCAACCGTTGCCTGTTGATGCACAAAAGGTGCGGCCGTATCGTCATCGCCATCGCATTTGTGGAAGATGGCATTGACCACATCGACGGCATGATAGTTCTCGAGACGGACATGGCAGATTAATCGAGATTTCAGGCAGCTTTTCAAGGTTGGAAGCCTCGTGAAAATATACGGGCATTAGCACTCTACGATTTTAACTATCATCAAGGCTGAGGATGTCATGCCTGCAGTTCATCCAGTCGCTAATCGGTTTCGTGCGCGCAAGAAGGACTACTGCCAGCGAACGCGCTACTGGAAGCGATGCTCACAGTGATTGTCAAGCTTCAGCTGCTGCTCAAGCGAGCGCGAATTTCCGACTTTTTTTTAAGTATGCTTAAGTTATTTTATGGTTACTGATATATAAGTGTTTAGTGCTCTTTACAGGTGTTAGTTTTGTTCAACACGATCTCCTCATCGCTGGTAGGTAGGCAAGCCTACATGCAAGAAAAAATATGTGAATGCTTTTTTTTTTCCCTTTCTTTTTCTTCAATGGTCCAGATATAACGATAATCGGCTATAACAATCGGATTTTCCACTTTTCTCAGTACCATTATAAATGGACTGCACTGTAGCACAAGACCCATACATCACCAGCATCACAACCACCGGTAGCGCTGCATGCACTGCGAGTAATGAGATGTACTCACATGACAGTAAATAAATCCACTCAACCGTACGCAGATCTGCGAATGCATTTCCTATGCTTTCGCATACAATTTTGTTTGTTTCCACTATATGAAATTTAACTTCCGCGTCTCTCATAGCCTGAGTTGCTTTGGGACGTTAAACCCCACAAACCAAACCAAACCGAAAATTAACTTCCAATACAAACTGCGACACTGAGACTCGCACCACACCAGTCTACTGCACTTTTCCTCAATATATCAAGCGCAAATGCTGAAATGCAACTGTTTTCCCTACCCAAGTAGAATGACAGCTTGATTGAATGCTTAAAAAAAAAAAAAAGAAAAAAACACCACCCACATTTGTGAGGCATGGCCTGCAGGGTGGCTGAGCTCAGGTCGAGAATCTGTGAACAGTGTCGTACATAGACAAAACTAAAGGCTGCTGTCAACTACAGTTGAGTCCAGTTCTAGCACAGCCATGGGGGTATGCTTGCATGGATGGAGCACGAGAGGGCTGTGCGATATGCAAGAATCATTTCTCCAGCTTTCTTGGAAACAAGGAAGTGGGCAAAGCATTTGAACAGCAACGCTGTCATTTTGTGGAGACTTGTAGATGGGTTTGCTAATTTGCAGTGATCGTGTTTTGAGCATCAACCGCGACCTGTGTGAAAGCAGGGGCAGAAATCAAATGTCAAACATACTTGAAAAGCATCCACGCTGGCCACTTCTATCTCCTGGTACAGCTTGGCATGCAGCGCCCCCTGGAACTGCATGTGCTGCACCAGGTAGGCCCGCTGTCCCTCGTAGGGCGTGATAACGCCCACCTGTTGGGGCTTTACGCCGCTCCGCAGGAAGCGTGTGCAGATCTTCTCAACCAGGGCCGCCTCGGTGCGGTTCAGGTACGAGGTGCCACTGCCAGCCATCTCCTCCTGGCCCTGGCAGGCATAGAACAGCATGGGCCGCTCGGGCTGCGGCCAGGGGAAGTCGAGGCCGCGCATGCGCCGTTCATCAGCAAACACGCCGTTCTGCAACGACCCCTCGTAGAAGAAGTTTGAGGGGAACTGGGCCAGCTGCGGGTGCATGCGGTACTGCACCTCCAACCGCAGGGGTCGGATGCCCAGCACCACAAGCCGCTCAAAGAGCGACTGTGACAGCCCTGCTCGTGCCGCCTTCTTACACATCACCACAGGGCCCAGCTGGCAGTGGTCACCCACCAGGATCAACTGCAAAGCAAAGTTTTGTCGCATCTTACAGTGGGATCTCCCATAAAAGTTGCACGTTCCTGCATGGGTAAAAGCCTTAATCTACCTGACCTTCCAAGTGCATGAAAAGGACCGCTGCTGCTGTTCAATAACATATTTTATGACAGAGAGCTGCTTCAATGGATCACTGGCTACTGGGTGACAATGTCAAGTGTGCCAGTAAGCTTCAACCTTAAACAAGCAGAAACCGTGATACGCTGTTCACACAGGCTGTTAATCCATTACTCTAGTCATCAGTATTATAAGCCCTGGTTCCATTGCTTTACATGGTTTTATCTTCTCTCCATATTGGAGGCACGTAGCATGGTAACTGTGCCACCCCATGAAGGGGGCACTATCTTTGGCAATCTGCCGGACCATCCAGACATGGTGGTACGTAATTCAAATTATTCATGGTGAACAGAATCGTGATTAAATGAATTATATAAACAGACTTCCATGAAGCTTGAAGGAACAACTAGTGGTGCAGTTCGACTTATGCAAAAAATTATATTATTCAGGTTAGAATCAACAAGCTTTTACTGCATTTATTAGATTCTTCAAGGGTCTCAGTTGAGGCATTACATGATGGAGAGGGCATTACAGTGCAAAGAAATATAATAAAAAATCACAGTGAAATAAAATCATGAATAAGATGCATAGCATTTTCAATGAGCCACTTCAATGCTTGTGGGTCGATGATGATGGAAACTTCGATGGGCACCAAACGCCAGCCTCCTCCCCGCTACACATACACACACTTCAGGCATCACAATACTGAAAAAAAGTAGGGTGTTTAGAATAGATTCGATTAAATAGAGTACAGTAGAACCCCACTACAGTAAACTCACATATAGTAAAATCTCTGATATAGCAAAGTGAAACTGCAGTCCAAGTTCATCTTCCATAGACAACTGTACAATTTAACCCCTTTATAGTAAAAGACGTTTTTGGTAAAATTCGGTTATAGTAAAGAGCGCCCGGCCAAGGCAACGACTTCCCACGAAATGACACCGCCGCACGCGCACTACCTAAAATCGCGAGACAAAAGCTACTGCAATAAACATAGTGCATGCAGTGTATCTGAAGAAATGAAGACACTTGCTTCTCAGGTGACACTGCATAAATAGGCGCATAGAAATATCACCTTTGTCATCTTTGTCATTCGTTTAAGTGGTTTTGCCACTATGCTTAACAGCATTCAGGAAAAGCGTACTTTACAGAGGCCTTGGAGTCGTGAGGCAAAGCACGCAGCGCGTAGGAAAAAAGTAAAGCTGTCTACAAAGATGAAAGGAGGTGGCGTGGTTCATTCAGAAAGTAAAGGAGAGTAAAAGTGTAGCAATAGGGAAAGGGAAGAAACGGGCGAACATTCACCGCACTGTGCAGCACGAAGCATGAGGCAGCGGAGGCAAAAAGTGGAGGGGCAGCGAGTGCGGTCTTGCAGCACTTGTCTGCCACGTGCATTTATCATTTATTGTCTTTTATATGACAGAAAAAGCAAAAAAGTGATACCATGTTCATGCAAGGCTTTGGTTTTCACTTGAAATCGAACTTGGTTGCATTTGTAGCCACGTTGTCCTCATGCTTAAGAGGTACTTCCTCAAGACGTAAAATATTTTTATAAAAAAAAAAAAAAATTGCACGAAGGGATAATAAAAGTCAGATGGAAGGTATTTTAGTTTTTTTCATTAAGCAACAAGACAAGTTCAGTAAGTGCCTATTTAACTAGTATTAGGCAGCATCTTCAGAACCATGCCATCACTAACAACTGATATAGTAAAGACCCTGATATAGTAAATATTTTTGCCGGTCCCAGTGACTTTACTAAAAAAGGGTTCTACTGTATAATCAAAAGTGGCCCTACCTTTTACACAACATTTAGACCCATGATATTGCTAACCCCTTCCCTTACGCCTCACAAACCTGAAGGCAGATGAGCTAAATGCTAGCATAATTTGTGCACAGTGAAGCAATTTGACAGACAGTAAAGTAACTGGTGCAGTACCTGCTTGGCCCCTAGGACAACGGGCACCATGCACTCGGGCTCAGTGGCTTGCATGCTCTCATCGATGAGTATAGAGTGGAACTTGAAGCGGGCCAGCCTCGGATCTCCTGCCCCGACACAGGTGCAGCAGATGACATCCGCAGCCTGCAAGGCAGAAAAGGAGTCACTCCGAAGAGTCACGTACAGTTAAAAGAATGTATGCTGGACACACATTTTTATTCAATGCACTTTTTACAGCCTCCGACCTAGGCTGCCCAAAAAAGAAAAAAGAAAAGCACAGCAGCTGCCACACGAAACAGTGTCACCAAATGACCCTCCTCAGAGCAGGTTATTGCGCATGTAGCAGCTCAAATAGGATTTGTAGCAATTTTTGGAGCAGAAAAATCTCAGTTTTGGAGCAGCTCAGAGGAAAAAAATACACTGCACTTTGCAGCATGAATTCAAATTTGGAGCTGTTAAACATAGAAGAAACCTTACTTTCAGCAGAAAAAATAAAAATATGTGAATATCAGACCGTATGAATGTGATCCAAAAGAAACCTAGCAAGTGCCACCTATCACCGGCGCTGAGCGTACCTATTTTTGTAATTAAGCGGTTTGTACTGCAAGCATTGCTGTCACACTAAAAGGAAAAAAAAAAAAAAAAGAATGTGAGCCATAAAACTGAAGAGGTTAATTTTTCAAACTTTGGGAACCGAAAAGATGAAAAAAGCTAGAGAATATATACATATATGTATACTTTTTTTGCATCTAGTGCGGTTTGACCATCCTAATCACGGGATCTTATCTTGCTCACAAGACTGATAAAACAGTTATACTGTCTGCGAAATCAACAGCTTGAGTTGTGTGAGGGCAGCTCCAGAATTAAGAGCTCAATTCGAAGCCATGACTCTGATCAGCCTGTGCCCAAAAGCGAGCCCAGTACAAAAAGAAAACAAAAATAGGATGTTGATTCAAAAGCAGACACAGAAAAAAGAAAAACGGCAATCAAAAGGCAAATGACGAAAGTAGATAAGAATGCAAGTTGTAAGCAAAGAATACTGACGAGCGAGCACATCTTCGACTATAATTTAAGCTTTTTATGGGCTGGCGATGACTTGGTGGTTTTAGACACAATATTTTACTAAGGGGAGGTAGGCGATGACTCGAGATATTAGGTTGTATATTTCGTGCACAGAGCAGATTTTATATAGTATTTCGACGTTCCAGCATCCATAAATGTTAATTTTCGCAGTCTTGGGCTCCACTGCGGCGTTATGGAATTCAATGCTGCACTGCGTGTTTCTCAACCTGCTGACGCCCAAAATAAATTTCACATGTACCACTTTAGCACTAACACTGAAGCCACCTCCTGCTCTGAAGATGAGTCTATCGATGGAACAGCATAAGAACAACCTTGCTGTACATGAATGGCCGAGCAAAATACCAAAACTTCCAAGAGGCGCATAAAAACTGGAGCTGCACCCATTAAAAGCATGCAGCACCTAAAACACAGTGTTGAAGTATTGCTCCAAAATAACAAGTACCACAACGGCCCTTTTTGCAGTGCGACACAGTAGCAGTGGTGCTGATCATTACAAACGGCCCTTTTACTTTATGGAGATGCTTCACCTACCACATGAGCTGTTACTCATGCAGTGAAGCATCCTCAAACCGCAACAGTTTAGCGTACTCAAAGAGTGGAGGAAGCATGCGGATGCAAGATAGAAAACTATGAGTAGGCATTAGAATGGCATGATGCCATCTCAAAACAGAACTGATTAAAATGTCAGTGAAACACGCTGCAGTGCCTGAAACTTCGTGAATGGCCATATCATGGCCGCAGAAAGTTGTCCCCGAGTGTGGCAAATTCTTGTGGCTTCTCTGGCCATTTTGGCACAGCATGGCGCAAATTTAACAAATTTCACGCTTATGGTGCAGCTGTCGCACCCCTGTGGTAGAACAAAAACCATGGTCACAGGGTCAGTCAGTGCACCTGTACCAAAATAATAAAAAAAAGGCTGGTAGTTGCAATTCGACACCACACTTCAACTTGTCCAAATGGCCATGAAAATGATGAAAACGAGACGGCGCCACTATTAGGAGAGCGAGTAAGGACTAAAACAAATGCGTGACACAATAAGATAGTGCGCCCTCTAATCTTTCTGCATGAAGGTTCTAGAGATAATAGACAACATTATACAATAAAATCTATTACTACAAATACCACGTAAATGAATTAAAATTAAAAAACTATTTCAGAATTATGAATTTCAATATAGCGTATATTTCAGAATAATGTACAAATTTTATTTTTTTTCTTCTATAATCTAGGAACATCAGTATTATGAATTCGACTAAAATTAACAGCGCCGCTGCTCGCAACTCTTGCGTGAAACAGAAACCACCGTTTCTATGTGTATGTCCCGTGGTTGGTAGCTATCATCATTAGCATATCTAGTGCTAGCTCCTAGCACCGCCACAAAGTTGTGGTTTATTACGCAGTAGCCAGCAGGCCTAGCCGCCTGCAGTTTTTCTTCTTCCATACTGTGCTGTGTGTTTTTCACCGCTCGGTCGTTCGTGCCATTCACATATGCGGAACAGTATTTTAATTTTTTTGTCGCGGATTATCTTATTGCAAAGTTTGTGCGAGATCTGATGATGCTTGCAGCCAGCGAAGTTCCAAGAAGGTAGGCATGCAGCTTTCACTGCAAGAAATTGACGCAAGGAAACAACGAATCGGCCTCTGTAAACAGCTAGCATTGCCCTGTCGACCACTGCGACAGTTTTTAAAGACAGTGACAAGATTTTCAAACTTCAAAAAGACTGAAGATTGAGTCATATTGAACTCCGATGTTTTTAGCACATGAATTAAGTCCGTACCTTCGTCGCTCGGTGCAATCAAGCACCAAATGAGATGTTGCGCAAAGTGGAAGGTGTGGGGTAATGTCGCGCGTGGTCGTGTTTGGTGCATGAGGCAGAAGAAAAAAACCGATTTCTTCTAATAAATCAGCTTTGGAGTTAGTGCAACAATTCATTTGAGGCCTTGCTCGTCTACACACGTGCCTACTGCCAAGGTACACCACTTTCATAGCCAAGTTTGGCCACTGGCTTATAATCGCAGATTTTTCATTGCACACTGCCAGAAGTGTCAAAGAATTGCTCCAAAATCATAATTGCAGGGGTGGAAACGGGCTCGAGCATTTTGGAGCAGCTTTGGAGCAACGAAACCAGAGTTTTGGAGCAGCTTTTGATAATGGTCGTTTTATTTTTTCTGAAATATAAAATCCAACCTGATTCCTTTTCATCCAAATCCAATACCTTTCTGACTTCGCACTCATCTTTGATAACACAAACGGTCAAAGCATGTAAAGATATACAATATAACACAGGCTGACCTTAGCAACAACTTGGAACAGAACAGCAGCAAACGGAACGCTTACTGGTGCACTTCATAACTGAACACCTAGTCTGACCTAATGTGTTTACCTATCTTGACTTGACGGATTCAAATGTTGAGTCTACCACTTTGACGCGCTTTAGCAGTGATACTAATTTGAAATCCAGATTAATGGGCACGGAATTTCCGCTCCCTACAATGTGCATATTTATTGAGAATACACTTCAAAGTCCCCAGATATGGGGTATTGCATGATCTTTTTTGATCCCATGTCTGGGCTTGTCTGATAAATTCTTGAGCAATGGTTATTTTGCCTGCCAAAAAGGCACCTTCAGACCACAATAACACACCTTCACAAGCTTGGCCCCAGTGCCGCTCCCATACCTTTTGCCTACCTTGGGATTGCGGACGACTACAGTGCCACCTCGATCACCTTGTTTGTTTGTAATCATGGAAGAGGTCTACAGTGTTGGAAGCAGGCTTGAGCATTTTGGAGCAGCTTTGGGATACAAACAGATGGCATTGGGTTACCATCCTCCAGCTTTACTTCACTGCTGCCTACCAATAGTTCATCATTCTTTGCTTGAGCAATGCTGGGGCTCATTTTTAATATCTTGGCAGTAGGCCATACGCCTTTCCAACACCCTTGAGAAGCTTCCTAGTGATTGACAGTTTTGGCGTACCGACCCATAACGCTTCAAGTATGATATTGTCTGACGTAGGCCTGACATGCTTCTCAAAGACAAAGGGGCTCAAAAGTACTGGCTTGTTTTTATAGTAAAAGCATTACAAAAACGTGTATTTTTAGCAGCCAGACAAGTTTCCTAACGGCTCGCAGTAGTTTACGCTTTCTTCTTTGTTTGCTACTCTCGCTACTCTCTCCACTGGCGATTCAAAAGGCTGGAAGGAGGTGACACATCATATGCACAGTACATTTTTTTCGCATTTAGCTATCTCCAATCACCTGCAGCTCATACTAAATTTACTTGCGAACAAATATTTATTATGCTCCAACCTTCTTTCAATTACAAAAATTTCATTTGTATTAAGCCCAGTACAAGATGTGTTATATCTTTGCCCCTGACGCTGTGACATTGTTCCTGTGTTCTGCAATATTTGATGGCAGAACATCAAGGCAACCAGTTCGGAGCAGTTTTGGAGCAATATTGCATTTAGAGCAGGCTGGAGCAGGGAAAGCAGTTTGGAGCAGAATGGAGCAATTGGAGCAGCGCTTCCACCCCTGTAACTGTCTCCATCGCCTTTTTTCCCAGTATGATACAGGCATGCCTCTTGGCTGACGATCTAATCACGTTTCAAGGATGCTTCCTTGCACTAACTGTGGGGTGAAGCACCCTCAAAACGCAATGGCTCAGCACACTCACAAGAGCAGAGGAAGCACGCGGATGTAAGAAAGAGAAATATGCATAGGCTTTAGAATGGCATAACACCCTTCCAAAATTAAAAACGCAGTTTAATTGGAGAAATATGGGAGAGGCCTTGACCTGTAGTGGGTATAGTCAGGCTGCTGCTGATGATGATGATGGAATTAATGAATATTTCAAAATTGGCACGTGATAGGTAAAAATAGGCTGCATACTTGAGTTCAGCCCATAAAAACCCACTCAGTGTGCTGTTTTTATCCATATACAATAAACATTGCTATTAGTTTAAGCCACAGGGTCTCCCCTTAAATATTTTTGCACTTTTACTGGCCCCTACTGCTTGGTATGGAAGCAGAGAGCTTAGCATCCAAACCGTCACCTTTCCAGAAACTACAATCCCACCCATGTTGGCTTCATTAATTAAGCCAGCACACTATACCACTGCAGCCCACAGGGCACACACAGAAAAGCAGTATCTGGCAGTACACAAAATCAAGAGCATTGCCAAAGCCTCTTGCCTCCAGGAGTTCCCGCTCGCAGGCCTTCTTGAGCATGCGGTAGCGCTTCTCGTCAGCCGAAGACAGCTCGCCCGTCTCATCCTTGAGCTGCTGCAGCTTGTGCAACTCTGAGTGGCCGTCCATGCTGCGGATCTGGTTGTGCAGCGCCAGGAAGGAGACGGGTGAGTTCAGGGCTTCCCGGCTCTTGGCGCACAGTCGCACCACCCGCAGGCCTGTCTGGTGCACCTTCTCCGTCAGCTGGTCCACCGCTATGTTGCTGGGAGCACACACCAGCACAGGCCCCGTGCTCTGCTTGGCCAAGTGGTACACCACTGTCGCTGAGGTGACCGTCTTGCCCGTACCAGGCGGGCCCTGGATGAGTGACAGGGGCCGCTGCAGGGCATGCTTCACTGCATACACCTGCGAGCGGTTCAGCTCGGGCAGCTGTGGAGCCGAGAAGTGCTTGGGCAGGGGGCACCGCATCACCACCTCTTCCACTTCGTGCCCCAGAAGACGGTGGTAGATGTACGCAGACACCGAGCACTCGTCCACAGCAAACTTGCGCAGGGCCGCCTGCATCCTGCACCAGGCAAGGTCACCTCAGCCATGCTGCCCCTGACAACTTCCTGAAAGAGGGCAAGCCTCTACCAAGATATCTCACTACACAACACAGTTCTTGAAACCTTATGTAGCATAACTATAACATGTCAAGCAGGCAGGGAAATTCTTCACAAGAGAGAAAGATGCTTTGACATGTGTACTATTCTATTATTTCAAAGAAAGGCACAGGGACACTCCCAGGTTCAACCTGTGACAACAAAGTAACAGAAATAGAGCTGACTGACGCACACACCTGTCAAAGGAGGTAGACTTCCAGACAAAATCCACCACAAAGTTGGAGGTGCATTCAGATGGGACACCAAGGTTGGTTTTCATTTCGATGCCCACTTCTTCACTGTAGTCTGGTCAAAAGTCAGTCAAGGGTATAAGTTGCCAAGCAATGCCCGTCTAAACATAAGCATTTCAGTAAAACCTGTTCCCAAAACCTCACATAAGTGCTCCTTACTTGCTAAGTAAAGGGAATGAACTGCAAAGAATCGTTAATGACGAGGCAGGAAAAGCAGAAAGATAGGCTTAAGAATTAATATGCAGAAGACTAAGGTAATGTTTAATGGCATCGGAAAGGAAAAGCATTTTACAATAGGCAACGATGCACTGGAAGTGGTAGGCAATTATGTTTACTTAGGACACGTAGCAACTGCAGATCCTGACATGAACGGGAAAAAACAAAGAATCCCATTGGGATGGAGCACACTTGGCAAGTATTCACAGACTATGACTAGCAGCTTACCAGTATCACTCAAGAGGAAAGTATATAGCAGCTGCCTTTACCCACCTATGGGGCTGACACGTGAAGGCTAACGAAGAGCTCTATTTAAATTGAGGATAACACAACACTCACAGTGGCAGCACACCATTCACTGTGGGTGTGCTCACTTGCAAAACGTGCCTGCCAAGCAGCTCCCCACAAGAGTCAAAAGTAGGTGCACCAAATATATGGTGGGGACAGAGAATGTGGAAGCTCAAGCTGTTTGTGCGTTGTGCCTTGATGCTCAAGTGCCATTGGAGTTAGGGATCACATCAAAGCTGCAGCGCACGGTGCTTTGGAAAAACGATCACCGTCAAGAGAGATCTCATTGTGTTACTGGTACACTATTAGCGCAATAATATAGCATTTAAAACTTGGGTACAGTTGATTTCTGCACCCCTTTCAGGAGCGAAGCAGGCCGCTTAAGAGCAACCACAAGCCTTTGATCGGCTAGGCTGGCTGCACCGCATAACAGCAGTGTTGCACTGAAAACAAAGGTACAGTTCTAGAACTGAGAAGTGTGCCATCTGAGGCCCGCGAGCTGCTCGTTTTAGCAATGACACTCCGGGTGGCATGGGAGGGCGCTGTGTGCAAGAGAAGCATGATGAGCAGACAGCTGGATGAACCACCTCTGCCTTCAATAGTTCTTTGTGCCTTGAAGGTGCAACAGTTAATTGTGTTGCTATAAATCCCACACGCTTGATTAAATGTATTAAACTGATTCAGTGCATGAACAAAGGAACTAGTTCCCTATGAAAGCTACACTCGCCATGGAAAATATGTACAAACGATAAGACATGTACAGTCAATGTAAGATACAGACTGCCAATGAACTGACAAGCAACAGTAAGAAATTTCCTGAATTTATTGGGTACTTTATTTTTCGAACGTTTGCAGGAGGCCCGACGATGTCTAACGTATGCTTATTATCACATAAATTTACAATATCAGATGCACCAGTTTATGTGGGCTAGACTGAAGTCCTCCATCAATGCTTGCACATGCTAAAAACACAATAGAGCGTGTTTCAGGCTAGGCTAGTGAACTTTCATCCCATGTTGTATGCAAAGATTGCTTGGATAGAGGAAATATACCAGGGGCTGTCGAATACTTAATATGAATGTGGGCTGATACATATACAACAGGTAGTTGCATACAAAACGAAATATATCCACAAGATCTCATATAAATGCATGAAAACCACACAACGGACGACCTTAAAAACTAGTAGGATAAACAATTCATGACTTAAAAGCATATATACCAACATATAAAACATGGCAGATTTGCGTCTCTCATAGCCCGAGTTGCTCTGGGACGTTAAACACCACAAACCAAACCAAAGCATGGCAGAATCATACGAAAATGCCACTGATAAACTATGAGCATGTGAATAAATTAAGCTGCTATATTTGAAAACATGCAAGACACAAGCAGAGTTATTAAACAGAGCTCTCAAACATGATTATTTGGACCTCCTCAGCTTCAGGTGCTTAATCTGCTCACCTTTAGATCTAGACTTGCCATTCGTTCAGCGACTTCACATAAAAACAGAATCGAATAAGAATGCAGAACTTCGCTATATGCGAAGCGTCATTTCCCTGTCATGGGAAGGGCATCCAAGCTTGACAACCTCTGCATTTCGCAAAAACATAGCAAATTCGTGCATGCCATTTGCATTAATCTTTCTTGAACTGAAAATACACAGAGTAAAAGCGATGAAAAGAGACTACTGATTCAGAGCAGTGCCTGCGAACCACAGTGGCACAATGCGATTCTCCTGCTGAGTGGAGAGAGTTTATTTTGAGAAGGGAAGGGCTGGAATGGTAAGACAGCAGAAACTCAATGAACAAAAAAAAAAAAAAAAAAAAAAAGAGAGAGAGAGAGAGAGAGAGAGAGAGAGAGGCAAGTAAGATGGACTGGAACTGCAACTGCACTCTCTGCAGACACAAGTTTTCCTACTTGACCGATCGTCTTTCTTCAATCAACATCGCACCATAGCAAGACAGTGAAACCATAGTAAACAACCCGATGCATCGAAATCAACGTAGGAAACAAGCCGTACAAGCAGATGTCCCAAACGTTTCCTCTGTGCCATGCGTGCTTCTGACATGCTCCTGAGACTAACAGCCCCATGTACGCTTTTCATCGCTCTGGCGACCACCTCATTCTCATTGCCACATGCTCATGACAGCACATTTCTCAATTCTAGAACATTATACCTTCAAGTGGACTTAACGTTTACATCGTCGCGCAGTTTTACAACATCAGCACTGCCAGCAGCTGCCCAAGAATGCTCAATGGACTTGACTCTATAAGTGAAACGTGATCACAGGAGCCCCCTTAAGACGACTCTTTGCTGTCGAAAATTGGTATAAAAAATTGGACTTTTTATTTCTTCATTTTTGTGGTCCTGAGACGTTTCCACAACTATCTGAAAATTTTGGTTGAAAAATACCACCTATTTCGCATGTTACAGCATTCCAAAGTTATGAATCTGAACGTTAGGCCCTTTAAATTGAGGTCAAATCGCACTGAGTTTTGATCTGCCGCAAGTCAAGAAATACGTGCTCCACCGGCATCATTTTGGTCTCGTTCGAAAGATTGTGATTCAGGCTATTCATATGTCATGATTGGCGTCCGTGAGCGAACACCCAAAGCGGAAAACAAAGGGACAAAATTGCGCAAAGCATGTGCTGCTATTGGTCTCCGAAAGCATGTGACCAAAATGACCCCTTTTGGTTGGCTGCCGGCATCAACTTCTTGCGGTCTGGCACCATTTTGAAAAAGTCGCGTAGTTAGGCCTAGCTCGTTTAGAAACATTCCATCACGACCACGGCATAAAGCGTGGAAAATTTAGGTTAGAGCATCATACTGGCCTAAAAAAAACGAAGAAAAGCAGAGATAAGAGGTGCGCCGGTGACGCGGCATCCTGTTGTCCACAATCAGTGACGAAGCACCAATGCTCCGCGATGAGCCGATAAGGACGTAGCCGGTGGTGAGCAGAACGACAGATAGGAGAGCGAACGATTTCTTTGAGGCGATTCCTGCTCCGTACAAGCATCGTAATCATAACGATACAGATGAAAAAGTGATACCTAAGCAGTTTTCAAGGGCGCAATAGACCGAGCACTCTGAAAAGATTGTGGCGTGGCGGCAGCAATGATCGCGAAAAGGCGTCATGCGCGGCATGCGGAATCGCAGACCTTGTCGAAATAAATTTAACGGTGCATTCCCTGATATTGGTCAAATACTTAGGGGAATCCCAAGGTGGAGTAGATTTGTAATAAGGGAGTAATTACTCACTGGCATCAACCCGAGCGCAGTCATACGGCGACAAAGGAAAGCTATACAGCTTTCTCAGGACTTCATAGTTGAAAAAGTCGTCCTGGTCCAGGGATCGAACCCGGCACCACCGCCTTTCCAAGGCAGTCGATCTACCGAATGAGCTAACCAGGACGGTAAGCAGATCAGATGGTAGGGCGCGAGCGAATTGATCAAAAGCTCGAAGTGGGAATAATGTTGGTCAAATATTTAGGAGAATCCCCCAGGGTGAAGTAGATTTGTAATAAAGGATTAATTACTCATTGACATCCACCAAAGTGCAGCCATAAGATAGTCAACGACCGATTTTTCGGACATGCTTGATTATTCGGACTTTTTCCCGGCCCCAGGACATACCTTATAAAATCAATGTATTACGCTGCTCAAAATTTCGGACACTCTAAGGAGGGCTATTCGATTTTTCGGACATTCCAAGCGTACGCCGGGCCAACTGCCACACATATTGAGCGGTGTCGCCGCCATCTTGTTTGTTTACTTTTTCCTTCGATAGCCTCGAAACCGGTGTCGGCCTTGCGTGCCGCTCCTTAGCTAAACACGCTGAATTGAGGCTATAATATTTGCCTAGCAGCTTCCGTTTTCGGGACAACGTCGCTGCCGTAGTGCTTTTTTTTTTTTTTTCTTTTAGCGTGTGTGTGTTTGCCGTGTAGGCCTAGCCGTGGTCATGCTGATGCGAGAACTACGTTCTGTCGCTACTGTGGCTCGCATTTTATTGAATCGGCTTCAGTTCTGTTTCCAAATTTTATAAGATTTTTTTTTTTTTTTTTTTTTTTTTTTTTTTCGTGCAACGCGACAGCAAGAAGGCACTCAACGGAGTCGGTGTTGTGATTCAGTGTTTGGTGGTTGTGGTGTGCCTCGACAGTGGGAAAACCTACTCTGTCGATTTGCTTGGAGCACTTAGTACCCTCGCCGATGCGTGGAAGTCTGTAGCACCCACAACGCTGCGCAATTGCTTCCGCGACGCGGGATTTGTGCTCAATGACGAGTCGGCTGCCTTGGACGAGGAGAGCGTCGTCGAGCAGTTGTCAGGCAGTGAGCAGTTCATTCACGACCTTCGCACTGCTGGTGTCGAAATTCCATCGGCCGTCTCGTTTTCAAAGTTCACAGACGTGGACCACCAATTGGAACTGTGCTCTGGGCTCATAGATACAGGAATTATTCGCCAAGTGCTTGTGGAGTCTGAGAGCGAGGACGATGATGACTCACCTGCAGCAGCGCAGCCGACGCAAGCTGAGCTGATGCAAGCGAAATTCAGGTGTACTTGTTAGCACTGAAGCGGAGCGTGGTGCAGAAAAGCATTAATGATTTTTTCCGGCTTTTTGGTGCACATTTGTTTTTTCAGACTGCCCAATTTTTCGGACATTTTCGTGGTTTTTTGAGAGTCCGAAAAATCGATCGTCGACTGTACAAAGGAAAGCTATACAGCTTTCTCAGAACTTCGTAGTTAAAGAAAGATTCGATGTTAGTTCACTGAAACCAAGCCGACAATGAGAGTGAACCACGGCCAGGAACACCCGATAGAGAAGGGGTTAAAACGATAATCAAAACTCGACAGAAAAATGTGATCGTTATAACCAAATATCGTTATATCTGGAAGACGAAAAAAATAAAAAAAAAAGCACGCACACACCCAAGTATTTTCCAGTGCATATAAGACTTGCCTACTTGTCCCTGATGCGTGAATCGGGTCAAAAAACGCGAATCACTGTAAAGAGCACAAAACACTTTATTACAGAATATAAATAGCTATACAGTCAAACCCGGATATATCGAACTCGAAGCAGATCGCGAAATAGTTAGATATATTGATAATTCGATATACAGAAATCGGCTTGAGACGCCACTTGTGATTGTGAAAAATGATACGATATTTGTTGCATAATCAACCCAGTTGCAAAATGAACCCACGTCCCTCAGCTTTAGGCCCCGAAAATATGAAAAAAAAAAAAACGTTCGGAGGCACGTCCCTTCGTTTCGACCGTCTCATCCACAGTTCATTTATGGGTAGCGCGCAAGATGCTACGCAGCGATAACATAATGCCGTGTTTATCTTTTGATAGATCCAGCTGTGACAGGCAGCGAACTTGGCAGAGTGCCCGTGATGGCTTGATTGCACAAGCCTGGTTCGATTTATCACGCCGCGCTTGGGGCGGGCGTAGTCCACTGCCACAAAATCATTGGAAGCGCGATAGCTGCAAATGCCGTTTGAACAAAACAATGCTAAAAGTTGGTGTCATGATCGCAGCTGACTGCATACTGTCGTTGATTCGTAGATGTAAGAATGGACGACTCTCACAAAAAAAAAAATGCTGGCACTTTTTAACGTCTGCAGCCATCGCTGCGCCACACGTTCAGCACGACAAGTAAGGACAACTCTAGCAAAAGAAAAGAAAAAAAAAAAAAGATTGCAGCTTCTTGACGCCCGCAGTCATAGCATACGCTACACCGCACGTTCATCACGACGGCAAAAATAGACAACTCCCGCAAAAAAAAAAAAAGACTGCCGCTTCTGCGTCCTCGGCCACGCACGTGCAGCACAACACGCCATGGACGAGCATCGCACGTCAGCCGCCGCGCACATAGCGTTCACAACACACCCTGGAGAAAGCGTCTGCCACGGGCTGAGCTGGCCTGTCCGCATGCGTAGTGCGTGCTGCTGCGAACGAAGACCGGGAAAGAGAGAGGAAGGGAAGAGATAAAGCTGGGCAAAAGAGTGGGCACATCCTTGCGCTTCGCTCTATCGCGTTTTTCCCTTCTCCTGAACACCACTGCTGCATTGGCTCCCTCTCGTTCCTTCACGCACATGGCTTGCGGCGCTGCCCTAGACCAGCCGTCGCTGAACTGTGCCGTCTTATTCCTTCCGCACGTGGCTTTAAAACGTCACGCGGCAAACGGCCGATGATGTGATCCATCTTTGGGGAAAGCACACCGTCCAATGTGTGATGCGGAGTTCTATATATATCGAACGACTGGTGATATTGAGTTCGATATAGGACGCAGCTTTCCTATACTTTTACATAGAATTTTTAAGGGGATATTCAGCGAGTTCGATATAACCAAAATTCGATATATCCGGGTTCGACTGTAAATAACTTAAGCATGCTTCAAAAGTTGGAAATTCATGCTCACTTAAATGTCAGCTAAAGCTTGACAAAGCTTGACAATCGCTATGCGCGTCAGTTCCAGTAACGTGCATGCTGGCGGCAGTCGTTTTGAGTGCACAAAACCGATCAGTGAATTTATGAACTGCAGCAAAATGCCCAGCCTTGATGATTGTTAAAATCATTGAGCGTGAATGCCCATATTTTTCCTTGAAGCTTCCAACCTTGAAACCCTGCTGGAAATCCTGACGAATCTGTTGTTTCACTTCGAGAGCTACCGCCGTTGTCGTCAGTGCAGTCTTCCATGGATGCACAATTGCATAAAGGCGATATGGCCGTGGCCTTTGCACGGCAACAGTTGGGACAGGCAGTGATTGTGACGATGATAGCACTCATTCCCTAACCGCACGCAATGCCCCTTTGCAGATTTCTCCACGCCAGCCCGCATTCGGCACTTACACAGAGCTTTCACATCATTCAGAAAACATTCAGAGAAATTTCCATGGTAAACATCTTCCTATTGCCGCCAATAATCGATCACTATAGATGGTTCATTTCTGAATAAAGGCAATGCAAAAGCTGATACATCTCAGTGACTGAACATTATAAGAAATATATAGTTATATCTCTCATCGTTATAAGCGGATTACATTGTATCAAAAAAAGCACCCCTAGCAGGTGCATGGTGTGCAGTTCAATACAGTGTATGTTCCAATGATTAGCCAAATGTAGTAAAGCAGGCATAAAGGATACTGTCGGGGATCTTGATGACGTGGCCTACACCAGACCACGGCTTGTGCAACTCCCCAAGGTAGCGTAGCCGCAGCTCATCTCCATGCATCAGCCGCATGTCTGAAAAAAGTAAATCAGCTCTCGCATCAGACACATTAGTACTGGTGAAGTTCCTTAGCTGTTCCCACTGACCAGGCAAGCCCACCAGGTATGGCATCCATTGACACATTGTTTGAAAGAATGTGTATTCAGTTCAAAGGACATTCAAGAAGTAATGCCTCTTATATTTTTTTCTTTGTCGAACACTGTTTAATCAATACTCATGATATTCGCAAATATAACACATATCTGCCATATCTATATTAATCTTTAATGAAATCTCAATTTGCCTGGCTTTGCATCATGACGAACAAGCACATGCACGCCCTCTCTGTAGTAACGTTTTCCACCTGCTGCAGCCATGTCCTCATGGCACGAGCGATGTTCTCGTGAAAAATGAGAATCAGGCAGTGCCAAAGAGGATGGGGAAGTACTACAGTGCAACCAAGTGTGTCATTCACTTCCTATGTTTTCGGGCTGCTCTAAGGATAGGCTTTCTTGCCCTGCTGGTGCCATGAAAAAAAAAAAAAAAAATTAAACAATGGTTTCACTCGGCAAAGCCTAAATAGCCAAAGAGAAAGCAGCAAGTTTCACTCAACTTGCCTCTCTTCGTCTCTGTGCGGCAGCTTGTAGGCTATGTCCACTAGATGATCGGATCAGTCCTGTCGTCTTCGCTACATCTGAGCCATGGACAGTTCACGAGATGTCTCGCCTGAATCATCTATGATGATGATTGCTACTGTGTTAACAGCAGCGAAGTCCCTAGGTACCCATCGGCAGCCCCGGCATAGCTGCTGCCAAACGACGTCATGGCTATCCCATAACTAGGTAGAGGCAAGCATGCAGCTTCAATGATGACGGCTGAGCGACATCACGGTTGCCACACGGTTTCCTCCTCAGTTTATTTATAAGATACTGCAGGGGATACTGCCATTGGCAGTGTGCTGCAATCAAATGATTGACGCTATCCTTGCGTCTTTTTGTTTTTGTAGCACCACATCAATTATTACTATTTTTTTTGTGCCCTGGTCATGTACTATTGCTTCCAGTTCATGTATCTTGTGCTTGTATTTCATTTACTCTAAAGTCTTGTATGCCTCTCCTGCCTGGGCCTTCACCTGCAGTATCTTACAAATAAAAAATAAAGTTCAAGCTCAACATTACTCAGTCCACGAAGAAGCAACAGAAAACCGTACTAAAGCTTTCATTTTGAAAAAAGCTGCTACAGAGTGGGTATTCATCAGTGGCGTGAAGCCAAACCAATTGATGAAGATTTCATTGAAAATTACTACAGGTTCTGCAGATATGTGGCTGCAATATTTGTGAACTTGATAAGTTCTGAATAAACAGTGCTTGAGGAAAAAAAAAGATAGGAGGCGTTACTTCCTTAACACCTACCACTTAAGGAGACGCATCAAGAAAAGCATCTTCAGATTGATGGGCACGTGCTCCACATGGCACTTGCCACCAATCCATACACGCAGCTGCTGAAGCAAGCACGACTTTTAATTCTTTCCTGGGCTGCTAGTCGATCCTCCACACTACTTGCAAAGCAGCACACAGCTAAAGTCAATTTCTCGCGCACAAACCTATCAGGTGCAGTGCTACTGGGCAGGCCATTCTCAGCTGAAACATGAAACCAGTGCTAAAACTTCCGAGTATAATGGCTCAAGTGGTCCTGAAAGCTCGTCGAATTCCTAAATACTGTGAATAAAGTGTACAGAAGTCCGAGAAGACAAGTTACAAGAGCTCCACATAGGAAGAGACCACCCTCCACATGCCAGATATTTACAAATGGTGTGTTATGAAAAGAAGCAAACATTTCAGACATGCAATCTTCAATCCAGTAAAGTTTTTGGTTTAGGTTTCAAAGTAAATGCTTGAAGCAACCTCTGACACCAAGGTTCCAAAGCATACTGGCAGTGAAAGCAATCAGCAGTAAAGAACCAGATGTTAAAAAGCAATACAATATCTAACTGTTTTGCAGGTCCTCAAGTCAACAAAACCAGATCTGTTCCCCGCTCCACCCTACAACTCACCCGTGTCAGACTTGGCCACAGTGAAGTAAGCAATCATCTTTTTGTTGAGGCCAATGTCCCAGCGCACCTCAATGTTGTCCTGCGTTTGCGACTCCTTGAGTTTCTTGTCATAGTCTGCCTCCATTTTCACGAGAGGGCCAAAGATGTTCTGGTACTGGTATCCATCCTCATACCTGCAACCATTACAACAGCCCACAGTGAAGCTCATCACATTGGTTGCAAAACTACTACATTCATTATAATACAAGATGACTGAGGTTCAGAGTGCAGTTTGGTAGCCTGCCTTAAGCTCAAATGAGTTTCAGCTGAGTAAAAACAACTGTGCCAATATTCTGCCCTGTCACAGTGGCTCAGTGGTTAAGGTTTACGGCTGCAGCAACCAAGGACACAGGTTCAATCCCAGCCACAGCAGCGGTTTTCTAATGGAGGCAAAAAGCAAGGCATCCACGTAACTGCAATATTGGTACATGTTAAAGAACCCCTAGTGGACAAAATGCCTTGAGCCCATCACTACGGCGTCGCTCATATCCAGCATTACTGTGGAAAGTTAAACAATATAAATCATACTAAACCCAAATCAACCAAAATGTAGTACTATAATGCTCCCAATAGCTGGCCAAAAATGCCCGAAACACTCCCTAACACTTGATGGTTTTTGCCGCACAAGAACAGATCTAAAATTCAATTTCAAATTTCGCACCCTACTGAAGGTACACGCTCAATGGGAGGTGCTGGCACCTTCAAGGACTGAAAAGAAATGTTACGCAGGTTGCTTATGATACTGTCTTCTGGTGGAAAAGGGAAATAATCTTCAGTGTGCCAATCTGTTTAAAGGGGTCCTGCAACATAGTCTGAGTGCATTCTTTTCCTTGTTTGTTGCAATTGTTGAGTTACGGCGATAATAATATCACCAGTCGTAACACGCATATTTCAGCATTTAATATTTCAGTTTGTTCGAGAACCAATGTCATGATACTGATGGTGTCGGCACACAGTGGTGGTTCTTCGCAGTAGATATGACGTCAACTGGTGAGCGTTTGACAATTGGATAAATAGCGAATGCACTGCAAACTGTGTCCATTAGGAAAAATATGTTGCATTGTTTTATTTTATATTAAGTCAATGAATCTAATATGTTTGGTTTACACAAAGGCACTGCAAAGCAAATGACTCGGGGCGCTGGTTACTATTTTTCATCAAACTTTCACGACCTATACTTATGGACCTGTGACTATGCAGCCACAGCTAGCAGAAACGACCTCGTCAGTCGCTACTCACTACTGTGCCATTTAGGCTTTCTGCACGAATTAATCCTACCCAAATAACACAACAATATATTAGTGATAATAATTCACACAAACACTCATTGCTCCCAAATGCTATCACTATCACCCTTTGGAATCGTTTGCCCACCATAGCAGTAAATTGTACTCTCGTTTACGCATTTGTGAACTGTGTGCGAAACCTTGATCTTTGAAACCTTGTGACACACATTTTTCTCCATTAATTATTGCACTTTTTTTTTCTTGCTTCACTAAAGATATTGCAGTGTTGAATTCTCTTGCCTGCACAGCTGTTTTTCCAAGTGACCAAGAAATGGTTTTACGCTGTGAATTTTACTGTAACCATTCCTGCTCGGGCCTGAAAGGCCTGCAGTACCTATAAATAAATAAAGAAAGAATTGTAGGATGCCTACAGATAGAAACAGGCAGTCAAAGAGCAGGCTCATGAGAAAAGCACAATAATTAAGGGTGCATGGTGACAAAGGAATGTCTCCTTCCCCTGCCTGCTCCTGGTCTCTTTGTTCCTCCCCTTAATTCCGTGAGGCGCCATGGAAGAGATCTCGACAGCTTTAGCAAAAATGCGTTACAGTGACCAGGAAACCATAAGAAGCCATCTTCTGCGACGTTGTAGTGATGTGCTCATGTAGGCTTTTTCGATAGCATGTATATCTTCATTAGGTGAGTGAAACGAAGACTGAGAAAACTGAGTTCTGGCAATTTGTGATTTGCTTGTATTTTGAAAATTCATTCCTTAATAACTCCCATTCTAGTGCACAGATTACTGCAATTCTTTTTGATTCGGAATCTGTGTGACAAAGAATTCATCTAAAGCATAGCGGACAAGTGTTGCAGGGCCCCTCTAAAGGGACAAGCTTTTGGGGTTTCATTTTCTCCACAAGAGGCAAGTGAAAGTTGGTTTATATGTTGATTCCTATATTTATTAGCCCTACCCTTAGTTTATTTATTATTAGTGCTTATGGGGTACTATTGCTCTCCAGGTTTACTGAGTTTCCAAATGTTTGTTTCTACCTTAATTTGTTTTAATGAGGAAGCATGAAATGTTGTTAGCATGAAAGCGGGCGGCATCAGCATCCATGACACAAAAATCGCGAGCGTGTCTCTGGCAGGCGATATGGCCTGGCATTGATCGGAAAGCGGTTTGTGCGATATCATGAGAACGCATCCCACAGTTGAATTTCCAGGAGCTGCCAACTAGAGCAGCCCATTTGAGATGAGAATCAAACTCACCAGAACCCTTGGAACCAGAACCAGATACACTACTCATAGGCCACATGGACACATTCATACAGCTTGTTGGTTAAAGCGGGGCTTTAAATCTCGGTAGCTTCTTCCAAAGAGGGCAGCGTACATCATGGTCTTCCCCACGAGCACGCCTTACCTCATCACTTTCTTGCAGCAGTGCGGAAGCTAGAAGTCCTCTTTAGCCAATCACGAGAGTGCATTAAATGTGCTCCTCCTCACTATCTGCTCGTGGGGCATGCAGGTATGGTTGCAAAAGAGTATAAATAGATATTGTCTACATACCAAAACCTGAAACAGCATTTGCAAGATTTATAATTGCGTTTTGAGTCCACATTTAGTTCATCGTAAGCAAAAAAGCCGCAGTGGCATCATTAGACCAGTGGCACCGTTATGTAGTTTTTTTTCCGTACCGAAACCTTTTTTTGCTTTCAACGAACTGACTTGCTTCTTTATTCCTAGGAAAGGCAAAATCACCACGAATGTTGCTGTAGGTGAAATGAGGTCAAATGAAATTCAATGTATCCAATCAACACAAAAAAAAAAAAAAAAAAAAAAAAAAAAGAATGTAGCAACAACAAGTTTATTCTGAACCAAGGTGGCCTGCTAGGAAGCGCTCCGCCATGTTCGCAACACGATTTTGCCATATCCAAGAGCCGTGAACATTGAGCTTGGAAAATAGCTTATGTAACTCCAGTTTATCTGAAGGTTTGTTTAGAAATAGTGTTACACAAGCGCAAACTTTAAAGCATATTATTCCAAATGCTCACATGGCCACTCTGTGCTGCTGGTACTACATTCCGCAACGTCAGAATGTTGCCTGTGCACTCACCATAGCTTTGGTAATGCTGTAAGAAGCTACTGAGATACAGCACAGCAGGTGACATGGCCAGGCACTGATTGGCCGGCTGTAGCAAGACTTGGCACCTTACAAAGTAATGCAAAGAAACTAAATACTTTCACGTTCTCACACAAACAGTCCTAAGTGTCTCTCTGCTGGATCTTTATTACTGATGCCAACAGGGTTTTATTAAAGCTCTCAGAGTTCACCAAGTTTCTTTCTTGTTCAGAAGCCTGGTAACAAGGCATTATGGTCACATGCACCATCTTTGCTTCTTGTTTAGATTTTGTGTCATACACTTAGTCTGGACTGGCTGGTATACAGAGGATGATAGCTGATCTTCAGATAATGTGCTACATATCACTGGTCCCAGCTCCAACCATGCATTTAAGAAATTTAACATTATTGCACCTCTCAGTGATGCTGTAAACTCTGCAACCAAAAGACTGTCTGAAATTTTCTGTCTTCTTTTTTTCCCGTCTGTACTCATTATGCTTTTCAAGATCAGAATAAAATATTTGAGACGAAATTTTTTTTCTCCTTTAAACAACTCTACCATCAAAAGGTTAAGAATAACCCCCTAACCAGTTCACCGAAGCTGTCATCCACTAAGGTTCTTCTCTCCCCTTTGCATTATTCATGTTTCAGAGCATCAAGGGGCAAGCATCCAGTACCATTTGGAACAATCAAAACGCGTGATCCATTTTATGCCAGTGTGCTGCATCTACTCAATCTTCTTGTTAGAAATTTATCAAAAATGCAACTTACAATTAAACAATTTCAATTACGCACAAGGCATTCTTAAAATCCAGGCCAACCTGTACAAAAGTGGCCACAACGACTGCAAGCCAAACAAGCTTGTACAAGAGCAGCCGGGCACCATAAAAATTCGTATCACAAGATGCAACCCAACTTTGACGAATTCTTGCATGGTCAGAGAACATAACCACTACTTCGTGCTGATGGATATCTAACCAAACTGTGACCTTCCATCATTTCGATCACATCTTACCAAGGGGCTAGACTTGTATTAAAATTAACTGCCTGATTAAAAGAGCGAACGAGGTTATCTTTCAGTCTCCTAACCAGAAGAGATCATTGAACAAACTGCACTACGAGAGTTCAACAGAAAGCTGCCCTTTGGCCTAAATAATTTCGATGGAGGCGAAACGAAGTGGCGTCCGTGTGCTGTGCGATGTCAGCGCACGTTAAAGATCCCCAGGTGGTCGAAATTACTCCATAGCCCTCCACTACGGCCCCCCTTTCTCTCTATCCACTTTCACTCCCACCTTCATCCCTTCCCTTACGGCGCGGTTCAGGTGTCCACAGAGCAAGTGTGACAGATACTGCACCTTTCCTTTCCTATGAACCAACCAACCAACCAACCTAAATAAAAGAAAATTACCATAATTATTTGAGTAATAAATACTTTTTTTTTCTCGAAAAAATGCACATCATCAATTGGAAGCAGGGTTCATCAAGCAGGAAAAATGTTTTGGCATGTATCTTTTGTGACATTAGAAATTTCATATCACATGTTAGCCCGCTAGCCCTCCCATTAACTGTCAAAAGCATGAAGTCAGCTGCCATACTGTGTCCCTGGTTTCTGGCCATTGTTCACCTCAAAAGATGTTTGCTGTTATCAAGAGGCGGTCTAAAGATTTTGTGACAGTGGATAGCGATGATCAATTGGGGCAAGGCGGAAGTGTCTCCTGCTATTTCTAGAACCTTTTCCATTGTCATCGAGTGCCTAGCTTCAGCCTGCTTCTTGCCTACACTGGCACTGATGTTTGGCAATGGCAACAAACATGCTAAACACCAGCCCTGAAGGTCAGGCATGCATTTTCTATGCATAGCTTAAAAACTCACAGGACAGTTACAAGTGTGTAATGCACTTGTAACTGTCCTGCGAGTTTTTGTAGCGAACGCGATGGTTAGATGACATCCTCGAGGCACTGCAGATTAAGTTATGTGATGTTAGGAAGATAGTGAGAGACCGGAAAGCGTGGCGTGACATGGTCCATAGGGTCATGAAGAGTCGGGCACGACTGAACGACTGAACTGAACTGAATGCAAATGTTAGGCATCAGCTTAGTGTGAGAGGGGGTTAAGCATTTTCACTCCCAAACTTGAGCTCACCATATCGCTTGGGTGTCTGGCTTTCTCCATAGCATCTGCCTCCTCATGTTTGAGCGCTTACTGTCTTTCTAAGCATGCGATGGCAAAGCTGGGGCGCAGTAGCATTACAAACAAGTCACTGGTGCCAGTGTCAAGGATGCATAACACTGCAAAGTTTGCAGCAGGAGCTCTCATCAAAAGATAACCACATCACGTACAGCATCTTGGTGCTGCCAAGGTCTGCCCTGTTGGCAGCGATAACAACGGTGTGTAGCTGAGAAATCTTCTAAGAAAAACTTAAAAGAAAGGGAATACTCATCAACAAAACAACAAAAGTGGTGGGTGGGTTTATTCCGCAATGCTGATTATTACTGTTGTTTTCACTTTCTCATCCTTTGCTTTTAGGATGTGTTGCCTTGATACTATTGTGCTCATTTGTGCTCTGCTGTGTTTGTATTTTTCTATATATGATGGTTTTTAGGCTTCCCTTCATTTTTGATGCTTCAATGAAGACAGTATTACAGAAATTAATTTTATGTTTGTAACAGAATGAAGTCACTGTGGAGGCAATAACGAGGTTAAATGTTTCCATGATCAACTACGGCCATTCAAAAGCACTTTGTGCAGTGGATTCTGTGGGGGAGCCTGTTAGGCCTAGCAATGCCAAGCTGGTGGTGTACTCTTACCCAGTAGGCAGCACACTGCTGTAGAAAGCATGTCACTAGCGTGGATGCATTGAAGTCCCACATACACACTGCAGGAGAACAAGCAGATTCCCTCCTTTATTTTGCTTCATGATGTGAACGCCTAATACATACGCTGCTCTCTGCTGCAGGGTGATAGCTATTCTAGTGTTATAGTGTTGGTACTACTGGATTTACTTACTCGCATAATTTTTGCACTCCTAATCTATTGAATATTTTTATAAAGAAGAAACTTTTGCTAGCATATTTTGCGCTCCCTGCTCTGCTAGACCACAAGCAGTCACGCGGGTGAGCACAACACAGATTTGAGACAATGGCTGTGGCTGCATCACCATGAGATGCTCCAAAGATGTCAGCTGCAGGCGGACACTATCAGATAGGCTAAGTCCCTCGTTATTTTGTTTGCATGTTGGTGCTGATATAACAACTGTGTGCCTGCCATCCACCCTGCTCGCTCTCACTGGTGGACCAAATTTTCATAGTCAGGAAGAAAAACTACACCCCAGATTTAATGCGCACAAATTATGTGTGTTTGAGTAAAATGAAAAACTTATGCAAGACAAATGGGAGATTTATTCCTGGGGTTTTATCCCTCGTCGCTCTCTGAGAGTTCCTTACTTTCAACAACTGACCACTTCAAATCATCCCCAGTGCCGTAGAGCATGTTTGCGATGCCACACTTCTTAAATCATTCGTGATTAACATGTGGGCCACTCAACGAAATCCAAGAGTTCGTCTTCTATGCCTGGGAACCAACCTGTCCGTGGTCCGTTAAACCCTTTGCGGGTGGACTTGCTCAGGAAGATGCAGCCTTTTTAATTCCTCCATCCACGAACATACATTCCTGTCATGCAATAAGCATATGTAGCAGCTCTGTTGCAATCAGTCTCAGTGTGGGATAATCTTCAAACCAGGCTCATAGTAGAACCGACAGATATTCTCTGTTGCCTCTGCCATCTCCATCAGGAAGCACCTAAGTGCAACAATTTCTATAGCACAAAACAAATCCCAAATGACTTCGCTTTCAGCACATGTGAGCCCTGCTGGCACAAACGAACAACTTCGGTGCCATCTTGAAGCCGCAATGACAATCCGCGCAACAAAGTTTGCACCCTTTCGATTTTGCGCCCGATTCTGATACGCATGACGAATATCAATGATTTATTTCTTTCGAAAAAATGAAGAGAGTTGGAATTGGGCAAGTACTGTACTCACCAAAATAAGCCAATGGTGGAGACAGATGCATACCTGCCAAGTTTTACGATTTTATCGTAAAGCGCCCGATTTCCAAGGCTTTTTTATGAGTGTCGTAGTGTCCTCTATCATTTTACGATTTTTCTTGATTCTTGTGCAGACTAAAAAATGGTAGCAGGGCGAGACTGAGCAGGCGTGCAAAAACGCGCACCCAGCTAATTTTGTACCACGTACTCTGCGGCGCACATTTTAGTTGTTTGCCACACCACTTGTCGGCGTCACTACTACAATCAAATCATCCCCCGTTCAAAAGGGTATGGCTCTATCGTCACCGCCATCGTCGACTTTTCGGCTCAGCCAAGCCTATCAAGCTCTTAGGCTTATTTTGTTAGCAGCGTAGTTGCCGAGGGTGTGCTTGTGAGATGTCCGACAAGAAGTACTTTCAAGTGTTCATACCAAGTTATTCAACGAATTTTCCGTGCATACAAAAATCTCGCAAAGGTGAAAGATACGCTTTCTGCACCTACTGCTGCTGTGATCTGAATATTGCATATGCCTGTAGTCAGGACATTCTTCTCCATCTCAGTACAAAGAAGCACAAAACCTCAGCGAGTGTCGTTGACCCCAACGAGAAGATTGGTGGGTATGCAGACCATGCCGGCGACCTCTTCAGGAAAATGTTTCCCAGCTCTAAAGAAGCAACGACGTACGCTTGCGCTTGGACGAAAATGGCTGTGATTGCCAAGGAAATGGTCAACCAAGAGATCAGCAGTGTTGTCAGTCGCCTTACGCTTGGACCGTTTTCGATCGCTACTGACAGGAGCAACGACATTGGCAATGATGCCAAGCTGTATCAGATTGCGGTCAGGTTCATCGACGGGATTGTTCATACTGCTTTGCTTAGTATGCCTACTCTCAGCGGGCAATCGACTGGACGAAACATTGGCGCGCTTGTTGTTGAAACCCCGCAGAACCACAAGATACCTCTAAGGAATTGCATTAGCAATGCGTGCGATAACGCACCCGTCATGATCGGCTCCAAAAACGGGGTTGCTGCCGTTCTTAAAGGGAAAAAATGAGGAGATTGCCATTCTTGGGTGCTGTCATTTAATCAATTTGGCAGCTCAAAAAGGCTCGGCGTGCCTTCTTTTAAGTGTGGACGAAGTACTGATTGATGTTTATTTTTACCTTCTAAAAGAGCTCGAAAAGAAAAGACAAGTTGAGAGCTTTTCAATGCTTGCACGACGTAGAGTCGAAACATGTCAGCACTCGGTGGTTATCTCTTGGCAGTAGCCTACAGCGGTTTGTTGAGCAGTGGCAGCCACTGCTCGGCTTTTTTCATAGTGAAGTGAAGCCATCAAGGACACCCTTGGAATCAGCAACTGAACGAATCAAACAAAAAGCTGACCCTCAGAAATCAACAAGCACAGAAAAAATTGGACATCAAAGCAAAAAAACCAAGACTGGAGATCTTTGACCGAGCTTCTTCCCAGGAATCTCAGAAGCAACAGCTGGTCGAGGCCTTAAACAGGCAAGAACGGCTATTCATGTTTCTGTCATCGGATGTCAACAAGGCATATTGAGACTTTTTGCTTTCAGTCAGCCCAGAAATTGAAAAGACAAACACATTTCTGCAGTCTGGCAATCCCCAAGTACATATGCTTCTAAAAGTTCTTAACAGGCTGCTCGGAGAGCTTTTATTGCGGTTCGTCAAGCCATCTGTTATCAAGAGGGTTTGTGAGCTGACAGATGTTGACTACAAATCTTTTGGCAACCAGAGAGATGACGATGACCTTCTAATTGGCAGCCAGACTCTACAAAGCTTACAAAGACTGAAGACTGCAGACAGACAAGAGTTTCTCGGACGAGTAAGAAGATTTTTTGTGGCTGCATGCGATTACACTGTCCTGAAAGTCCCCTTCAAGTCAGAGATTCTGAAGAAAGCAGAAGGGGTAAGGCTTTCTACCATTGATAGAGCGAAGTTTGCTGATGTCAGGTACTTTGTCAACCGCTTTCCAGTTCTCTTGTTTCTGAGAAGCAAAATGACTCGCCATTGATGACCTATAAGCCCAGTTCAGCCAACTTCAGGTAGAGGAACTGCTTGTAGAAGTAACTATTCACGAGCTTATAGACGAGCAATGGTGTGCTGTTTGGGACACTGATCATACTTTTAAGTGTGATAAGCTCTCAAAAGTTATGTTAGGCATTCTGACTCTCCCAGACAGTAATGCAGAGTGTGAAAGAGTGTTTAGCAAAGTCAAGAAGACCTGCACCCAGTTTCACTTGACTATAGCCTAGAAAAGTTGTCAAATGCAAGGAGTCTGTCACTATCAGATGTTCGACAAGGAAGGCAAAAGCAGCAACCTCCTCAGTATTGTTCAACCGTTCCACTTCAAAGACGTGTTTGTGTGATGTCTTGAAACTAGTTGAGACTGCGTTGTTTTACTTCAATCACAAGAGTTTTAGTAATAAAGGAGCATTTTAGTACTTTTCACCGAATTTTAGTATTTTTTGCAATCTTCTATAGGAGTTTTACCACTTTGGGGTTGGCAAGTATGCACATGTATTTAATCCCCCCTCCTCTTCTTCTCGCTTCTAGGCAATAAGAGCAGTATTCTATTGATACAGGCCAACTTCAACTGACAAGTAAAAGGTTCTTGACAACAATTGGCCGCGGCTTAGCTCAGCTAGGCCAGGATATATGTAGTGAAAGCATATGTGCCTGGCGCTGGACTGCCTACTCCTCTCCAATCCAATCTAATCCTATCCAATCCAGTCTAACCAAATCCAGTCCAATCAAGTACAGTTCATTCTAGTGAAATACAATCCAACCAATCCTGTCCAATTCAATGCAAACCTGTCCGATCGAGTCCAGTCCAGTCCAATCTAATCTAGTCGAATCCAATCCTGTCCAATCTCGCCCGAAATGTGCCACTGACTAGCTTATCATCATCCCACTACTATCATCCTCACACTAAAGAAGGAGAATTAAGATGCACTACTCACTATGTCTAGCTATGTTGTTGCATAAAAGACGAAACATCTTCTGGTTGCTTCTTGATTGCCAGATAGCGCGGCGAGCGCACGGCGTTCGCCAGCTGCGGCGGTTAAAAAAAGCTTGTTAATTTTTACCTCACTTCCAAACATAATATGCTGGGTGCATCCTGAAGCAGGAAAGGAGCATTCGATTTAGCTGGCTGCAGGTGCATGCTCACCTGAGTAGCACCTGCTGGGGCTCCTCATCAACACCTGGCTTCTCCAGGTCCTGGAAGCTGGCATCCACGTTGTCCTTCCAGAGTTCCTCGAGGCGTGAGATCTGCTGAGCAGTCACTTGGCGGGCGCGTAGCTGGTCCCTCTCCAAGGGGGCGCGCACCAGCCACGGCAGGAAGCAGCGGTCGTGGATGAGTGGCTTCCACTGGTCCGGGTCCCAGTTCATGTCCTTGAGCGAGGACTGGGCGGCGCAAGGGTGCCGGCACAGCAGCACCACCACCGAGTCGGCTTTGGCCGGAATGAAGCCGAGCACAAAGACGTTGCGGCAGGCGCACGAGTAGCACTCCAGCACTGTTTCACCCAGGGGCCCATCACGGTGCAGGGTCACCTCCTTGTGCTTGGCACGCACCAGGTGGTTCACCATGTGGCTGCCCGACGTGTTGCCCCGCCCATTGCAGAACCAGCGCTTGCACACATTGCACTGGACCACACAGCCGGGGTCATGGATGCCACAGTACCTGCAACAGTTGATTGGTTTGTAGGGTTTAATGTCCCAAAGCGACTCAGGCTATGAGATACACCGTAGTGGAGGACTCCGGAAATTTAGATCACCTGGGGTTCTTTAACATGCACTGACATCGCACAGCACACAGGCGCCTTGCTTTTCGCCTCCATCGAAAAGCAGCCGCCGAGGCCGGGATTCGATCCCGCGTCCTTGGGAACAGTAATCGAGCGCCGTAACCACTGCGCCACCCCGGCGGGGTTGCAACAGTTGAGGCAATCCTATTAATTACACTGTGGCAACTTGGTCCCAATGATATGGACAATGATAGGAACAAGCAATGCTCTGCGGTGAACGAAAAGCATGAAGCAATCATCTTCCAACCCTTTTACACAGGCTATCAGTCAATGAACCTGGTCAATAAGTGTTGATTGCTAGCTTCTCAATCCGTGACAGGCTCTGCTCCCTTGATACCCTGTAGCCCATACATTTCACAACAGTACATCGCAAGCATTTACCTAGCTTGGACAAAACATGAAAATCCAGTCACTACACATTTTCCACCATTGTGACCCTGAGTTTCACTTTGCCAACAAGGTGCAAGGAGACGAGTTGCAAGACCAGCACAAATTTTGTTCACTGTTCTTTTGTGACCCTTGGAAAGCAAACTGGCGCACTTCAAAACAAAGACACAGGAAGGGAACGACAACACAGCGCTGTGTTGTCGTTCCCTTCCTGTGTCTTTGTTTTGAAGTGCACTAGTTTGCTTTCCAAGATGATTTACCAACTAGCCCATTCTTCCACCCTTGCTTTTGTGACCCTTCTCTCATCTGCGATTGACCACCTGCTCAGCTAAGCTTTGAGATATGCAAGTTCCATAGAGCTTTTGGCATGTCCCCTCCAAGCTGTTCATCTCATATAATTTCTACCTTTGATTCCAACACTTGTTTACAATCCTAGTTTCCTGTTCTACTTTTATCTCACGCAAATGGCACAGGCAGAGGGCAGGATCCAACAAACGCTATATAAAAGCTGCTGTGGTGACGTCAAAGAACAACATTTGCCCCTTGCACCTCTGTCAGTACCACATCCACTAGGGAAAAAATTCAAAGGGTAATCTGACTTTAGAATGCTTGCAGGAGTATCAGTGCAAATACAACCATCAAGGTAACTGCTCCTCAATTTGCAGCACAGCCGGCACGAATACATGCAGAACGAAAGAAGAACTGGTGGTGCTAATCAATGGTGGCTTACTTGCAGGCGTGCTCAGGCAGGTCCTTCGCATAGTACTGATCCTCTTCATCCTCCTCAAAAGTCAGCTCACCCAGGGCCTGCCCAGCTGCTGCCACCTCCAGACCGTTGCTGCGCACCTCACCCGGAAGCTGCACACACACAAATGGAGCACAGGTAGGCAATTAACACACAGTCCTATGGAGAAAACATTAGCTTAAATTTCTCTCATTTGGGAGGGAGCGTAAATCAGAAATTCTGTTGCTAGCAGCGTAATGTTTAGGAGATAGATATCAGTGAAAAAGATGCTTTTTGAACAAATGGCTCCACTCAGAACTGCCAACCAGCACTTGGTGTGGTCTCACATCAGCATTAATAAAATATGTTGCAGCATCAACTGTGTTCATCATGTAGCTACAGAAAGCAGCAGTAGCTTGGTGTACACTGTAACCAGCGCTAGAAGCTAAGGCATGTATATTTTTCGCCACCTGCTGCAAAAAGCTGCCCTTGTCATAATAACAGCACAATGAGAACTGTTTGGCCTAATGAGCTAACAACCATAGGAAGTAAAGCCATGGCAGACAGCATTTGCATGACGCCCACACACCAGCTTCAGCATTTTAAAAAAAGGCTATGGTTTGGTTTGGTTTGCAGGGTTTAACGTCCCAAAGCTACTCAGGCTATGAGAGACGCCGTAGTGGAGGACTCCGGAAATTTCGACCACCTGGGGTTCTTTACCGTGCACTGACATCGCACAGCACACGGGCACCTTGCTTTTCGCCTCCATCGAAAAGCTGCTATGCTAAAACCAATAAGTCTATGTGTCACAAATGGCACACCTAGCATTACAGTAAGTGTAAGAAGCAGAAATTTTGCTAAAAGGCAACTAGTTTGCTATTAATGAAATGCATGCATTTAAATTAATGAAAAGATCCCCTTTAGTAAGCCAGGTATATGCATAGCCTACATCATAGAAGAAAAAAAAAAAATTCATATGATGCAGAGACCTCACTGTTTGAAAGAGAATGCCAAGGCTGCACAGACATATCATAATGCCATTTTAGCCCAGCTCAGTTTCGCAACATTCACAATGTGAAAGGCCACCTGCCTGCTAGTGCACTTAAGTGTTTGCAATTTATTCTTTTAACGTCAGCTGTGTTCTACAGTCGCACAAGGACTTCAAGCAAGAAATGTTGCATCAGCTAGTCTGCATCTTATGAATGTTACTTTTCACAATCTATCAAGTCAACTTATATGACGTATTGTTTCAAATGCACCTGAAAAATCTCTTATAGCGGCACAAGAGCAGCAGCTGTGTTTAACAATATTCAGTTAAAGGCATCTGAAACAACCATGTAGCGTGATTTGATGATTTTAATGGACTTAATGAATATGTTTCAGACCCTGCTAGCAGTTTACATGCAGTAAAGCATGTGGCAGGCAAGTAGAAGAAAGTGTAACTGCATGTGAAAATAGCTGGAGTAAGCTTCATATGACATTAGGGAACCTCCCAAAAAAATGTATGTGGTCAGATTCGTTGAAAATGCTGCAAAAAATGCGAAATGCAAGCAGCGATTTATGTTGCCGCCTAGATACTTGAAAAACCACAACTAGACTTAGTGGCTTATTAAATGAAGAAAAGCAGTATATGCTATCACTCAGTAAAAGAAATTGTTTTCAAATATAATGAACAGTAACTCGAATACCTGCTTTTTAATATGCCTGTCTTGATGCTCTGTATACCTTTTCAAGTAACAGCCTGAAGAGACATATACTATGGTGAGGCTACCCATAAAAAAACAAAATAATGTGCCTCTGCCCGTGCCACAGCCTGAAGAGACAGTGGAAATGGGTGCAATAAGTTAACGCCCCTGATAGGCTTATGGTTTTAGTTGAACGTAAATGAGGAATTGACAGAATTGCAAAAAGAATCTTGATAAGTAAGCCGAGCAGAATGCCATGAAAGCCTTCGTTTCTTAACGGTGACATAAAAAATAAGCACAAAAATTACCTACTAAAGAAGTAATGATGAGATTCTAAAAAGAGCACTAATGAAACAATCCAGACAATGGATGCATGCTTATTGCTTTTCTGCCCTTTGTAACAACCTCCTTTGTGCCAACATCAATGTATTGACAAGATGCGTCAGCACAACAAGCTTGCTGGTTAGAAATGCCAACACATCATCACAACGAAGTTCAACTTTCTCTAGGAGGAAGGACTTCTCACACTCAACTGTCACTGCACACTGGCATAGGCCATATTATATCAGCTGTCAAGTTTTACTGCTGGCCAAACAACAAGGAAGGAAAATAATGTGGTAGTTTGGACAGAATTGGGACACCAGCTATGACGTGCTCTATGCTACACAACTGGGAATCGACTGAGGCTGATAATACTAGTTGAATAACAGCCTTCTATAGGTGTATAAATAAAGTTTCATTTCAGCACCGATTTTAAACAACTTGCATCAACTGGTCTAATGTGAAGCCATTGTTAGCATAAGCAAACTGCCAGAGTCAATCCAGAAGTTGTAACTATGCGTAATTAAAATTGTACCGAGTTCCTAAGCAGACATTCATGTATTATCAAGCAAAAAAAAAGTGTGCACCAACCAAGTGAAACACAACCCCCCCATGCAGGTGCAATGTTCAATTATTACTTGAACTCACTATAACACATTTCAGAAACTGATTCCCCCCCCCCCTCCCCCAGCTCACACAAACAAAAACCCTCCACTTGCTGCTTTTGTCCCCAGGAGATTTTCGTAACAAGAACATCGCAATGCCAAAGTTACCTAGTGACACGATTGTAATGTCGATGCAGGATCCCAAGTAAATCAGCGCAGTGAACGCAATTCACTTAAATCTGACAAGATGCTTCGCTTTCATTTGACATTATTGAAATCCACCTTAATCAAGCGGACTGCTCTACGTAAAACCCGGATAAGCGAAAATTTCGACCGCACCAACAGTACAATTGAATGTTGCGCTTTACGCTTCACGGGCCGGAGCTAGTCTGGCGGGAATCAAGCGCTAATACAACGCCAGCATAGTTTACTACAGAACCTCAATTTCGCGCGCTTCACATCACACCTTAGGCAGGCAGGCACTTTTTACTGGTCACGGTTCTTGTGTTATTTACATTGACATGGGAGGGCATCCAAGCATACTGTTCGCGGCATTCTGAACGGTGCGCGTTAGCGTAGGTATTGTATAACAAAACGTGCTCAACAATCCGGAATACGCTGCCCCATAGTTGACAGAGGCGCACAGATGGTGAAAGATCCTTGCTTGGGTAAAATCTAAAATGTCTCGCAGCGGTTTCGGAGCAAGGTTTCGCACTAGCGAGCCAAACCACTGGGATCACTCGAGCGGCGTTGCGTTGAACCACACGCTGCGCTCAGACCATCGTGGCATACACCGATGCCAACTGCGTCAAATTAGCGTTAACAGCATCAACGTTGCAATGATAGCACGTGTGAAATGCGCGAGCTCCGATGACGAGTGAAATAAGTGAGAGGCTTATCGCACTCGCCTGCGAAGTAGGCCTAGCGCGTTAAGAACCGCGGCAACCAACAAGTCTCGTCACAAGTGGCAGCCACACGGGCGACAACACGACCCACCTGGCCACCGCGGGTTCCCTGTGTTTGTCCGCCATCCGCTTGAGACGCTTGCGTTTGGGACGGCAACGTAAAGTCGGTGAAATCAAACTCGGATCCTTGCGTGTCGGCTCCCAGCAAGTCGCTAGCTTCCTCCGTGTCGAGGAATGTTAACGTCTGCGAGCTGGGTCCGTACGCGTCAACACTCATGCTCATGGTGTTTCAGTAAGCGGATCGGCGTGCTAATGCAGGACAAAGGTGATGTGCATCCGAGATGATTCTCTTGCCGCTCACACGACCACAACGTGTCTAGAACAAGAGAAACCTTGGTATCGTTCAGCGCACCACAACTCGCTTTACGCCATCTTCGGCGCTCTGCTTACGCACAAACAAGCTTCAGCGTACACACACACAATAAAAAAGAAAAAGCACGTGTAACAGTGTTGGCAAACGATCGCGCAAAAAGCGCTGCAAAGACAAAAAGCGTCGCTTCACGTGCAAGTTTGTAAAGCTTTTTATAGTCATTCTTTTTAATAACTGTTAAATAATGTGTCACCAAAAGTTTTTATTATTATTTTGTTTTTGAATTACATGCTGGACTTGGTGAACTAATATTGTAGGAGAGGACGCCAGTAAACTTTCTAATTCGGTTAAACTGACTTGAAGTTTGTCAGGTATCTATCTAGGATTTACATAATAGTTTCTTTTTGACGCTAAAGCAGCTAAAGTTTGGTTTTGCTTGCATTCGCGCGACAAAACTGTAACAAAACTACGAATGTCGTGTAAAGTATGTCCTCAATGGTATTTCGATTGCTTTGCTTACACTTGCCCAGGAACATCAGTGCCTTTACGGATCGCAGCTGGGCCCATTTAGCCTTGCATTTAGCTGCTTGGCATAGTTCCTGCCATGGATATCGCCCATATTCTGTGCCTGTCAAGTGTGCTGCCAAGTGCTGAACCGACAGCTGCCTGCTTTTGCCCAGAAAAAAACGAATCTGTTTTGAGTTTGTGTTACGGCACAGAGAACCAAGATCATCGAGACTGTGCTAGGCAGCAGTGATACGGAAAGCGCGAGTGGCTTGCTTCGTGTTCCGTTACTCTGCGGCAGTATGTCAATATGGATAAACTGACTGTCATTTCTGGAACTTTATTCTTCCTTGCGAATGTTTTCGCCATCTTGAGTCTTGTGCTGCCTGACTGGATCGTCTCGGATGTCGGTGGTGCGTATCGTGGTCGCCGTTGCAAGCAAAGTGAAGCGTGTGTGTGTCGGAAGCACATGGCGAATTGTGACCCACTAGGCAACTCAGATTAGATATTTGCAGGTACTGTGGCCCGACGAGCCACGCAGCAAAGCCAGAAAGGCTAGCTTGTGTATTCGACATTTTCTCGCTATCTTTTTATTTTATTTATTTATTTATTTTTAAGGACAATCGGCTACACGTACTACTTCCACATACGTACCTGTACCAGACACAAACAGCCACAAATAAAGCAAGGGTCATAGCAGAGACATTTGTTACAGTTCATTGGCTTATTGTGATGGTAGCCATCAGCAGTGAGTAACGGCCAATGTATTGTCTTGCAAGCTGTGATATCCGAAGAGTTTATGATTTCAGTTAGTACCTTCGTGTAGGCCAAGCGGTGAGGAATCATGGAGAAATTCAGCTTAAAGAAAATAAACATTACAAGATAGAAAGAATACAGGACTAGTGCAGGCTCAGTTCAGTTCAGTCGTTCAGTCGTGTCCGACTCTTCGTGGCCCTATGGACCATGTCACGCCACGCCTTCCGGTCTCTCTCTATCTTCCTAACGTCACATAACTTCATCTGCAGTGCCGCGAGAATGCCATCTAACCATCGCGTTCGCTGCCTACCCCTTCTCCGGCGACCCTCAACCTTTCCCAACATCAAATCTTTCTCCAGCGACTCCTCTCTTCTCATCAGATGACCAAAGTAGCTGAGCTTTAACTTTAGAATTTAACCCTCCAATGAGCAGTCAGGGTTTATGGTCGACAATATCGACTGATTTGATCTCCTGGCAGTCCAAGGAACTCTCAAGAGTCTTCGCCAGCACCACAATTCAAACGCGTCAATTCTTCGGCGGTCAGCCTTCTTCACAGTCCAACTCTCGCATCCATACATCACAACTGGAAAGACCATAGCACGAGTTATACGGATCTTGGTTGGCAGACTAATGTCTCTGCTCTTTACTAGGCGGTCAAGGCTAACCATTGCTCTCTTTCCCAGAAGCAGGCGTCTCCTAATTTCATGGCTGCAGTCTCCTTCCGGGGTAATCTTAGAGCCCAAGAAGAGAAAATCTGTCACAGCTTCCACTTCTTGTCCATTGATGCTCCAGGACTTGATAGGGCAAGACGCCATGATCTTTGTCTTTTTAATGTTCAGTTTAAGCCCGAACTTCTCACTCTCTTCTTGTACACGCATCTGAAGCCTCTTGAGTTCCACTTCACTTTCTGCCATTAAAGTGGTATCATCCGCATATCTAAGGTTGTTGATAAGTTTTCCAGCAATCTTCACTCCAGCTGAAGACTCGTCCAGGCCGGCCTTCCTCATAATGCACTCTGCATATAGGTTAAATAGGCAGGGCGACAGTATGCAGCCTTGCCTCACTCCTTTCTTAATCGGAAACAGCTACCGACTGATTTTTTTATTGATAACCAGGCTGTTTCTCAACAAAAATTTAGTTTGTAGCCTGAGCCTATTTTTCAGTAGAAGTTCAGTTGGTAGTCTGCTCTAGTACTGTTTTCCTTGTGTCTTGTCATGCTTGTTTCCTTTGTGCTGCACCTGTCTTTTCAGACTTGGATCTTGAAAGCATCAACCAACGTTTGGCGTAGTGTGCCTTACGCGGAGCTTGTTTTCAGTGATCAGACTATTCTGAAGCTCACAGCAGCTCAATTATGTTCTGCAATCATGGCCTAAGAATGGCCGAAGATCACCGCCGTGTTTGGTTATGCAGTTTGTAAACATTGAAGCATACGTTCGAATGTGGTTTGGGCCACTTATGTTTATAAAGTATATTGAGCTGCAGTGCACATCTGGACAAGTAGAGCAGTAAGTGCTGGTCAGAATTTTTTTTTTTTTTTCTTGCAGAAACATGTTTTTGGCGTGCTCTTGCAGGTTTAAGGAAGGTCAGAGGTCAGAAAGCAAGTATTGAAGTAACACAAGTTCTGCGTCAGTCTGCCTGCAGGCAGCCATTTCACTGTACCATGAGGAATTTGCTTACCATATCTGAGAATGTTAGTTTAGGAATTTGACCTTCACCAAGCTTAGGAATTCCTAGACCCTTTCCATACCACGCAAAGTAATAGTAGAGTAGATAAGATGCCAGGCTCTGCTGTACAATTTGTTGCACGGAGGCTGCACACAGTCAACTGATTGAACACCTCCTCTGGCACTGTTCGTAATTTGTCGCTGCACAGCACAAATAGGTTCAGTCTGATATTTTTGGGGCATCCCACAAAGGGGAGTAAAATCATAACAAAAACTAAAAAAAAACATCTACCAAGAGCAGCCATATGGCTACAGAAGAGTCGAGTTTGCAGAAGAGTCTAGCTATAGGCCAGGAGAAATCTTGTACCAGTTAGAAAACCAAAGGATCCCAGGTTTCTGGACCAGGGCAAAGTTTTCTTCAACTACAAAGTTTATATGACAGCTTTATAGCTTTTTTTTTGTATGCAACTGTTGAGTGTATGGTAAAGAACAATTACTCCCTTAATAAAATAATAGGCTTATAGTCACTAATGAGCAGAGTTAAATTTAGAAAATGGGCATTACGAATGTCTTTTCCAAACGCCCAACCCAAGAAAAAAATAAATTGTAAACTGTGACAGAAATCTGCTTTTGAGAATGTCATCCAAGCAACTAGATCTGGATGATGTTTACTTTTTAATGCAGTAGCGTCTGAGGCCTCGAAGGGGGAAAATGCAGCTTCTGTCATAAAATTCCCCTGTTGGCTGGAAGGAAAAAAATGTCACAAGATCAGAAAAGATGGCTATAAGTTTGAATGTATCTTTACGGCATCCATGTCACCATCTCTAGACACCATTGGGGAAACGTCAAACTACCAGCTAGATGGCCCAGAGATGTCTGGTATATGCAGATAGACATGGTGGGGTTGCGGACTCAACCATGAAAGAATGACACAAAACGTGATGAAAGGCATCAACAGCTGCTAATCATAGTGCATTGCCAATACACAATGCAAGTGTTACTGTGACTTTTTTTTTATTTTTTACTTGTGCCTCTGTTACGGCTCACAAACATGGTAGAAAGGGGAAGGAAGATATTTCTCTCTTCTTCTTCTAACAACATTATGACAGTTTTTGAACAGCCAATATCAGCCCTGTGCTGATGACATCATACATACCTTGCTATCTTGAGAGGTGGAATTGACACAAGAGATGAGCAATGAACATTGTCGTGAGGGTCAGGAATGAGGCTATTAAGAATTATTTATAAATTGGCAGTTTTCATTTGAGGACTTGTACACAGCATGAACACTCAGTAGCCTTTATTCTACATAATTCTGCATAATGCATTCATTGTATAGCCATGTTCGAAATTGTTTCAAAGGCCTTTTAACCTGTAAGATGCAACCTTTTTTTAATGTCACTGCCGCACTTACAGCTTTCCGTGTTGTTTTAAATGCAAATGTTATTGAGCAAAATGAGCAACTGATGGCAAAGCATTTGACAGCTGGAGTTCTCGAAATAAGCCATTGTACGCAGAGGACAGATGATAGTGGTTTGCAATTGCCTCTGCTATATGGTCCATATTTGCTTTGTACAGGCGACACACGGCTTGGGCTTCTGCAGACATGCACCACCCTTCAGGGCCGTCCCCCCACCTGCTTTCCACCACGCCTGCAGCCCGAGTGGTTGCTGGCACTGGTCTGCATCGTGCTTGGCTGTGTCTGCATCACAGCCACCACAGTACTGCTGGGCCTGTCGCGCTGGAATGGCCGTGTAGTGCCCTACGCACGCTGGATGGGCTTCTCTGCCAGTAAGCTTCATTTTTTGCAACGCCCGTGACGTACATATGTTTCAAGTTTGTGCTCGCTTACCTCATGGCAACCTGTGTTGTGTTGCTGCTACTTAGGCACAACACGGCATGGACATATTAGCTGCTTTACACTCTGGGCATCAAAAAAGTGCAGCAGTCACATGCTACTGCTCACTCGCATGGTTGATCTTGCTTGACCATCATGCGTTTGACATGGCTTACGTGCTCATATGCTACCTGATACCAGTGCTGTCTGACCAAACTGCACAGTGTTTGCAGATTAATGTGTCTAGCTTTGCTTAGAAATCTAAGGCCACTTGTGGGGCACAGGTAAGTGATGGTTGGAGTGGTGAAAACAGCAGTGAACTGTAGAAGCATCACTACTTAAGGTCCTTGTGAACCTCAAGTAGTGATACTTTGAAAAGCGGTTTGAATATATGTTCGTGAGGCCTTATTCAGCTGTGTTCTCACACAATAACGATTGGGCACTTTGTATCTGTGCCAGGTGCCCAGTAGTAACAATGAGCTGTTAAGCTGTACTCTGCTGTCTCGTCTTCTCTTTATGCAAAAAGCTGCAGTATTCGGTGCCTTTGCAGTGCTTCTGTTCTGCCTGGCCGCGGTGATTTTTCCGGTTGGCTTCAGCATGGATGAAATTGGCGGCGAGCCTTACCAGCTTCCTAGCAGCCACCAGGTTGGCCTCTCCTATATATTCTTTGTACTCGCACTCTGGATCACCGTCATCTCAGAGCTCTTTGCTGGCAAAGTCTGCATGCCCCACTTCTGAGTCTAGTTATGGTGAGTGCTGTCCATGAGATAGAATAAATATTATCCTTGGAACTCAAGCCTGTGTCTTGTGTGCACATCAATGCAAAGACCACTTTTCACATCCTGACCGTCTTGTGCGGTTGTAGTATAATCTAATAGTAGTATGCCTATGTGTTGATATACGGTCGAAACTTGTTACAGTGCACTTGCATAATTCAAAAAAACAAGTCTGTTATATCCAAAGTAAATAAAAGACTCCTTTAGATGGAATTTGGCAGATTGATTGATTTATTTATTTATTTATTTATTTATTTATTTATTTATTTGAAAAGGACTTTTTAGTTTTTTAATCAACTGTGAACAACTTCGTATTGTATTTCTAGTGCATAGTTGCAGGCAGTCAGCGGAACAGTTGTCTTGCTGATGTAGCAGAATCCCTTGATTGTCTCATTGTGCTATGGGTTTCTGCAAAGTCTCTCTAACAAAAATAAATCTTTTGCAACAAAATTTCAAAAAAGTTCTGCTGCAAATTTGAAAACTCGTAGTGATGGAAGATCTTTTTCATATGTGAGCATGTCAATTGTTTCAATGTGTGAAGTCCATTACACTTGTTTTCACTATCTGAATGTACGCTTGAGATAAACCGGATTGCAATAGATCAGAGTACTTGCACTTGCTGGTGGGCAGTACTGCTTATGAAGCGATACACTGCATGTGGTTAACTTCTCCTCGTAAGGCTGCCTGTTTTACTGCCACAGTGCTGTCCCACATTTCACAGGCCAGAAGAGTGACATATTGAACAAAACTACTGACATGCCTGCTCTTCTTAGGCTGCCTTAATTCCACTTGCAACCAGCAGGTGGCATTGCTAACAGCCCTCTCTTCAGTTTTCTCTTTTCATTTGAAGTTTCTCTAGAGTGCCTCAATTCCAACGCAGGCATTAGAGTTGTGCGGTTTTCGTCAATGTTTTTGAAAGTCGATGACATAGGCCATAACTGCTTCCAACAGCCTTTTACGAGTGAGGATTAAATAGCAATTTTTCTTGCTTCATGGGAAATGGAAAGTGTTTATTTCACCCGATGTTCATCTGCCAACCACACTTGTAGTATAATGTGCAGGTTCCAGGGACAGGTGTGGGAGAGATAGGAAAAAATTAGTTCCTCTGCTATGGAAAGTGGTAGCCTCACATGCTTTAATTCACAACACTAGCTGTGTACATGTTAACTACTGGGGCTCCATGCTTGTTGGGAAGGGGACATTGCTGTGAAGTATTTCTTGGTGACAAATTAGAAACAAACACAAAGGTCTGTTGTAAAAGATGTTCTGGACCAAATATTACCCAAAATTTAGTCTGCTGCAAGCGATGGTCTGCATTAAAACCAAAGCATTTTGGATTTAAAGTGCGTGTTGACCAAATAAAATTAGTCATGATGTCCATTGTTTATGACTGTCATTGCTTATGACTGCCTTTAACCAAAGGCTAAAGCACAATTTCCTTTTAACCTCTTCAGTTTGAACATTTGCCTTTTACCCAGGACATTAAAGTGAAAATTAGTCATTGGAAGAAGCGGAAGGTCAAGTTGGGGAGTTGAGTGGACTCGACCCTACCGGGTTTACATGAACCCGACCCGGTTCTGGACAACAGGCAATTACGGCGGCACCTCGTGTCAAGGCGAATAACTAACAAGCGGCACCTAATTCCGGCTTTTTTCCCCCACGCATCTCTAGCGTTTTCCATACTGCTCTCCTCTTCCACTGTGCCTCGATCCAACATGACAGCATTTACATGCTTCCTGCAGCAAGGTCGAGTGCAGTCAACCCACCCCCTGCACGGGAGTTGATTGGACTCGACCCGGCGTCTTCTAAACCTGGCCCGACGGGGTTTACATAACTTGGTAACCGGTTTTGAACCCGATAAAGCTACTCAACCCTCTCTTGTCGAGTCCATGTAAGCGCCACTACAGAGAATAACAGGAGAAAGGTCATAAACTTGATCCCGGATATGTCGAATGATTGCATACATCTAACTCTTAGAATATCCCCTTGAAAATGCCATGCAAAAACAATTGGAGGAGTGTTCGCATATATCGAAATCCCTTCCATCGAAATGTTCCATTTATTAAACTGCGCAATGTGCTCTTGCAAGGTGCGCTTTTCCCGGCAGCGACACCATGATCACTTTTCCAGATAGAACAGGGTAGGCCTTGGGCACCTCCTGGCAGCATAACTCTGTTTAGCAGGCTGAAGGCCGAGTCAGCTTAAATCTCACCTTATGTCTAGCATGCTTATTTCCGGTAGAAGTTTGCTGTCGTGCGAGGAAGCCAAGTTCGGTGCACTGGATGTTCTGCGGTGAGGCTAGCCTTGCTGACCGAAGGCTTCCGACGGTTCTCGCTTGACCTGCGAGCACCTGCTTCGCCGCTGAATAAGATGAAGAAATCAGCTGTACCTTATTTGTACTGAGTTGGCATTGCGTTTATGGTTCACCAGTAAGATAATTGGACATCTTTTTAGCGGTGACTCTCCTCCTCCACTGCAGCTTTGATGTGAATTCCAACCCCAACAGTCCTTGTGCCCTGCGGTACGAGGTGCAAGCTCCGACTTGTCCTTACCAAATATTTTTGGTAAGGCAAGCTAGCGGCAGGAAGTTTGCCGCTAGCTTGGGCATAGCTTGCGTACGCCATATTCACGCTTTTACGTTACATACGAGATCTCTCTTTCTATATATATATATATATATATATATATATATATATATATATATATATATATATATATATATATCGAATTATCAGACTATTTCACTATCCCCTTCGAGTTCAATATATTTGAGATTGACTGTAGTTCACACTTATGTATGTCTTATAGAAAGGATATGCACATGCAACCAAAATATTGCAGAGCACAGTTTTTCGTTTGAGCCCTGCTCACCAAAATGAGATATTCAATACATATGCTAGTATATATGGCTATCACACTCACATGTATAAAATAAAATATTCATATTTTCTCTGGTTCAAGGGCATATGCATGCTCCACATTATTTTGGCCGCACCTGTACATCTTGGCATCGGATATATACAAAGTTTGACATCTGCATTCTTAGGTGAGGGAGGAATGTCAATCAGAGGGGATGCATTGGAGGATGGAGGCACAATGTGGAGTTGCCATGATGAAGCAACTAGAGTATGTCACCTCCACACTAACTGAGTCTAGAGTGATGTTCTTGAATTGTTAGATGCAGGCTGACTTGGTTGTCTAAGAGTGTGTGCAGCCCAATGGCACGAAGATTGGCTAGCAAGGTATATGTCAAGGGACGCTAAAATCAAACTGAGTAGCCAGGTAAGTGTACACTCAAGTCAAGCCCGTTGGGTGGGAGTGAGTGCATATGTGAACCGAGTGATTCAGGCAATGTCTGTATGCAATGCTCACAGTCCTTTTACATGATGTGCTCAGCGCTTCTGAGGTGGACAAATTTTGCAGCAATGAGGGTGAATGCACGGGGCCTGCTAAATATGAAAGGGGTTAAAGGTAAGGCACCTACCAACTGTGCAAATACATGGACTGGTTCAGCTCCTTGCTGACAAATGTCATTTCCGGCACCAGAGCTGCCTGTTGTGGTTCACAGCATGACATCACATACACAGATGCAAAGTGGTGATACATCCATGTGGCTTTGGCGCAAAGGAAATTTTAGAAATGCAAGACTGGAGAGAGTCCAGGAAAGCCGAGCCATGAAGTACACTCCATGCAACTTGTTACACTGCACGCAACAGTGAATTTTTATTAGCTGGCAGCGTATTTAAATGCTCAATAATCGCTTGTTTTAAGCAGCTACTGATGCCACCAGAACAAATCAAAGTGATGCTCGAGCATATAATTAGTCCCTGGCTGGCAGAGAGGCCCGGGCATGGAAGGTATCTTTGCCAAACTGCCGTTGGCCATGATGAACAATTTTATTTTGGTAAAACAAGAAGTAGATCGTAGATACATAAATAATCACTACACACCTATATATATAGGTGTACGTATATGTTTGTTTGTTTTTTGCATGGTAATGCCCGCTGCTGCACACCTTGGCAAAATGTGTGCTTGAAGCGACAATGATGATGGATAATACAGGCCACGCAAGGTGCTATGCAAGAGAATGCATTCTCGATGCAATATGCAATTTCGGCAAGAGGGGTGAAGAGTCACTGCAATGAGGCTACAACAAACACTAATCAACAGCCCATGCCTTAGCATAATGAATTTCCACCCTGCTTTCCCTGGAACTACGCTTGTGCATGTTCATGTGCAGGCATGTTTCATGTGTCAAAAATGTGGACACACACATACACACAATTCATGGCATCTAGGTCACCATACAAAGTGCACGATGTCACTACTCAGTAGAAAGGAAAAGCAAGCAAAGAACTTTGGCAGATGCTGGCTGGCAAGAACATTTGACCTGCAGTTTTCCTCCTTTATAATTCATGCATGGCCAAAGCCGTTTTACTTCACCTCTCTTCACTAAACCAAAGGAGGAAGCATCACGAAAAGCTGCTACCTGCTCTAAGAGGAGAGACTTTTGGTTGCGTATGTTAACGCAACAGTAAATGCATAGTAATGTACTCTAAATGTAATGCATAGCAATCCATGCACTTCACTGCTGAAGCTTGCCACCAGCAGCTTCCTGTACATATGATGTCATATAGTCACGCTAAAGACGAGTCCACACCATTGAGCCAGTTACATTTCAATTGATTTTTTGCACTCCTGGGGCTCTAAAGTAGGAAGTTACCTGAACAAACTGGAAGAAACTAATCGCGAAGCGACTCGCAAATGTAAATTTAAGCTCTAGTCCCTGTTAACTTGGTCATAGCAAGCATATAACAAGTATGGAGTTTTCCAATATCCTGGGCTATCAGTATACAGTAGAACCTCGTTGATACATTCCCAGTTCATACAATTTCCCGTTTTATACACTCAAAATAACGGACATTAAAATGTCTCATATAAAGTTACACTACTCAAAATCACGGACATTAAAATGTCTCATATAAAGTTACACTATTTTTCTTCTGGTTAATATATTCCCAGATAACACTATTTCCCGGTTACTAGGTTAGAAATTTCAACAAATTGTGGTCATATAATACGTTTTGTGATCAACCAGACACATATTAACGAGTACTCGCGGCACGAAAAACTGATCAGCAGCGCTCACCCACCATAGCTGCTTTCCTGCAGTGCTTAGGTTGCAAAGGGCCAAACATACGAGGTGCCCGTTGCCTTGGAAGCATGGCTTCATGAGGAGCAACGTGATGGCTTTGTGATGCCTTATGGGCGTAAGAGGGAACCATTTAGTAAAAGAACTATTCGCTTGAATACGAGTGGGTCGGGTCTGGGGGACGCAGCATGAGCAAAAACATGGCAACTGCAAGCCATGGCAATTGCTTCTCCACTTGTCATTGGTGTAAGGGGGCGAAGCATCTGAAAACAACCAAGGAAGCGATCTCACCTCGTCATTACCTTCTAAAAACCAGATTTTTTACTAAATCTTTCCGGGTTTACAGCAAAGCAAATATGGAAAAGGTTTCATTTGGTTTATGGGGTTTAACGTCCCAAAGCAACTCGGGCTATCAGAGACGCCATAGTGGATTGCTCCGGAAATTTCGACGACCTGGGGTTCTTTAACATGCACCGACAATGCAAGGAGTTGGGCCTACTGGATGTCTATAAATGCTAATCTACACTTTTATGCAGTGAGAGTCTCAATTCTAAATGCCTTTGTACTTAATTCAGCACTTAAATTTTTAAAAATCAGGCAGTTCGGATCATATGTTTTCCCGGACATACATTTTTTTTCCCGTACTTAAAAAAAAAAACGTATCAATGAGATTTTACTGTACCTCGTAGCATGGTAAAAACAGATTTATTACTTCAAATACATATGGCTCTAGAGGCAGAACGCAATGTTAGCTGCCCAGTAGGTCATCAACAACATGTGTGATTTCCTGGAGAGAGATTGCAGTGTCTTCCAAAAAGAGTGAGAAGCGCTTCCTTGATTCTTCCATCACAATGGCAGAGTTCAATGCAGGACACTTTCTTGAAAGCCTGCAAAGCAGAGATCAGAACCATATCAGCAGACAGATGACACACCCTTCTCTAAACTTGGTCAAGAGAAATGCTGTCTATTTGAGAAAAGTTGAGCCCGCATGATGCTTGAGGTCCTGAGAGTAATTTCTGTACTTTCAGCACAGCTTACAGGCTACACATAAGCTTTATACAAAGCAGTATACCTTCCTTTGCAGCCATATGGCCGCATTTAGGTGGATGTTAATCTGTAATTACTCCCTTATTGCTGAATGAGTAGTCACACATTTTCAACATTTAGCAATTTTCTGAGAGCATCACTGTAGTCAGGGTTGCGAGTGCATACCAGCACAAACCTGTGCTGCTGTTTTCGGCACAGATTAGAATGAAATTCAGTATGCACGAAACAGCAAGTGCAAATTTTAATACTAGTATCATGTAAACTTTACTGTAGCCTCTGAAAAAAAAATAATTAAAGGGGGCTCTGAAAACTGATCAATTCGAAAGCAGTGATAGTCCAAACTTGGAAGATCTCAACTACCATAATGCATTGTTATATCTAATAGCAGGAACCACTAGAGCAGTTTATAATGTATAAAAATTTAGACTGTCCTCATTTCTGCACCACAAGTTTGTTTCATATTCATAACTTTTGCCTCGCCGGGATGGCGCAGTGGTTAGGGCGGTCAACCACTGTGCCCAGGGATGCGGGATTGAATCTCGGCCTCGCCAGATGCTTTTCGATGGCGGCAAAAAGTTAAGGCGCTTTTGTGCTGTGCGATGCCAGTGCACATTAAAGAACACCAGGTGATTGAAATTTCTGGGCCCTCCACTGTGGCGTCTATCATAGCTTGAGTAGCTTGAGACCCCATAAACCAGGCAGCAATCATAAATTTTATACAACACACGGGAATGACTGAACAGCTATTTTATTATAGGCCATACAAGTGACTACAGAAAAAGAAAACATGGTCATTTAGCTTTGTCATCAAATTGTTGCTAATTTGGCTTTTTAAACCTTTTCCCCTAGGCAAAGGGTTTAAATCTTGCCAAAAACTTGGGAACCTGAGTTAAAACTGTCTCTCCACCAGTGAGCAGAGTTCAAGGGTTCTGAGGAAATATCTCCATGTCATTTGATGCACGATTTGCTGAGGAGATGCTTCCCCAGTGAAAATTAGAATTCTTGTGTCTGTAAGAACTAAATCTTTTTCCCACCAGCTGACCTCAAGCATTTTCTTAGGACATTCACCGCTACTTTGCGCACCGTGAGAATGTCCTCAAGTTCAATAAACTTAGTTGGCCTGTATCGAAAAAGACTGCCTTCTAATCATAAAGAGACCATTCCCATCAGAAGAAGAGCAGTTATATGCTCGAAAAGATGGGAAAACAAAATGCACCTGTTGCCATCATAAGCCAATTTTGAAAGTAAAAAGCATGCATAAACATCAATATTGGGCATGGATTCCGGTGGCTGCACTGCATCACCGCTCATTTCAGCACAGTGGCAATTGGTCCTTTTCGCAAGGATGTCACTAATTTGAATCAACTGGAGAAAACATTTCCAAATCTAATTTTAATAATGATAAATGTGTATTCTGCATATAGACAAGTGCCAATACACCCAGAAAGAGCCAACTGAGAATCGTATACTAGAACATGCTGTTGGACAAGTTGGTTCGACATGAATGAAGCAAATGGCACCGAGACAGGGGAAAAAATCGGACACAATGCACTGAGAACAATAAGTGCAGAGAGTTGTCCTCAGTGTCTCTTTAGCTTTATAGTCTAGTTATTGTCAAGCTTGTTCATTAAACTTCAGAAGAAGATAAACTATTACTGAAAAGCAAAAAGGGCGTTGAACCTGGATTTCTCTCACACATCACAGCTTGCAGAGAAAGCCCTTGCGGGTAATATTTTAATCGTAAAATTGAAACTGATTGAGATGTGCAGATGAAATGTGCAACAAATACTGTATTTGCACACTAAAGACAACAGTGAATTAGCTAGAGCTAAAATAATTCCACCTTAATGCAGGCCCTCAGATGCTTCGGGAACGTGTCCAACACGAAACGCAGGTAGTCATCATTTCCTCCCCAGGCCTTCTGAAGGGACTGCTTCAAACTCTCCAAATTGTTGTGAGGCTTGTTGCAGGCCTTATACCACTGTCACACGGACACTTAGGATCATGATCAGTAACAATCGTGATTGAAGCTTCAAGCATGGTCAAAATGGACCGTAGTTATCGGCACGCTGTGTGCTGATAACTACCCTTTCTTTCTAGAGATGAGAAGAGCCTTTACACCAGGAAGTAACAAATCAACCTCACGCGTGCTTTGTCTTCTCGCATGATGGAGCGTGTTCGGCATATGTTTACATTTTACTGACAACTTGGTTGCTGCGACGCTGATCTTCAAAAGATAAAACTTGAGCAAAACCATTCGCCTACTCACGCTGCCTGTTCGTATGAGGTGTGATAATGTGGGGTGACGTCCTTAAGAAAGAACAGCCTAGCAGACGACAGGCCCAGTTGAGCGCGATTTGTCGGCGTGTGATTAGCCTCAAACTGTTTCTAGCCTCGCCCCGTCATACGGCGCTGACGCATGGAAAAGTCGCCGTTCGCGCACGCCAGCTAAAGATTTGGCCGTCTGCACTTTAAACCAAAAACTGGTGAGAGTTTCCTAATCCTGTCAATGGGCCGAAAATTCCTCCCAACATGCACAGCTACTATCAAAAATGCTAGCAACAAAACAGGAGTGAACCAAATAATGCTAGCTCTGTTAGCCTTTTCTGGATGTATTTTAATATTCCTGGGGCTGTAGTACTATAAACTCAGTGCCCAATGCTGAACAGACGTGCCTAACCTTCGACAGTTAACACAACACAGAAGATCTAAACAGCACAGCACCGTGAAGCATTTAGCACACAGGTAACAAATAGCATGACATCACAGTAATGTAATATCATTCAATCAATGACTAAAGAGTTCTAACGTGCAAAAGCAGTACTGAGGACTCTAAGGCACAACACAGTGGAGCAGCTGAATGCCCAGATTAATTAAAACCAACTAGGGCCTCTTGGGGAAGCCTTGCATTTTGCTCGCACTGGAATGTGACCGCTGAGACCACTGTCCTTGTGCTCACCACCTGGACACCACATCCACCGTGTTGAGTCGCACAATGTGAAACTCACATGATCAACACGCCCGCCGCTAGGTGCGTCCATGTCTCCAGCCTAAAGGTAACATTTTCGGCAGAAAGCCTGGAGAGAAAAAGAACCATAACCAGTGTTGAAAATAGGGCTGCAACGTCCCTCTCACCTACAAATTATTTATTTATTTTATTTATTTATTTGTTTGTTTGTTTACAATGCCAGCTGCAATGCCACTGCAGAGTGAGTACACATGAATACAACCCGGCAAGTGTACGCATAAAAACACAGTCCAATCAACTCGAATAAATAAATCATCTTAAAGGCCCACTGTCCACCCTCCGGTCGAAAATATTTTCTTCCCCAATGACTGTGAGACTTCGCCCCTGGAAAGCAAGGCCGCAAAATGTTTTTGAAAAGAGTAACTAATAACGCAGTTACAGCCACCGCAATCACCCGATTCTATCCTGCCTCTCTCCTTCCGTTCCCTCGCAAAGGTTTTTCACTCTCCTGCCCGAGGTCGTCTAGCCTCCGCAATACAAATTCCCCTTCCTCCTCCGCGTTTGGCGGGAGGTGGGGCGTGGCTCTCCGCGAGCGCGAAAAAAAAAAAAAAAACGGTCGAGGGAGCGCGCGCTGCTAGATTCAGTCTGGCCGTGGCGAGGGAAAAGCGCGCTGCGAGCGGTAGACACCCATCCTTCTCCCGTCAGTCAGCGAGACGGACCAATGGACGTCGTTCCCGGTACGTACGTCATTATCGGGGCCCGTCGGGCCAGCGCAGGAAGCGGTGAAGCTGGCTTCTCAAAGGAGAGCATGAGGGAGCTTTGAATTGTATTTTCGATGCTTTGCGGCGCGCGTGTCGCTGTAGAATTTTGCACAGACTATCTCCGGTACCTGATCGAAACACTGGGCTCCTTTTCTTAAAAGGGCCTTCCCTGGACAGTGGCCCTTTAACACAGTCACCCTGCTGTGTAGATGCAAGTACAACAGACTTGAGAACAAAGACACGTCAATCCGTTCCCGTTAAACTAAAACAGCAGGTGAAGGATATAATGGAATAATAAACGTCGGAGGATATCTTTGCTTTAAAGTGCACCAGATTGTTGCTTGAGAATTTTTTTTTTTATTTTTTTTTTAAGGGTGGGGTGGGGGACAATCCCATTCCAGTATGACAACCTGAAAATAAATAGCACCCCCAAGTTTCTGTAAAACTTCTTATACACACAGGTTTTTCCGTACTGACTTCATCAAAGTGCATAAAAAAAAAAGTATGTAATTGTAATACTAGTACCTATCCGGAGTTTAAAGGTCAGATGAGCAATTTTTAAAAGCAGACAGACTTTAATAAAGGTTTCACCATATGTTGTTGCAGCACAAATTAAATTTAAAATTTCCCATTTTGTGTCCTAAAGCTGACTGCTTCCTGCAGACAACCTTACCTGTATGGTGTCACAGTTTGGGCACAATGTTACCAGAACCAGCTTCAGTTTAAAAACTCTCAAGCGCCGTGCGGTGCCGCCGCTGCCTTGCACGGTGAACGGCGCTACAGTCGAACCGGGCTTCATCGTGCTGACAAGCTTGCCGGCGACTGCAGGCATTTCAGCAGTGCACACGCGAATTCAAAGCCCTGACTTGACGCCGCGGAACATAGCGGCTCCCAAAATACGATGAATTAGGTATTTCTATTTGCTTGACTTTTCTTTTTTTTTTTTTCATAGTTCACCAAGTTAAGTGTTATATTCCTATCTTATGGGCAGCCTGGTGTGCAAAGTTGCCACTGCACCTAATAAAGGTAGAGACAAGAATAGAATAGGAAACGAACCACTTCATTATGTCTGCCTACAGGTTCATTTTGAAAGCGTGCATATATCCGAGCGTAAGAGGAGTCCTTTTCGTGCTTGAAGGTCCCTCTCCGTCAGTCAACAGACAACTAAAGCGCGCGGTCAAAGACCTGGTCCGTGCGGACCGGGCTATGAAAACATAATCCAAACTGCCCGATTTAAAAAAGAAAAATAACTGCTGAATGAGGTACAAAGGCATTCAGGATTGAGGCTTATTTTTTGCATAATACTGCGGATTAGCGTTTATAGACATCAAAGATGCACAGCTCCTCTTTTTAGCTCTCGCAGAATTCAGTCCGTATTTGCGTTGTCCTAAGCGCTGAAGAGATTCAGTAACAAATCTGGTTCGTAGAAGTAATAACAAGCCGAGATCGCTTCCTTGGTTGTTTCTGGATGCTTCACTCCTTTACATCAGTAACATGTGGAGAAGCCATCGCGATGACTTACAGTTACCGCGTTTTTACTCATGCTGCGTCTTTCAGACCTGGCCCACTCGTATACAAGCGAATCGTTGTAGTTATCAAATGGTTTATCCCTATGCCCCGAAAGAAGCGACCACGTTTCTCCTCATGAAGTCATGTTTCCGTGGGAACTAGCGCCTCGTATGTTGGCTTTCTTTGATGCTTCGCCCTGTTGCATCTGGGCATTGCAGGAAAGCAACTCTGGCAGTGGAGCACCGCTAGTCGGTTTTGTAGCAAAAGTTACATTGGCCACGAACGAAGAGTTTCGCACGGCGGGAGGCACAGAGCCGTTGCCTAGCAACCGCCGCAGCTGGCAGACGCGCTCACTGCGCCACTTGCAAATCAAGAAGCAACCAGATGAAGAAAATGATGTCTCGTCTTTAACGCAACAACAACATTGCTAGACAACCAGACTAACCTGGACTTGCAATCAAGATATAGATGACATAGCCAAGCTAAGCCACTGCTAATTTTATGCTGAGCCAGTCTCCTTATCAAAAAAAAAGCATTGTCTCCATTGGGAATTGAACCTCCATTTCTTGGATTGGACTAGATTAGATTGGACTCGATTGGACAGGTTTGGATTGAATTGGACAGGACTGGTTGGATTGTATTTGATGGGAATTAACTGTACTTGATTGTACTGAATTTGATTAGACTGGACTTGGTTGGATTGGATTGGATTACACTGAATTGTACGGGATTAGATGGGATTGAATTGGAGAGGAGTAGGCAGCCCAGTGCCAGGCACACATGCTTTTGCTATGTATATACTGGCCTACCTGAGCTAAGCCACGACCAATTTTTTTCACATGAGCACTCCTTAAATTATGTTCGGTTGATCGCAAAACTTATGACCAGTTTGTCGAAATTTTGAACATAGTAACCGGGAAATCGTGTTATCTGGGAAAGTATTAACTGGGAGAAAAATAGTGTAACTCTATGGGCGATGTTTTACTGCCTGCGATTTTGAACGTATCACACGCAAAATCATGTGAACCGGGAACATATCAACGAGGTTCTACTTTATACTACCAGAAAAGAATCGTGTTCCCTGTTGGCGAAAACCACACAAAATACAGCCCGCGCTGTGCTGCACCTTAAGAATGATTGCTTGCAGGGTTTTACACTAGTTCGCAACCGTTCTGTGACTGCCAAAGTCGCCAGCTACTGAAAAATAAAAATCAACGCTCGCATTTATTGCTTCAGACGAATTAATAGCTCGGATATGCAGCCCTTAGCCTATCATGTGCCGGCTTTCGCTGTCGCTCCACGGCGTCAGTCAGGTGCCGGTTTCAACCGCTGCACCGCCTACTCCAAGAAGCGGCCCGGCGCCGCCCGCGATGTACAGCAGAGGTGGGGAGTTTTCAAACTGAAGCTGGTTCTAGTAACGTTGGTTTGGACACTCATTAATATCTGCCCTGTGCGCATCAAAAAGAACACAATTTCAAGCTTGTTTGTGGTCATTTTAGACAAATAACAACCCAAGGTGCCACAAACATTAGGAGATTTAGCCAATCAAGGCGATCAACGTGCATGTGACAAGTTTTGCGCCACTATGAATGATGTCATAGGTTTGCCTGCGGAGGTACTGGAAGAAAACTTGTTTTGGTTTCAGTTTCTTGTTTTATTCTCTCTTTTAAGGTACTTGCACTTGGAATTTTTAAAAACATTTTTTTCTGTACCAGAGACAGGAGACTCTGTAAAATGTAATGTCATTAAAGACCAAAAATGTTAAGGAAGCCTCCAAAGTGACACTTTAGAAGTCTCTTAAGAACTGTTTGCTGCAACTTTTATCTATCTAATTATCTACCAAAAATATTACAGTGGGAATATTAGAATTTCAAGTAATGTTGTGTACCTGAATGTCAGAACCAATTCCGTCAGATAAGGAGACACTTCAGAGAGGTCCATGTACAACATGTCCAAGAGATCAGGTAGCCTAAAAAAAAAAAGCAACTGTTTGTACTGAAATATAGCAACTCCTTGCAAATATATGCCACAAGCATATTAGCATCTTAGACAATACACTGAGAACTTCAAAGCAGTCACCAGACAGGAAGAACAAGAGTGATAAGCACACTTGTCACTTTTACAAGATTTTAATTGTGACCAGACATCCCCTGCACAAGGCATCAGTCTGCCAGATATTGGAACTTGCATGCACTGGTCATCTTGCACACCAAACACACTGTGAACTGGAAATGGTACCATGAAAAGCCAAAGAAAAGTAAGCTTCAAAAAACGCTTTTCACCTGACCTTGATTTCAAGAACGCTGACTTCTAGCAAGAGATCAGTGACTTATTTTTTTGTTCACAGTGTCTCCCTGCCTTTCCTCATCTTCCTCCTCCTCCTTGTTCACAGTGTGTCCGAATTGTCCTAAATTTTAGACTACGCTCCTGTTCTCCTTAGCTGCAAGCAAGTGCAGCTTGGTATGCTGCAGTAATACCTTCTCTTTCCAAAAGTTTGAGTACTACCCACAGATGGTTTCTAGCACATTCAATGAAGAGGCCGTTCCACAATCTGCCACGAATCCCTAGAGGGATAAGTCTAAATTTATAGCTGGCTGTTTCCATATGGCAACAGTTGTTCAGGTAATGAGCAATCTAACCGCTATTATGTGTACTAAGCTTCAGCTAACTACAGTTGAACACAGAAATATCAAGCCTGAAGGGAATCTCAAAACAGTTATTGACAATTAAATCCACAAAAAATAACAATGGATAAGCTTAACTAACACAAAAATAGAAATACATTGCCCTCACTCTGGCGAAACGCCTCTTGCAGCAACATGGCAGTCCACTGGCGTGCTGCTAGGCGCATGTATAGATGAAGGTCAAATAATGCTTGGAAATGACCTATACAGCATGGTTCAGATATCCAAGAAGAAAGTGATAGATACTGCACCCTTCCTTCCTATAAACCATTCCATTAGAGGTTACCTGAAGGTCAAGTCAACCTTGGAAACAACCTATACATCACAGTTTAAGTGTCCACAAAGAAAGTGTGACAGATACAGCACCTTTTCTTGGCTTTGAAATGACCTCTGTGGTATGATTCAAATGTCCACAGAGAAAGTGGGACATGCACCCTTCCTTCCTAAAACCATCCCGTTAGAGGTCATTTGCAAACCCGATTTGATCTTGAGCTCTGCACTTGGAAATGAACTCTAACGAAATGGGTTATAGCAAGGAAAGGTGCAGTACCTGTCACACTTTCTCCATGTACACTTGAACCGCACGGGAGTGAAACCAGGAAGAGAGAACAAGTGCCAGAGAGGTGGAGGAGGGCAGCATCCCAGCAGATGTGCGCACCCGCATAGAGAGGAGGAGAAGGGTAGTTTTCTCACTACGCATTCGCGTGCGCCACGGATAGCTAACCAAGTGGAGCAGGAAAGTGTGTGCTGGCATCGCATGCACAAGGCATGAAAGTGGGCTCTGCACAGAACGCCAGTGAACTTAGATGCGTTCAATGGAATGCTGATTGTGTTCAATGCAACGCTCTGTCGCCCACAGCCAAAGCTTTCACTCCAAATTTGGTTCAGCAGCATTGGACCCCTAAATTTTTTCACACCACAGCTGGTTCTTTATACGCCTATGCCGTGGCTGTGTGGAGTGCAATATACTGAAGGCAACCTTCAAGCCCACACCACACCACATTCACACCATAACATGGTTTTACAGCGCTACCAGCATGTGCCCAAGGCCGTGCTGTTGATCCATCTATTCATGCAAAAGGAAACAATCAGCTCCGTTACGATAATAGCTGCCTGCAAGGGGCACAACCTGCCATTTATATTCTAAACGACCAGTGAAATCTGAGTTTGTAATACTGTGCAATTTTCCTATAGATTTACACAGGTTTCTCAAGGGGATAATATACGGGTGTTCAACATATCCGATAATTCGAAATATCCATGTAGATGGCCACAAGACACTGACGCCAGTGAACTAAGCGTCTTTCCCTGCACAGCAACTGCCATGACAACAGAAGTACGATTCAATTGTAGACCAATCTCCACCCCTCAAATAATACGTCCTTTATGGCTTTCTTCAAAAGAACAGGCAAAGTGGTCATAGTCTCCGAGAGCTACAATTATAGATGTTCCACAAACTTCTTAAAAGCAGAAATACACAGCTCATAGCATCTGATGGCTAATATAATTTTGTATGGTTCATTTTCATCAGCTTCAATACACGTTCTTTATACATTAACACAAAATACATATTACTGATTAGATATTTTTTACATAGACACTTATGTGGACATTTTATGTATATAATAGTGGACCAAGGAAGTGCCGTTTTGTCTCTTCCATCAAATTAAAGCCCTTAACGTGCATGCTCTGCCATGAGCAATAAGTAATTCAAAATGAACTCCCAATGGTAACATTAAATCTCCCGAATATAAAAACATGATAGCATTTTTTACAAGTCACTTTCGTCTTTGTGTGCTGTACATACATATATAAATGAATGTGTTCACGCCAAATTAAGAGTAAGTAATTACAATTATTGTATAATTGGCACTTTTATTGTTCCGAACTGATGGCTTCCATTACTAAAAATAAGTGATCACATAACAGCACCTTTAATTGCTCCAAAATTGATATCTACATTTCCCTGGACAAAATATCCATTACAAAGCATGTAGGTGATTCAAACAAATTACAAGTCTCATCTGCTGTAAGAAACAAGCCTGGAATGTTTGTTTCTAACATAACTAGGCTTTCATGTGGATCCTAATAATAGAGATGGCAGAGCTGCTAAACCTTACTTTGATATAATCATTATTTAAATTTTGATAGAAAAGCAATATACAAGCCATACTTGCAGCATGCATCAGTCCACACAGAGCGGGCATGGAGTACTCACACTTTCTTCAGCCAATTCAGAACAATCCTGCGTCGATGAATGTTTTGTGCATGGCTGTCAACAAGGGGTAGAACAGGTTCTCGTTCACATGTATCCGCACAGTTGACAGTCTGAAAAAATTATTGCAATTAAGTTCAGTTATTCCACACTTCTACATTTGCTCACAATGGGTTAAAATCACACAAGTTGGCACAGCCACTGAACGTAGTTGGCAGTCGTGGAAGAAGCTTTTCCTTGCACTTCAGCTATAGGGCATTTCCATGCTGAACGTCCGCTGTGCTGCAAGAAGGCACCTGGGTACAGGCGACTTGCAAGGATCTTTGACATGGCACAACTCATGTTTGCAATACTACAATTCATATCTATGTCCACCTTCAGAGAGCAGGTTGTTTCCTGAACACAATTCAACAAACAGTGCAAACAGCAAATTTTTCGCACTTCTTGCTGACAACAGCTCGTGAAAAATACTTCAAGTAATTTAAAAATTCTGTCACAGAAAATAAATCTGATACCCAAGTGGCTACACTTCTTTTTGCATAAGCGTAAAACCAGGCAGCCTAAGTTTATTAAAGGATATTAGAAGAATGGAAAAATTTATTTATGGTTACTCATTTTCTGTCACAAACATACCTAAAAATATGCTGAAAGCCTTATTTATTGAGTATGTGATAGGTTCATTGGCATGTCCTTGTAACAGCTGGCAATGGTTCTCAATTTTGTCATTACAGAAAGCTCATAAAATCCCTGTACAAGAAATGTTCTATGATTTTAGTATGAAATGAAATCACAAATAAACTTACCAAAAAAAAAAAAACAGTTTTAGTATTTGGACAGCCTTCAAGATATAATCTAACGTAATTTAGGCTAACAACTGTGTGAATCAGCATCAAACTGTCCAAAGACATTAACCAGCCGTGGAAAAGAAAAGCTAATCGGGCACCGATACAAAGATAGAAATTAAGTGGACTCGCATAAGATAAGCTTCATTTTGTACTGAAAGACAGTTTTTTCGCACTGTGTTATGTGGACCAGAATAATCATCCTTTTTAGCTTGAAGGTCAGGCATGTCTAAACAACAAAACTGACAGTTTCCCACACACCTCCACATTCCTTTTCTTTTTCATCAACTTGTTGCCCATTTTCCTCGATCCTGTGGAAGCACCTTGTTTCCTTTTCACATCTGCATCTAATTTCTCAAACCTGTCCTGGTGCTTTTCATGAACTTTCAGTTCACTCAGCCTTGAATCCTGTTTGAGCTGCTTCATTGTTGGCACCGGAGCAGTTGGTCTTACCGGAACCTGCACGTCATCGTCATCATCCGAGTCCAGACGAGACGCCACAAGTTTTTCTTCGGCTCTCTCTTCTTCATCGAGTCGTTTGCAAAGCTTTGAGTACAACATGCGGTAGCGTTCAACCCTGACGGCTTCCTCTCGTGTTCGGTTGTTGAGCTGAAACCTCCTGGCCGCGCCATCACCAACAAGAAATGCAACCGTCTCAGCAGTGATCCATTCCTTCAAGGCATGCTTGACTCGCTCTATAGGGGAACCGGGTGCGTCGCTGCTTGAAGGGGAAATCTTCGCTGCTCTGGCCTGCTCACTGGCTAGTGCATTCTGCCACGCCTTTTGGTTTTGGCTGAAAGCACTGCCCTTTGACTGGTGGTTTGACGTCTCAGATGCTCTCACAACTTGCTTACACTGACCCAGAGTTACAGCAGTCACTCTTGTGTCTTCACAGGGTCGCAGACGCTCATGTGCATCATCTGTAAAAATGCGAAGCCAGTCTGTCACAAAGCCCATGGTTCTTCATATACAGGAGCCATTACTCAATGACATCCACCCAAGTGCAGCCATACGGCTACAATGGAAAGCTGTATAACTTTCCTTTGTGAGTGTTGTTCAATATGTGTGTGTTTTATTTTAACATTCCGTTAATTGACTAGTGTTAAATCACTAGTTTGAATAGTTTGATGTTTTTTGTTGCTTTGTTTTGTTCCTGAAGGGCACCTACAATATCTGTTCCATCTTTTTGCTTGTTCCTTTTGTAAAATACAATCTCCCAAACCTGTGACAGCCTGAGGCTAGCAGTACGTTGTAAATAAATAAATGTCAATGAGTGAGTAATTACTCCCTTACTACAAATCTACTCCACCTTGGGGGTTTCCTCTAAAATATTCTATACAGGAGTCGGGGAATGCTCCAGCACTAAAGAAGATTTTGAGCCCAGGAGAGCAGTGTACTAAGATAGTGAGTCAGAAAGTGCACATCAGCACAGCAATGATTGGTAATGTTTTGTGGGCATATACAAAGCAACAATGAGAAATTTGTGTCAGTTGATTTCATGCGACTACCTTGAAACACCAGCTCTTAAAGGCCTTCATGAGCGAAATTTCCATGATATCAAAAAGACTATTTTGTCATAGTATACCTCTGGAGTATGTTATCAGAGAAATATCACTTTCCAGCTTCAAGCAGTTACAGTGCAAGCAGGATGCAAAAATTAGATTTTTAGAACCAAACTGGAAAAGCAGGTGCCATTACCGCTTGCCAGAAGTAATGCTTGTTTCAAACCGAAAGGCTGCAGTGTCTGCTCAAGGCGACTGAAGCAAAGTGCTCACATCAGCTGCATGTGTAACTTTCGCTTTATATATGTGATCCTGACATATGAACGAACACACGACAGTTCCACTGAACATCTGCATTAGGGTAAATTCCCGAAAAGGTTTATGTGCGACAGATTTGAAGGCATTTAATCTTGGTGAAAGCGCTTGCACCAGTAGGATCGCACAGCTAATGAGCACTGTTTGCCTGATATTATGTGACTGCAGCTTGTGTAAAGTTCGGACACCATTAAAGAATGAAGCATAACTGAGCAGAGCCCGAGTGCGTCATTAAGTCATTTCTACAGGCAGACATGTGTACTGGTATGTGCTTCGCCTTGTGCACGAGAAATCTAAGCAGGCATAAAGAATGCAAGACAATCCAGTGACAGTAGTGGATGTAAATCCATCGTGCAAGCCCAAGAGATGTCCAGTGTAAATTGAGTTGTTATGCACCTTGAAGACGGAGTTTCAGTTTCACCTACAAAACTATTTAGCTTTCTCATAACAAAGTAATATTGTTACGGACGAAGGAGGAAGAAGAGGGCAGTGGCGCGGGCAGAAGCGGGCGCGCTAGGCCCGCACACAGATTCATTAAACGTCATCTACCATCGCCATTGATCATGTTCTGTCTCCTGTCTTCATCGGCTTGCCGCTTCGTAACATTTGGTTGAAGGTGCGGCGTACGTCATCCCTATCCTCGCCTTGGAGCATCGATGCCATCTGTAAGCCGGGACCATCGACCGAGGGTCCAGGGACATCGCTGAGCAGCTTCGCCCCAGCCCTTCAAGCCCAGACCTGACCAACTAACACCGCCCAGCCCCCCCAGCCCGGACCTGAAGACAAGAACAGACATGCCAATTAGAACCGAGATGAAGGACCCGAAAGACCCGAACGACTCGAAGGAACCGATGGACACGAACATGCAACCCTCACCCAAGCTGCCCAACGTGACCTCGAGCCGTCGGTCCCATGGACTCTGGTGACAGATGGTTGACAGCTCCAGGGGAGGCGGATCACCCATGCATCAGACATCGTACTGGCAAGCCGTTCTATTCTTACTTCTCCCTCTTCTTCAAGCATCCAGACACGCCCATCATCATGCCATGGAATCATCATCGGTAAACTTCCTCGTCTATGACCGGGACGATCGCTCGGTAACCCCAGGTCATGTTACGGACGAAGGAGGAAGAGGGCAGTGGCGCGGGCAGGAGCGCGCGCGCTAGGCCCACACACAGATTCATTAAACGTCATCTACCATCGCCATAGGTCATGTTCTGTCTCCTGTCTTCATCAGCTTGTCGCTTCGTAACAATGATTAATACCCGAAACTAGGGACACTAATTCATGAAACGCATGGTGAATTCTATATCATGCACAAAGACTTCTGCTCTGAAGTGTGCTGAACAAAAAACGCTCATCTTTGCATCGGATGTTCAACCCCAATCGGCCTCACTTCAATGCCAGGACCCATAACTTGAGCAGGTTATCGCTCTTCAGAAAACGGTGAAAACTGATTCCCAGGACTGAGTAATGTATGCAATGGAGCAACCAACAGTGACGCATCAGGTTGGCATGGCTCTAGCAGTTCATACCTTTCAAGCCACAGCAGCCTTCGCAGAAAGAGACACCAGTGACAGAGCACATAAACACAGTGAAGGCAAAAGGTCGCTCGCCAAGTGCTTGCTTGAGCTGCTCAAGTGAAGGCTGAGCTACATGTACGCGAAAACTCACGTGAGCGTGAACGTGAACGCGATGGCGGCACATGTCGCGCGAAGAATGCATGTGTCACTTGGCTCGTCACTCGGATCTGCCTAAAGAGAAAATTTCGCTCGTTCGCCCAGAAGTGCATGCGTGATCAGCCAATAGCACAAACGCAAAGCGTACATCACTGCCGCTCATTTCTCAAGCTTTCTTTCTTTTGCAGTGTTTCATTGAGCTTGTGCATTACCGTATAATTTTTTCGCTTACCAACAATGGTGAATGGCCAAGGGTTCAAAAAACACCTAATCGCAACTGCAAAACAAGAGGTCACGTGACTACTCGTACAGTGCAAGTTAACACAAACGTAATACGGTTGGTTGTAAATCCATTTTACTTTGCCCCATGTTGTCGCAAAATAACTTCAATTCTTGCAATCGTTATGACTGTTGTTGCATTTGCCAATAGCTTTGTGGTATACCAAGCCACTATGCCAGCAACACAGTCTACAGAGCATCGTCGCCGTTTCGCTCGGTTCGCGCGCGCATGTAACTTCCCCAGTAGGCAACGGAGCGAACCATGATCACTTTCGCCGAGCCGCCTTATCTCGTCGCTCACTTTTTCGCTCACATGTAGCTTAGTCTTGAAAACGGCATCGAGATTCCGAAATCTCAAATGTGCGTAATTTCTGGTCTGATATTTAGTTCCTTAGCTCACTGTTAAGAGTGCTAGGTCATCAGCTATCAAAGTATTTAAGAGCGTGTAATTAAAATATGGGATGCGTTACAGCCTTTACATCATATATAAATAACTATCGTTACATGGGCGCTGTATTGGGAGCACAATTAACCGGAAAGAAATTTAGGCCAAGCAGGTCTCTAAGTAAGCAACAAGTGCTCTCAAATACACAATTTATTTCATATGCTGCACTTGAGCAAGCAGGTGGTTGCACCCGGTCTCACTGTGAAGGAAGATTTCACTGAAATGTGAGAGCTTTAGCGGCCTCAAGATTCATCCAGAGGCCCTAAAGGATCAGCAAACCTTTGTCTAAAAACCATTGATTGACTCACAAAGTAGCATTGCTCTATTAGAAAACTGACACTTTAATATGCCAGTCATATTTGGGAGATAACAAATAGAGCAGGAAACTTACTGGTGTCCAAATCATCAGGGTCCGATTCCTCAATGTTCCTGAAAACAGAAGGTACCACACATACACCATTTTCTACTGACTTCTCAGGAGCCTAGTGGCCACAGACACGACTGCTGAAACACCATTCTGAAGAAGTCTGTCAGCTTTACCAATATAAGTAAATTACAGTAGCCGACCGATTTTTTCAGACACCAACAATTCGGACTTGTGCGATATTTCGAACTTCACTTAGGAACCGTCACACGCACCATAGGAATGTACACATTTTCACGACTGATATTTCGGACTCTATAGTGTCCAAAGGTTCGATATTTCGGAACAAATTTAGTGCCAGCAATGCTGTGGACATAGTTATTTGGCTGAAAGCTAGTTTTTTTGCAGCAATGGGCATATTTGTCGCAAACAACCAGTTTTGCGTGGCCGTGAAAGCTAGGGAAAGCCGAGTCATTTATACGGACTAGCTTGGCTCTCTGTTAATTGTTGGAATTTCAGGCAGTGGCAGTAAGGGAGCGCTAACCACTGTCATCACGGTAGCCTACAAAGAGCGCGCAATTGGACTGAAAATGGCACGTGAGCACCGTCCGCCACGACTAGCTCCGACACTGCCGCTGCACGTGGGGAAAAGCTGAAATGGAGGGAAGGGTGCATTCAGGAAGGCTTTCGCTCCACTAGTCTTTTTTCCTGTGAGTTTCATCTAGCATTCATCACTACCTTCAATAAATCATGGAAACCGAATTCGTTCGCAGCATGAACATGACCTGCAGTTGCATCGCATTATGTCGTAAAGTGGCACGAGAAAAGCATGAATGGTCGAGATATTTTAACAGGAGGGTTAAACCTTAGCATAATCCACTTCTGCAGAGCACTGCAGTGTGTGCGATGACCGCCTTGAGCGAGTTGAATGCTTCCCAGCAGCCACCAATCAGCACGCGTGCATTAGTGGCCGCGCCCACCGTATCGGATCACGCTAGCGTGTACGCATGGGCAGCACGCGGAAGCAGATCACAGTAGCAGTTCGCGCTATACTAAAACGACTACAACTCCCTGTTATCGAAATATAAAGAAAAATCAGGGGCGCCAAAGTTCGTGATTTATAAAGGAGAGTTTCCACAGAAAAGTTGTTTTTTTCAGGTTCCCGGTTTTTCAGATTGTTCATTTATTTGGACTATTATCCAGGTCACGCCTAATCCAAAAAAACAGGCAATGACTGTAAACAGTTTCCACTGAACCATTCAGCAAACGACACTGAACGACTTTCTGTGTCTAACAACACTTGAGAGATATTTGCAGGGAAACAAACAGCTGCAGAAATACAACATTATATGTGGAAACATTCGAAGGTATGCAGATGAAAAGTGCGGTGCCGATGAGTAGAGTCTTTCAAGTTTCACTGACTTAAGTTTTTTCCAATTTATGCACTGAATTAAAAAAAGTAATGAAAGCAAATGACAGCATTCTCCCACATCACATGAATTTTGCATACCCATCATACAGCACCTGCATGAATTTCAGCTATGACCTACCAACATAAACTACAACTCATACTTAGAATGCTTATAGAAATGCCATTTCATGGCATATTTTAAAGCATGGAACAACCAAAGGTGTGATATGTAAAAATAAGACAGGATGATAATTTAAAGTCTCAAACTGTAATTCCATGCACAATTGTCAGTGTATTGTTTCCTTGCATAGGACAACAGCCTGAGTGCTAAACCTAGCCTCTCTTATGCTTGCAACTGCTGCCTGTACACAAAGCTGCATAAAGGCATAAGATAAGGTAGATGTTATACAAAAGAGGCCACTCTTCAGAAAAAAGAAGAAGACTCAGATACAGAGACACTTCTGCACAACATTTTGTAGCGAAAGCTACATTGGCCACATTCTCGCCATTTTGCCGTGCCTGTCCGTAGAGTGAAGAAAGGAGAAGTAGAAGTCATGGGAGGCGGTAGCTGGTAGCTAACATGGCCGAGCACTAACTGGATTTAGGGCTTCCTAACATTACGTTTGGCTGGAGCTGTCAACTCGGGCCTCTCATTTCATATGGGAAGGTGATATCACCATCAGCCTCCCAAAACCCTTGCATTCACGTTATCCCTAGGCCACGCAGTCACGTTCATGCAGCTTGGTTAAAGCGGGGCTTTATATGTTGACTTGTATTCATTCAGTTCAGTTCAGTCGCGTCCGACTCTTCGTGACCCTATGGACCATGTCACGCCATGCTTTCCGGTCTCTCACTATCTTCCTAACATCACATAACTTCATCTGCAGTGTCTCGAGGATGCCATCTAACCATCGCGTTCGCTGCCTACCCCTTCTCCGGTGACCCTCAACCTTTCCCAACATGAAATCTTTCTCCAGCGACTCCTCTATTGCATCATCAAGAAGATGGGAGTGAAAACAGAGAGAAAGAGGTGCCATAGTTGAAGGCTTCGGAACACCATGTGATAGAGGCTTTTGCCTCATCGCACTTTAGTAGTCACAAGTGCCCCAGTCTCACCATTTCGCCGTGCCTGTCTGAAGAGCACGTCCCTGTCCAAAGAAGAAATAGAAGTAGAAAAAAAGGAGAAAAAGAAGAAGGAAAAGAACCAAAAGAAGAAGAAAAGGAAGAAGAGAAAAAAGAAGAAAAACAAGAAGAAAGAGAAGAAGAGAAAGAAGAAACATAAAAAGAAGAAGACAGATAACTCAGTAGTTGGTAGAGGTGAACGACAACAGCGAGTTTCTAGAACAGAATGTTCGCTTGAACGCTGTGATGATGGTTTGCCCCGGAGTTCGACGTAGAGACTATGTCATACCGCTAGAAGTCTTCTACACCCAAATGAGAATGGTCAATGACGAGAGGCAAGGGGTGCTATTATGTGAAGTGATTCCCATATGACATAAACAAAGCTGAAACCATAGAGTAAACTACTACGCACAAAAGCCATGTTTTTACTTTCAAGCTGAACCCAAGCATCGCCATGCTCTTGCTAACTCCAGGTTTAACCACATAAACCACAGCTAATTTTTTCATGCAACCCTTGAAATCTAGAACACAGAAGCATAGAAGTATAGTATAGTTCAAAACATTTTCTTAATGGAACTGAGCAATCTGGCTCTGAAATATGTGTACATATTTCAATATACACCTTGATTTATCTGTACTGTCCAGAGTTATACTGTCAATGTCCTCTGCCAATTTCTTCAAGGCCTCGGATGTCACATAAGGTGAGACGTTTTTGGCAGGTTTCAGGATCTCTCCAGGCTTGCTGTCTGGGGCCCCTTCGACATCTCGCTTGCTCAGACGCCTGTGACCCAGGTCCACTTCATCACCATGGCCATCTTTCTTCACACTGGGGCAGAAAAGGGGAATTGAGCTACTGTGCCAAAACTAGCAATAACCTTCAAGCCCTTTCAAAAAGGCTTTAGCTGTTTTGGCAACATGGTCCTTGCAGCATTGCTGCACTGTTTCAATCTCATTTCAGTCATCATGCAAGGCACGTGTATTCACTTCCCCATGTAATCTAATAGCGCCTCCTAAAGAAAAGTCACGTCACAAGATACGAGTTGATATCACTCCTAAACAAGTGCATTCATTTTCCTATGCTTCTCTGAAAGAGTCAGGAATTCTAATTGGCAACTATAATGCCCCAAACTGTATAACCAGGATAGAGTTCAGTAAGAAGCCAGCTTGGAATGTAAAAACAAGAGCAACAAATGCAGATGAAGGGGAAAGCAGCTTTCTAGAAAAGACAAATACCACGGCATCAAAGTTTGCTAGCAATTTTCGTAAGACAATGCAGCTCTTATAACTTCCCTGAGGAGTGAAAGAAATTTATTTTCCACTACAAAGCGAGCGGTGATGTTGAATTTTGTGAATAATCTGAAAAGGATCTGAATCGTTGAACCTAATTCCTGCCGAATTATTTTGGCAAAAATTTAAAGGCAATTTTTACTCCCCCTTTTCCTGCTACAAATTATAAATACTGAACCTGACACAAAGTAAGCAAAATGTGCACGTGCATGTGTGTACATGTTTGTGTGTGCATGCATTTATGTGTGAGCCTTGTATGTATGCACATAAACTGTGCACATGCACTGAAGATAAACTGCAATTTACAGCTGTACACTGGCCACAATTCTGAGCCCGCATTCAGCCTATACTTTATACTATCAACAAGAGGCCCAACAATGAAAGAGCCTGAGCCAGGCCTGGCCCAATACCTGCACTCAGCCAGACCCAAATTGGTATAGTGGCAGATGAAAAAAAAAATTATGCTGTTCACGGGAAGGATGGCTGCTATTTCTGCTTCACCAACAGGTATTTACAGCAGTGTGCAATAATCGAGCCAGAAAGGAATAAACAACGGAGAAGGTGATGGCCAATGGAAGGCTGCAGTAATCCCTGCGCTGAGAAACAAGAGGCAGCTCCATGCACCGCAGATACTTTGACTAGATGCTAAGTGCTGCTTCCATCAGCCCTTCACTAACATGAGGACCAGGGACAGAGAGACCAACATAGGGAGATAACTTGGACACTGTAGGGAAACATTTGCTCTGTTTTTGTTGTGTATGCTCGAGACTGCGAAGCCTGGCTGGCCCATCTAAAACAAGTATATACCTTGGCTCGGGCAAGCTCTTGCATGACTCTTATGAATGTCTTAAAACAAGGTGAGCAAATGACCGCTACCCTTGGCTGCTTTGCTCCTCTTCCCGGTAAATCCTGTACTTCGTGTTGCTGTCTGCCTCATCTCGGAGCCAGAGTGGTCCATCCCAGAGCTGAGCCATCAGAAATGTCGACGCACGGTAGCAAGAGTTGCTGCAGAATTGCTGGACAACAATACTTACACTTTTTTACAAGGCTAAAAGGAGGCAACATCATCTATGGCTGTTAAAACATGTAACAACTCAACCAAGCCAGATTATCAACATCGACCGGACAAATTGACGTTGGGCTCTATCAATGGTTACCATGTTGTAATGACAATGAGATTACTTTACCTGGAAATAGTCTTAACAAAAATTTAAAAATAGGTACTGCATTTATTGAGGCATCAGTGCATCAAACAGTTTATTTGCATGACTTGGCAAGGCTGCTATGCTGCCATTCACCTCCAAGTAGTGATTACAGGAGTCTCTCACTGCCTTGGCCAAGCCTTTTCTCGAGTGGTGCAAAGAAAGGAGTGCTCCATTTTTAACTGTTGCATTCTTGGAAATAAACAAGGCTTTCTATAACTGTCAGACAAGCATCAATATAGGCAGAGGTGTGGAACCAATTTTTACTAGGAACAAAATTTGGAGAGAGTAGTCCTCAATGTCCCTTAACCCTTTCACTCTCACGAACGTACCAGTACATTTTCGCGCTCCCCCCCACAGTGCCACCGACGTACCGGTTCATTCTCTATCGTGCATTCAAAACATTGTGCCTCCTGCGCCATCTGTCAAATTTTCTACAAGTTCGTATTTTCGCCCCGCATTGTGTTGGTACATATATACTGAAGAGTATAGAGCGATCGCGCCCACCCCCGCCACCTTCTTTGCTGGGGGGCGCGGTCGCTCGCGCGCGCTACTCTATCGCGCTAAGCGATCAGGCGGAGTGCGCATTTCGCGGCGCGTACATGCGGTTACGGGTTCAAGGGTTGTTCTGCCATCTGCCGCAAGTTTGCAGGGTTTTTATTTTTATTCTGCTGGCGTGTTTGCTACGACGTGTCACGTTTAGGGGCTCGCGCCGCTGCCTCTCCAATAGGTTGACACATGACTCGGTCGCTGCTTTCGCTCTCTCTCTTGCCGCGCCCTTTCTTGCGGCTTACAGCAGCAAAGGAGGTTGTTTTAGCCTCTTTCCATCTTCCTCTGTCATCTTGATGTCACAACGTGTCATTTATCTCTGTTGTGTGGGTCACGGAAAGTGCACCCTTCGTGCGCGGGGTTAATTTCGGATGGCTGACCACGCGTGTCCTTCGACTGCGAACTTGGAGCAATGGCTCTTTTGATTATAAATACAAGTCGAATTTATAAATAAATTCAGAGACTTGGAATGGGAGCAGTTAGGGATAAGGGTAGATGGAGAATACCTCAGTAATCTGCGATTTGCTGATGACACTGCCTTGCTAAGCAACTCGGGGGATGAACTGCAAATAATGATTGATGACCTAGACAGGAAAAGTAGAAAGGTAGGCTTGAAAATCAATATGCAGAAGACTAAGGTAATGTTCAACAGCCTCGGGAAGGAACAGCAGTTTACATTAGGTAGCGAAATACTGGAAGTAGTAGGCGAATATGTCTACTTAGGACAGGTAGTAACCGCAGATCTGGACCACGAAAAGGAAATAACAAGAAGAATAAGATTGGGATGGGGCGCATTTGGCAAGCACTCGCAGATTATGACTAGCAGCTTACCGGTATCGCTCAAGAGGAAAGTATACAACAGTTGCATCTTGCCTGTACTCACCTATGGGGCTGAAACGTGGAGGCTAACCAAGAGAGTTCTACTTAAGTTGAGGACAACCCAGAGGGCTATGGAACGAAAAATGGTAGGGGTAACATTAAGAGATAGAAAGCGTGCAGAGTGGGTCAGAGAAATAACTCAAGTTACCGACATTCTAGTAGAAATTAAGAAGAAGAAATGGACATTGGCAGGACATGTAGTGAGAAGAGAGGATAAGCGATGGTCGCTGAGGGTAACAAACTGGATTCCAAGGGAAGGAAAGCGTAGCAGGGGGCGGCAGAAAGTTAGGTGGGCGGATGAGATTAAGAAGTTCGCAGGGGTCAAGTGGATGCAGCTAGCACAGAACCAGGTTAAGTGGAGAAATATGGGAGGGGCCTTCGCTTTGCAGTGGGTATAATCAGGCTGATGATGATGATGATGACGACGAGTCGAGCTCGTATTTGGTCCCTCAAAAAATATCGAGCAATTTCTTTCTTATATTGTTACTTAGCGGTATTTGCTGGTCGTGCTAAGGATAAAGAAGTGCGACAGACTCTCGGAAGAAGACGACGCAGACAGCTGCTCAGGTCTGTGCTGTGATCATCGTTAGTGGCGCGGACAGATGTCGGACTGTGAATCTTCCCCGTAACATCTCTTGGTAGAGGTGCGGGGTATAATCGCATCGACGTCCTTGTGGACGGTGTTCCCGTTTCTGCTCTCATTAATACCGGCGCCCACCTGTCCGTTCTTAGCTCCTCATTTCACCATCGCCTCAAGAAAGTCCTTACTCCAGTCGTCTTGCCCACAGCTCACGTCGCCAATGGCAGCCCTGCTACTGTGGTTGACATGTGTATGGCGCGAGTTACCATTGGTGGTCGTCATGTCCCAGTGTTGTTCACCGTCCTACACGAATGCCCCCACAACGTTATCCTTGGCATTGATTTTTTAACAACTCACTCTGCCCTCATTGACTGCTCTACCGGCCTACTTCGATTGGACCTTCCGCTCTGCTCTGAAGACCCCTCCTGCTCACTCCGCCTTCGATCAGCACAGTTCTGCCGCCTTCCTCCTGAAGATACCGTTTACATCCCTATGTCGCCATACCCATCCGTCCCAGACGGCGACTATCTCGTGTGACCCATTACTGAAGTCATCCTGCAGCGGCACGTCACCCTTCCTCATCTAATTGTGCATATCTCCCAGAACCGTATCACTCTCCCGGTCCCTAACTTCAGCTTGTGAACTCAAGTTCTGCCCGAGAGAATTTCACTACCTGCGCTGTCCCCAATGACCGATTGTGCCATTTCAGTTCTGACTACAGATCATCCAACTGCCGTCCCTGCAACCCCTCCCTCATCCTCTGCACCACGACCTGATCCTGTTAACAGCATGATTGCACCCGATCTCCAACCTGAATTCGCCGCGGAGTTAACCAAGCTTTTGCTCACCTACAGTGACCTTTACGACTTCGGTACCCGCCCACTGGGTCAAACTACAGTTGTCAGCCACCGCATTGACACCGGTGACGCCAGTCCTATTCACAGGCGGCCCTATCGTGTTTCACTTGCCGAGCGACGAGTCATTCAAACAGAGGTCGAGAAAATGTTGGCGAATGACATAATCAAGCCTTCTAGTAGCCCCTGGGCATCCCCTGTTGTATTGGCCAAAAAGAAACATAACAGTTTGAGGTTCTGCATTGACTACCGTCATTTGAAATAAGATAACCGAAAAAGATGTCTATCCTCTTCTGCATATCGACGACGCGCTTGATACTTTGCACGGAGCCAGCTACTTTTCGTCCCTCTACCTGCGTTCCGGCTACTGGCAGATCTCTGTCGACGAGTGAGACCATGAAAAAACGGCATTCATCACCCCTGACGGCCTCTATCAATTCAAAGTCATGTCTTTTGGCCTTTGAAATGCCCCAGCAACCTTCGAACGCCTGATGGACTCTTTGCTCCGAGGCTTCAAGTGGACCACTTGTTTGTGTTATCTTGATGACGTCATTGTTTTCTCTTCTACATTTGAAAGCCATCTCTTTCGCCTTTCTACAATCCCAGCGCTTTTTCACCAGGCTGGACTTCAACTAAACTACATACAAAAAGTGCAGCTTTGGTCACCGAGAAATCAAAGTCCTTGGTCACTTGGTTAATGCTGCCGGCATTCAGCCTGACCCCGACAAGATTCGTGCCAGCAGAGATTTTCCCACTCCATGTTCATCCAGCGATTTTTGAAGCTTTATTGGCCTATGTTCCTATATTTGACGATTTGTCCCTTGCTCGTTCACAGCCCTTGCTCGTCCTCTCACCTAAAGAAAGACGTTTCATTCTCTTGAGGGCCTGAACAAGTTGCAGCTTTCTCGGAGCTTATTGCTGCTCTCACTAATCCACCCGTCTTGACCCATTTCAACCCATCCGCCAATACTGAACTCCGCACTGACGCAAGTGGCCATGGCACTGGAGCTATGTATACTCGCCCAGCGACAACACGGCCGCACAAGGGTGATTGCATATGCCAGCCGCCTCCTATCTACGTCCGAACAAAATTATTCTAGTATCACAGAGCGAGAGTGCCTGGCGCTTGTTTGGCCTATTACAAAATTCCGCCCTTATTTGTTTGGCTGCCCTTTTACTGTTATAACAGACCATCATGCCTTGTGATGGCTTTCCTCCCTCAAAGATCGTACTGGCCGTTTGGGGTGCTGGGCACTTCGATTACAAGATTATATATTTCCTGTCGTGTACAAGTCCGGCTGGCTTCACCAAGATGCAGACTGCTTGTCCCGTCATCCTGTCGACACCCCTAGTCCTACCAACTCTGACAATGATGCATGTGTCGTCTGTCTCGGCCTTTTCTAACATTGCCGACGAACAGCACTTAATCCTTCACTCCATTCCCTTATCCTCCGTCTTACCTCCGACCACCCTGATCCATATCTCGCCTCATTCGTACTCCTTGAGAACACCCTATACCAATGCAATATGCGACCAGATGGCACAGACTTTTTGCTCGTCGTTCCTCAACATCTGCGTTCCGCCATCCTTGAACAATTCCATTATGCTCCCACGGCTGGCCACCTGGGTGTCTCTCGCACATACAACAGCCTGCACCGATGTTTCTACTTGCCGGGGCTCTACCGCTCCGTCCAGCAGTACATTGCCGCATGTAAATTGTGTCAGCGTCGGAAGAAGCCCACAATTTTGCCTTCAGGCCATTTGCCGATCCCCATACCCACTGACCCGTTTTCCCGTGTAGATGTTGACCTTCTTGGGCCCCTCACAGTTTCTGCCTCAGGGAACCAAAATCTACTGACCCGTTTTCCCGTGTAGACGTTGACCTTCTTGGGCCCCTCACAGTTTCCACCTCAGGGAACAAATGGATCGCCATCACCACCGATTACGCTACGTGGTACGCTACTACCCAAGCCATCCCGACCAGCTGCGCCACAGACGTCGCTGACTTCCTTCTAGAAAACGTGATTCTTCATCATGGTGCCTCTCGTGAACTACTAACTGACCGTTGCCGCTGCTTCCTGTCGCGAGTGGTTGACGAAATTATACGTTCGTGCTCCGTATGCCACAAATTCACCACCGCCTATCACCCCCAAACCAACGGCTTAGAAACTGCATTTCAAAAAGCATATGCTTCAAATATGCCCCCCCCCCCCCCCCCCCCCCTTCTCCTTTTCCACCTCCCACCTCCCCCAAACTGCCTAGTCCAGTAGTAAACCATAAATCTGGCACTGGTGGGACTGCCTTAAAGGCCCACTGTCCAGCCACCGATCGAAAATATTTTATTCCCCAGTGACTGTGAGGCTTCGTCCCCATAACGAAAGGCCGCAAAAGTGTTTTGAAAAAAGCACTTAATAACGCAGTTACGCAGCATTGAACTCCTTTGCTTAAAAAGTCATACCTTGGACAGTGGCCCTTTAATTTTAACAGCATGCCCAAGGCAGCTGTGATAAACTGTTTTGCTAGCTGGTATCTTTGTGATGCCGGGTTTGATGTTTATAGCAGGGCATGGAGTAGCATAATTACTTCTTTTAGCCTCAAATCAATAGCAGATGTCAAAATGAGCATATCATTCTCTCTTCTAAAACCTACAAAATCAGCAGCACTCAATAAATGTACATGGATCCAAGGGCTCAGCAAAGATGCTATTTTGAGGGGGTTTATACAACTTTAGCACCTAGGGATCCAAATTTAATTTGCATAGTTGTGTGAATTCTTTACAAGACCACTTCATAAATTTTCATTAATCATGAATGTTGGCAGCAAAAGTATGCCTATTATGCGTCACTATAGCAAACCTTAGCAAGAACTTTACAAATCAGCCCATCACCTTAATTACTATCTCTTTTGTAGCACGTCATAAGCAACAGCCACTTCTTAGCAAAATAAAAAAAAGTAACACTGTTCAAGGGCGAATTTCTCTCACCTTGCGATGTGTGATGTCATAGACTTTCTTGGTCTTAACACAAATGTGATACTTCTGCTTTGGCAACTGAACATAAAAGAAAGGGAAAAGATGTTTCAAATACTCACTAAAAACAGTAGCATATTCATGCAAAAAGCAACCAAAACGTTCTTAAATATATGCCACAAAGGCTTCATTGATACTATCATAGTCAAGCACTAAAACTCACCTCAGCTATTTTCTTGTTGCAGAGAGGGTATCCACAAAGAAGAAGTATTACTCTTTCCTCCACGGCATCCTGGTAATCTTGCTGTGAAAGTTCGTGTAACTGCAGAAGAGCCAATTTACAATTATACTCTGTACTATAGATTCCCTTTGAGAACAAGTATAGCTGTAAGAATAAGTCAAACCTGTGTCATAGGAGTGAAGATTATAGCACTATCTGTTAGGATAAATGGCACCACTTGCGATATCGTCTTGACAACCAGTGTTAGACATTCTCATTCATGGTTTTTAAATGCCATATAAATAATGTGTTCTCACTTATTTTCATGTGCGAAAACTAAAATGACAAGAATTAACGTAATTTATAATAAACCACTTTTTGCGGGCATTTTGGTTAACTACAGCATAATCACACATAATAATTATGAATACATCATATGGTCAGCTTTACCACAGAAAGTCACGGGGGTGAGAAATGAACCAGAGTTAAATACTCCCAGTGAAGCACAAGCACAATGTTCATTTCCATCATCATTGTGGGCTTTTTTAATATATATGTCAATCACTGCGTAAAGGTGCCACTTGGGTATGTTTTTCCCATTTTCAGGAAGTGGTGGACAGTCCATGCCAATGAATCCACAAATAAATCCTGCTTGCACATTGTTTAGTTTCTTGCACACGTTCAGTGCAGGTACTCCTTTGTGTCAATCTGCCCTTATTGGTGAATTTGCATCTTCCTAACAAATGAACTATTTACAAGGCTTCCACTGCTTTGCAATATGCTTTTGATTCACTCATGTAAACGTATATTAGCATTTGAAGGCTGGGCATACAGACCCTGCAAAGGTGAACGTGTGATAAATGCACTACGACAGCTAACAAGGCAAACAAAAGCAAGGCTGCAGATTCAGACATTAGATGCGAAGAACGTACACCAATTCAGGTCAATGGCTGTGTCCTTTCTGTGCTATTTGAACAGACTTCTCATCCTCACTAAAGCAATGTTACTAGTAAGCATGGATGATTTGTATCCAGTGCAACACTTTATTCCACTATGCTGCAAAATTGAACGGCATCCACAGACACAGATGTCACAACGGCGCTGACAAAACTTCACTCATCTCTACACTTTGACAGCTTTGAGAGCTAATGGGAAGAATGTACCAAGTATGTTGAGAGACAGCTTCACCTCTGAGAAAGCACAGATTTAAAAAATTACACTTTTCTTGCCCTGCCAATTAAAAAAAGGAATAAATTTTCTCCACAATCATCATCATCATCATTACCACCACCAACAACCACCACCTCAGCCTACTTACTGCAGGTCAAAGGCCTTTTGAAATGACCTCCAATTAACCCTGTCCTGCACAAGCCATGGCCATCCTATCTTAGCTAATTTCCTAATCTGGTCACTCATCTGACCCTCTACTGCTCCTGGCTATGCTTTCCTACCCTTGGAGTCCATACTATTATCCTGTTATCATAGGGGCATATTTGTAAAAGGTAGCTATCTGTTCTCCATATACATGTCCCACCTAAGTCACTACACATTGCAAGGTTGATTTTCCAATAACAACCTGTTCAGGTCAAGAAAAATTCTCAGCACCCTACACTGCATCAAACTGGCTGCAGCCTCTACCGATTTAGTGCTCCACACTGATTAGGGGCTGAGGGCTGATGGGCACACTCCTCCACATCACTTGCATGACAGAACTGAAACACGGGCTCTAGTGACTGCTGTAAGTACAGGCACAGTGTTCCCCCCTACAGTCCAGCAAGCAATATGGCAAGAAGTGCTTTTTGAAAAGATTCATGAGGGGCAGTGGCCAAGTACTACACCATGGAAACCAGCTCTTACTACGGCCAAACTCTATTAAACCACCTTTCATCAAATCTACACATACTTTTCTTTTTTGCTTGTGAAACTTCTTTTCCACAGTCTGTTACTTGTAGCATGCTGCATACTAAAGGCACACAAAGTGCATGCACATGGAGCACTTCCAATGATCAGCTAAATGTATCATTCCGCATTTTTTTTATTTCCAGAAAATGTGTAATTAAACGTTTTTTTCTCTGCTCTTGTAAAAGAGCATATGATTTTCAATGACGCACAAAGCACCACTCAACATGACAGAAGCAACATAGAACGGGGAACGACTGAAAGCAACGTAGTAACAGCAAGAGATGTCCCGCATCATTTTAGTTATTGTGGCGTCCCATTTACTTCTATAACAGGCATAGCTTGCGTATTAATATTAACACCACTCCAGCACTCTGAACACCTTGCAGACCTTTGCGAAAGCTACAATCCAAGTGCCAGCAATACTCACAACTCCAAGCAGCCATTCCTCAGAAAGAGGACTCTCTAGCATCTCCTCCACGACCTGTGCGGCTCTTTTCTTGCAGCTGTCTCGCCTCTCAATCGTCTTCAGAATAGCTTGCTTCCTGCGGTGCACCACTCTCTACTTGACAAACCACAATTTGTAAACAATCGAAAGCGCTTTCAAAGTTGAGGCTACCAGGCGCGTGACAAATCAAGAATCTGAAACCAAACTTAGACACAACCAAAGTTCCTTTTTGTTTTACATGAGTGCCTAGCTTTCCATCCAGACGGAACGACATAACTGTTCCAACCATCCACAACAAATATACCCCATCCAACAAAGCAACGTGGTTGTTTTCATACCATTTGCATTTCAAGAATTTAGGGTCATATAATCGTTATTAGAGGACTTTTAATGGTCATTGTTCCGAGTTGACATAACGTACAGCGATTTTCGAACCTTTGCCTGAGCTTGACAAAAACAGTAGTCAACCTTTTCTATTATTTTTCAAATAAATTTACGCAGTTAAGTTACGAAAATTGAACCGTATGAAATAAGTGCCGTTTACAAGGTGCCATGGCGTTTCAAAACTGGCGACAAAGAAGTTTCGCAAAATTGATAATAGCATAAGATCCTCTTTAGGCACACTTTCTTTTTATTATTATTTATAGGACTGCCCATTTGAGTATAGCGACGAGATGTGTTCAATGAAACCTCACCGCTCAGAAGTCGGCGTTGGCTTCGAGTTCATTTTGTCCATTTCTCATGCCGACAACAACTGTCTTTACTAGAATTAGTGTTGCTGAGGTCTCAGATGCTAGGCAGTGTAGAGGATACCTCAGATACCTCAGGGAAGTTCCAAAACTCATGAAAACATATCACCCTCCACCGACATCAACAAGAACAGACGCCGTGCGCGGCCATGCATGCGCTGGATGGATGGATGGATGATGGATGGATGATAGTGGCTCTGCCCTTTGAATCGGGCGGCAGCTTGCGCCGCCTAGCCAAAAAATTAAAAGAAATATATTTATCTCTTCCCCATTTTTAGCTTCTAATTCGCCCGTATCTGCCCCCCTCCCTTTTTTTCCTCTTTTTATTCTCTTGGCTTTTTCCACCAATCCTCTAACCTCTCTTTTGTTATCAGAACGCGTTCCTCATCCATTCGTCCATCTTCCCCAGCAAATCCCAGTGCTCTCTCCAGATCTGCCGCTTTTTCCGCGGGAAGGGCAGGACGAAGTTTTTGGCACCTTAGAACAACATGTTCCGTTGTTTCCTCCTCAGTTCCGCACGCCGCGCATAATATATCTACTTCCTGAAATTTTTTCCTGTACGTTTTTGTTCTGAGGGCCCCTGTTCTAGCCTCAAACAGCAATGAGCTCCCTCGTGAGTTGTCGAATAAACTTTCTTTCTTTATATCCTGTTTTCGAGTTCTATACATACCCAATGCTGATTTTCCTTGCATTCTTTCCTCCCACATTTTCCTTTCTGCCTCCTTTACCTGCTTTTCAATGCTGCTGTTTTGCTGCGGTGTATCTCCAAACTCTAGGTACTTAAATCTGAGCTTTCGGGTTCTGTTAGTCCATTTCGTATTCAGGCTTTTCATGAAGAGGTGCTTGTACATTTTTCGTGCCCACCTTGATTCCTCCATTTCGGTTAGTCTCTGATCATATTTTAGTTTGCTAATTGCCTCTCTAACCTCAAATGATGCCCAGCCCATATCTCCCTGGACTCCTTATTAGGTGTGTTGCCATGTGCTCCCAATGCCAATCTACCTACCTTTCTCTGTCTGATTTCAAGGCCTGACTGTACTTCTAATTTCATGCACAGGACTGCATTTCCAAAAGTGAGTCCTGGTACCATAACACCCTTCCATACCCCTCTAACAACCTCATACCTGTTATAATTCCAGAGGGCCCTGTGTTTCATAATATCCGAACTCCTTTTCCCTTTGTCTATCGTAATTCCTTCATGCTTTTCTAGGTAATTTTTTCCTTCGTTGATCCATATGCCCAGGTATTTATAGCTCCCCACATGTTCAACCTTGGTGCCTTGTATTTCCAGCACGTCCCCCCTTTCATCATTAAATACCATTATTCCTGATTTTTCACTGCTAAATTGCAGTCCCAGCTTTTCGCCCTCTTCTCCACAGATCTTAAGCAGCTCCTGCAACCCATCCCTCTTATCTGGAAGCGGGTGTGCAGGGTTACCAGATTGGTTCGAGCACTCAGCGCCAAAGAAGTTTAAAAAGTACCCCAAACAATAATAAAACATATTTTAAAGCTAAGTACACAAAACATTAATACACACAAAAGTACTCTAGCGTTTTCTCTGTATTTCCCGCAGTTAGGGCCATCACTCGTCTTAAAACTTTTGATGGTATAGTTTGTACATTGACCTTGGTTTCAATGCGTTCTTGATGCGGTTCCTGTCAAGTTAGCGAATTTGTCTAAATTGACGACAGCTACATAAGACAAAATAATGAAAAGAAAAGAAATAAGCTTCACTAGTATAATAAATAACAGTTCACTTGAAAGCACGGTGGAAGAAAGAGAGGCGCTCCGACCCCTCCCACTCTAGGGTGCCTCGATGCGCGCCCGCTCTAGAGCGGGCGCGCATCGAGGCACCCTATCCCACTCCTACTGCCAACCCGAGGGGCAGCATGGGTCGTCCTCTCGCCGATCAGCATTAAAAGACTCCAACCTCGAGACTTTTCTTTCCTCGTTATTTAAAGGCCAATTTATGAGCCTGTAGAAACCTTTGTGTCGCTTACTCACCAAATAACTCCATTTCTGAACCGAAAGATACGCATCGTCTGCTCGAGCAGACGACGTGTTACGCTCCTATACCACCTATACGCTCGCCGCCTCGGAACGTGCACCGGACCAACACCCCCTACCTTTCGCGCATTTTGCTGGTAAATTATTGAAAGAAGTCGTAACTTTCATAGCAAACAGCCGACCATCCAACAATTGAACAAAGGCATGTCTTAGTCAGCTCTACAAGGCTTCATATGTCCTACGACGCGCGGTAACACGAAGCCGAACAGCTGCGGATAACTTTGACAGAATCGACCAACGGAGTGTGTTCGCTCGTAGTTGACATCGCAGCGTGTACGTGAGACTATCGGAGATAACGATGACCTGTGGTGCTGCTGTAACTCTGTGTTTTGATATTAGTTTTTCTGTATTTGAAGAATGATGCCGGTTGCCTTGAAACATATCAGAAACCTGCTTATAATGCCTCATATTTCTTGCAATGTAATAAAAAGAAGAAAACTTAATACAGATTTCTCTCGAGATCTCTCATCGTCTGAGACGCTTTGGGACATTAAAGCAAACCTAAACCTTACACCAAGAGCCTCAAACTCATATAAAATACAAAAATAAAGCTATATTAAATAATTTAAAAAGCAATAAATAACAGCAGCGTAAATCAAACTAAACTAAAATTCCATCTGACCAGTCTCCCAATCTTTGTTAAAAAATAAAGGCGGGACGTGCTTCCCTCTGCCTAAACGCGGGACGGTCGTCACTGCAGCATGGCTCGGAAAGAGCTACTGAAAAGCTACAACGGTTATTACGCCAGTCCTTCATCCTTCAAAAAAATGCAGATTTAGAGTTAATTGAGAGAGCAGGTTGTCCGACGCCTTTTTCGAAAGCAGCTGAAGTCCGTCTGAAGTTTACACAAACTATATGACCATGCAGTGCTTCTCTTGGTTTTCGCAAACAGCCCGTACCGTCTGTGGAAGAGGCAGTTTAGTTGGGAAACAAGTGAGGTGGTGAAGCTTACTCGTGAAACTGGTATATCTCTATGGAAAAACCGAAATCGTTGGAGAAGGCCGACCGCATCGCAGCTTTGCGGGCCACATGTCGGCAGTGGACCACATGTGATCTGAGACCCCTGCAACAATCGATTGCAGCACCTTAGCTTCAAATTATAATTATGCCGTAAACTCGCAGAGACGTACGTGTATATAGAGGCGATGAAAAGAAATTGCAACACAGGTGCGAATACGGGTTCCCCTGTTTGTATTTCTTGTCGTCATGATCATGCCGGGATGGCGGTAGAAACACGGTAGTGTCGTCTTTAATGCAATAATTGACGACTTCAGCGTGTTTTTGTTACCACCTGGGTAGATGGGTGACGAAAAGAAACTCAAACAGGGGAGCACGTGGGCGTTATTGTGTTCGCATTTCTTTTCCATTCCAATAACAACTGACAGATTGCACAGGTTGGAAGCTGTGAAGCTGATCCAGTCTCTTGAACTCATTTGAATGTATTTCATGCGCAGCTCAAACTAGCGTTTTCAGTAAATAGTTATATTACCAATGTTCATTGTAAACTCTAAAGCTGTGCATCCATTGAGCGGTCACTCATGCGGCCTCGTGTCCAATTATATTGAGAACGTAGGTGGAGATGCAGATGGATATCTTTCCCACCAATAAAATTCATTTCAAGCTGGCGAACGTCAGACACCTACGCGAAATCAAGTGCGCCGATAGAAGCGCCAGCAAACGAGCGACGAGGGAGCACCCCCATAAAGTCACTTTAGCTTCCCAGTACCGGTGCTGCCGCTGTCGGCGGCACCATGCGTAACAGACCGCTCCGCCCGACGCGGTCGGATCACCTCTCTTTCTCCCACCGTGCTGAAAGCACGTGCACCATGTTTGAAAATTGTTACGCAAATTTTTCTAGGGCCCAAATGAAAGGGCAGCTTTGTAGAAACGTGCACATTTGACAGGCGCCTCCCGTTCCATCTGTTTTCCAGATATCGTTCGGCGCTGCTAGCCTACGTATACTGCACGTGTTTACACAACGCCATCCGGGTAGCTAAAATAAACTAAACTGCATTTTTTCATCAGCCGCTACGCTCAAACTGTCCAACCAACAACGGGGTAACCATGCGTACATTTTCTCCACATTATTCGCTGAACAGGAAGGGATAATAAAGATTCGTGTTGCAGATCCCATGATCCCGTATTACAAAACTATGGCGGTTTCTGGCGCGCAATTGAGCCCCGATAACTTCTTGTATTACCTAGTTTTTAAATGCGCACCCCAAACCGCCACTATTTGTAATTTATTGGCCCAGACAACGTTTCTTGCATCAGGCTTATCTATGCAGAAGATGCGACGGCACTTAGCACTTCTTATGCATCGTACGATTGGACAAACACTGATACACTTTCATCTACGTCTCTGTGTGACCTGCGATTTGATAAAAATAAAAACCCATGCAAGAAGACCATGTACAGATATATATATATATATATATATATATATATATATATATATATATATATATATTGTGAGCCCTCCACGGATCTTCTTTCATTTGTACATACCATGATCTTCGTCTTCCTCTTGTACATACCATCATCATCGTCCCGCGGCGCCGGCTCCGGCGCGCGCTTGGGTTTTTCTCCATCAGATTAAACACTGACACGGCATACCTTGCCTTGCCTTCACGACCTTGCCGTCTGGACCTGGCCTTCTTTTACAATATATTGTAACGGAGAACAAGCAGAGACACGGCCGTTCTTTCGAACGCCCTGCTTTATTCTCTCTTCATCCTCGTCTTCTCCTGTTTCGCTCCTGCACACTTTACTTCGTCGTCGGCTAAGCACATCACACTCGGCCACGACTGCGGTCCTTAAATGCATCACCCCCACATCGCTGCTGTCGCATCTATTGCACATGACGGTTTTTTTTTTTCCGGGCTGTCCCTTTGCAGAGCCATGAAGATGTTCGCATCGATAATATTTGCACATGTCTGGTCCAGTTAGTGGCAAGTTGCTCTCTGGTAGAGATTCTTTGGGTCGTTGCCACTTGGGCGTTCCTCCAAGGGCTTGTTGAGAGTCAAGTACCTCAATGTTTCTCCTGTGCTAGCTACTTGGTGCTGGCTTGCTCTCCTTTTGCGGTATTCGATGGTTTTTCCTCATCTGTAACTGCACTCGTGATGCATCCATAGTGCTGACGGAAATGGAAAAAGCTGCACTGAAATGCCTGTTCCTGCTGCCACCACTTCCACCGGAAGCACCGTGCCGTGCACAGCTTTTCTGCGTACACCGGTAGGTGCGGTCTCGTTCTTTTCCAATGAACTGGCGACGTTTCTGCTCAGACTTTACGTCTATAGCACACTGACATTGGCAGCAGTAAGGCCTTTGTCTCCTGGAATCACCTCATATTGAACCTCCTGCCCTTTCCGGATACGGCGAAGTTTACGCGAGTGTTGGAACGCGGTGCGGTGGACAAAAATGTTCTCGCCAGTGTCAGCGCGGTTGATGAAGCCGTAGCCGCCGATCACATCAAACCACTTCACTGTCCCACTCATCCTCGATCGGAAAACAGAGGCTTCCTTCTCGTGCTGCACCTTTTCCTGTTGTTGTAGCATGCGATTAGCCTCACCTTCAGGATGGTTGGTTGGTTGGTTGGTTTGTGGGGTTTAACGTCCCAAAGCAACTCAGGCTATGAGAGACGCCGTAGTGGAGGACTCCGGAAATTTCGACCGCCTGGGGTTCCTTGTCCACAGATGGGCTAGAGGCGGTCCGGCATGAGCGGAGCTGCACTTCGTCGTTTTGGATCGATAGAGCCATGCATGGACGGGCAGTATGCTGAAGTGCTGCTGATTTCCCGGCAGCAGCAAGGACCCCGCGACGACTGGCGGTGTCATGCAAGGCGGCCGCCCGGTGGACAAACATGGAGAGGCTGTCCGTGTTCAGTGTGGACATAATCAATGCGTGGGTGTCATCGTGAAGCCCGTCGACGATGTACTGTTTGGCTGCGGACGTGGGCCACTCGATGTTGCAGGCCTGAAGAAGACGGACCTTATCATAAATGTAAAGGGCAACGTCTTCACCTGGAGCCTGGCGCCGCGCTCACATCGTCGTGGGTTTGGCGTCATGCGCACTGGCCAGAGGCGTAAACGCAGCTAGGAGGGCAGAGGTCCAGGCCGACCAAGTGGTGTAGCGGCGGCCTTCGTACTGGTGCCAGGTGCGGGCGGCACCACGGAGATGGTCTTCCGCGACGGCTAGCGTGGTGGCTGGGGACCAGGTGGAACGCCGGCCGGGCTGCGGCGTCGACAAGTTCAACCCATGCTTCGGCGTCATCAGAGAAGCCACGGAACTCCGGAAGTGGTACCGGTGGTACTGGACACCCAGAGGACATCGAGACGCGGCCAAGCGCTGCGGCGAAAGTGGCGGTTACCTCCCGGAGGGTGGAGAGCACTTCGGGAAGGAGGGCCGCCAGAGCCGAATCCGCCGATGAGGCATGTACGCCGTTCTCGGTCGGAATAGAAGTTTCGGGCGCCGAGTGAGCCGGTCGTGTGACTGCCCGGCCGCTTCGAAGGAGGAGCGGGTCGGGGAGGTCCGGGCCGGGCCCGAAGTTGGTCGACTGCGCCATTGTAACGGAGAACAAGCAGAGACACGGCCGTTCTTTCGAACGCCCTGCTTTATTATCTCTTCATCCTCGTCTTGGAGCGGCGCTGCAGTGCCGGCATGATCGGACGCGTCTCCGCACAGCTCAGTGCTTTGATGCTGTTATCGGGAGAAATCCTGCCCATCGACTGAAAACGAGTGAAGAATCGGATGTCGGAACCCGCTGGGAATACGTGGATAACAAGTTCTCCACCAAGTGAGTCCGATTTCTCGAATCATCAAGGATTTTTGGGGCGAAGCGAGCTAAGCCTAACCCAGACGATAAGTGGTCGAGGCCCCGACGGGGGAGCCGAGGGTGCAGCAGCGCCACCGGCGGCGAAGAAATTCAGCACGGCACGAAGCGCGCGAGAAAATTGAAGTGAGTGCAGCCATGGAGGTGGTTGAAGGTGAAGAAGTGGACCCGCGGGAGTTCACGGTGCCGGGACAGTGGTTCCAGTGCAGAGGGAAGAAGGTTGTCCCGCTTGAAAAGAGCAAGAAGGAAATCGAGGCCGAGCAGTTCAGGCTTAAGCAGGCCGGAAGAAAACTGGCAGCATTTTCTGTAGAAAGACAAGAGGCAAGAATCCCGGAGGGAGCGGACAAGATTATTCTCCGACCCGAAGGAGGACTAGATAGACTCCTTAAACGTGGAGCCGCATATTTAACAAGAATGATCAGGGCGTCGGCGGGCGTAAATATTGAAGAAACGGAAGAGGAAGACATCGTGTTACCCAACACGAAACAACATTCCATTCTCATCGCTACAACAAGTGGGGAAAGGAAAATGAAATACGCGAGCATAAACCGAATTAAGCTAGGGGAAGAAGAAGAGGTGGCAGTCTTCGCCTACGTGGGCACTCCGGACGGGTGCGGCAAGGGAGTGGTGCACGGGGTGGATAGGATTTTCACCCAAGAGGACATCATGCAAATGCTAAGGCACAAGGCAAACCCGGAGGCTATCGGGGTAAGAAGACTCGGGAAGGATTCCACGACTATATTAATACTCTTCAAGGAGGAGAAAGTACCGAGGACCGTCATCCTTGGGGGAGCCCCGCACAGATGCTACCTGTATAAGAAGAAATATGAAGTATGCAAGGCATGCGGAAGACTAGGCCATAGAATCGACGTATGTCCAAACCCGACAAACATCAAGTGCCGTGGTTGCGGACAGGAAAATCCACCAGAGGACCACACCTGCAAGCTGAAGTGCCAACTCTGCGGGAAAGAGCACATGCTGGGGGACAGCAAATGCAAGCTGATCCATCGTACACCGTACGAAATCAAAAAGAGAATCTGGGAAAAGAAGATGAAAAAAGAAGCGGAATCGGAGGGAGCAACCAACCAAATCGCAAAAACCCAAGAACACCAAAGCCGCCCTAGAGCCAGACAAGAAGGGGAGAAGGAAGGGTACAAGCCCAGGACGAGCTCTTTCCCTAGACTAGGAGAGGAGCAGCGGACAGCCTCCAGGGGACGAAGCTCTTCCAGGCGGAGGAGCCAATCCAGGGGACTGTCAAGCTCGAGAGCCACGACCCCCAGTCGAGACCGAGACGAACCAACAACCGAGAATGGTGAGAGCAAAGGCGTGAGCTTCGCAGGCAAGGTTACCCAGGGCCGAAATATTAAGAAGGACAAAAAAGACGAGGAAATAGAAAAATTAACAAGCATTATTAAGAGCATGAATGCAACGATCCTTAGTTTAAAGGAGGAAATACAAAATTTAAAAACAGAGCGCAATACAGTGGCGACTAAATCTCAAACAAAAGCAGGCGGATCTGAAATAGGGGCGCCCAACAAAATCGAAGGCCAACATCTTACAGCTCAAGTCGACAACAAGGGAGCGGAGAATAATATGCTGGTCGAGGATACCTCTCCACCCCCATCTAAACGCAAAGTTAGGGAGGATAACAGCTCAGACCTAACAGTGGATGAAAAGCTAGAGAAAGTAAATGCGAAACTGGACAGAAGTCTTAAGAATTTCGCTAAGGAAAGAGACAGTAAGCTTGAGGACTTAGCCAAGCAGATTCAACATATGCAGATACAGATGCAAAATCACTTTCACCTCATGACGGAGGCGCTCCAGCAATTAAAGGGGGAAACCGCCAACCTAAATGCGAGAGTGACTATACTTGAGGAGAACAAAACAAAGTTGAATAATGGACAGACCGCCCAATAACATCCAAATTTGGCAGTGGAACTGTCGCGGGTATCGACGCAAGCGACCGGTATTGCAGAGCACGCTGTCGATCCGCGAATCAGCCCCCCTTGCTATAGCATTGCAGGAGACCGGCGGCCCGGCCAAATTGCAAGGGTATCGCGCCTTCCACAGTGGGAAAGGGGACAAATCGAGAGTTACAACACTAGTGCAGAGAAACATAGCAACAATCCAACACGAATTAGAAGACAACGTCATAGAACACGTCTTTGTAGAAATTCTAACAGGAAAAAAGGAGGAATCAAACACTTTCCTACTCAATATCTACAGCCCACCGAGACAACGGAAGGTCCGCTTCAGGGCGATAATGAACAAGGCACTTAAGATAGCAGGGAACCAGCCGCTAATTATAGCGGGGGACTTTAACGCCCATCATCCGGAGTGGGGGTACACTAAGGAAGACGCAAAGGGGAGACAGTTGTGGGAGGACACGCATAACCTGGGGATAACATTGCTGACTGACCCATTACACCCCACGCGGGCGGGGAACAGCGTTACAGCCGATACCTCACCGGACCTGACCCTGATTAAAAACGTAGAAACAACGCAATGGCTAAATACGGAACTCAACCTGGGGAGCGACCACTCAATAGTGGAAACCACGGTTGAAATCAGGAGTAAAGTCAAAGGAAAAAAGTGCTTCCGGACGAAAATCACAGACTGGGACCGATTTAGAGAGATTAGAGGGAACAGAGATCTAACAGAGATAGGAAATATAGAGGACTGGTGCGAAGCGGTAAAGAAAGACACCAGGAAAACAACTAAGACGCTAGAAGGGGAAAAAGCTCCGGAAATAGCGGATGCCCGACTCCTACACATGTGGGAGGCCAAACAGGGCATGGAACGTCGACTTAAAAGGCAAGGCAGAAACAACAAAAATCTCAGAAGAAGACTGGCGCGTCATAACAAAGAAATAGAAGATTACGCCTTTAAACTATGTGAACAAAATTGGACTAACAAATGTGGCGACATGGAAAGGAATATGAACCTCCCGCAGACGTGGAATATCCTAAGACATTTAATAGACCCTGAAACGTCCAAAACACAAGCACGAGTCAAAATGGCTAAGGTTAGACACGCATGCGAAGAGCAGGACGATGACATATTCATGAAGAAACTCGTCGAGACATACATAGGGGACACCGAAATTAGAGAGCTACCCGACTACCAGGGAATTCCAAATGAGAAGTTAGATGCGCCCATCACGATAGCTGAAGTAAGGGCGGAGATAGCGAAACTCAAAACCAAGTCAGCTCCAGGGCCAGATGGAGTCACGAATAAGATGCTCAGGAATTTAGATGACAACTCGATAGAGGCCCTTACCAGCTACATGCAGAAATGCTGGGAAAAAGGGGAGATCCCACCGCTGTGGAAAGAGGCTACCGTGATCCTGATCCCAAAACCCGGGAAGCAACCGAAACTGGAAAATCTCCGGCCTATATCGCTCACGTCATGTGTAGGAAAGTTAATGGAACACATCATTCAGACCAGAATTTCAAATTATATGGAGGAAAAAGAGAAATGGCCAGACGAGATGTATGGCTTCAGGCCCCATCTGAGCACACAGGACGTCATGCTGCGGCTGCAGCAAGACATAATTAATTCCAGAACCAAAGATGCGAAAGTCATTATGGGACTGGACCTAAAAAGGGCCTTCGACAACGTCAAGCACGAAGCCATCTTGGAAGGGCTCCAGCAGGCAGGAATAGGGCTAAAAACTTATCGCTATGTCAGAAATTTCTTAACGGACCGCACGGCGGTTATAACTTTCCAGAAAATACAATCTGGGGTGATCAGGCTAGGCAACAGGGGGACACCTCAGGGATCGGTACTGTCACCCACCCTTTTCAACATGGCCATGAGAGGGCTCCCGAAGGAACTGCGGAAAATTGGGAATTACAACTTAAATTACAGCCTGTACGCGGACGACATCAATCTCTGGATCAACAGAGGGAGCGACGCAGAGATCAATGAAACGCTGCAGGCGGCAGCAGATGTCATCTCTAAGTACGCGGCGGACAGAGGACTTAAATGTGCGCCTGAAAAATCAGAAATCTTCGTGTATAATGACAAGGCACTCAGGAATAAACCTCCCTCTGACCCACAGGTGTACGTGGAAGGAAGGGAGATACCAAAAGTAGAGACAATACGAATATTGGGACTCCACTTACAAACACACGGAAGGAACACGATCACCATTAAAAAGTTAGAAAACCACGCGACCCAGACATTAAACCTCATCAGGAGGGTCTCACGTAATGGAGGCGGCCTCAAGGAAAAAAACCTCCTGAGATTGGTACAAGCCTTCATCATTAGCAGAGTGGGCTACGCCACGCCATATCTGAACCTAAAGGCAGATGAGAGGAGAAAGATAGACGCGCTCATCAGAAAATGCGTTAAAAAGGCCCTAGTCCTCCCAACATGTACATCGACGGAGCAGCTACTGGCCCTAGGACTGCACAATACGATTTCAGAAATCACGGAAGCGGTTAAAACCTTGGAATAGCCACAGACAGGGGGCAAAAGGAAAGGGTTGACATTGACAGGAAAATCAGGGCGCACCTAAGAATCCCTCCCCTACCCAAAAACATGCACCCTGAGTTTAATAGGGAAAGGCGACAGAAAAGGGCGGAAGCGATAGAAACAATATATCGGAGCAAACCCCCAAATGAAGTTGCCTACGTAGATGCGGCAGGAAACAGCCGCAGTCGATACATGACCATAGCGGCGGTAGATGGGGGAGGCACCCTCATCACGGCGGCTACCATACTAGGGAAAGAAACCGAGATAGCGGAGGAAGCTGCGATAGCGATCGCTTGCGTTGGCACCAAAGCTAGATATATTATTAGCGACAGTAAAACTGCAATCCAAAATTTCAGTAGGGGGAGGGTAAACCCCCTCACCACCAAAATTTTAACGCAAGGAGTGATTGATAGGACGATCAACATCATCTGGACCCCGGCGCACGAATCTGTCAGCGGTAACGAGGCGGCCCACAGTGCAGCTCGAGATCTCTACCTCCGAGCTGTACAGGATGGCTCGGCTCAGGCAGAACATAATAGAGAAGGGCGATTAATCTCGTATCAAGACATTACAGAACACTACAGGCAATGCCGGAGGCGTTTCCCCCCACCAAACAAGGCGTTAAATAGAGGTCAGGCAATGGCGTGGAGACGCCTGCAGACTGGAGTATACCCAAACCCAGTACTAAATAAACATATCCGATCGGACTGCGAGGACGATAAATGTAAAAGGTGTGGGGCGAGAGGAACCCTCGACCATATAATTTGGGAGTGCGCTTACTCCCCAGGCAGGGCGCAAAACATTAGCAGTAGGGAAGCCTGGGAAACCTTATTGCGAAGCTCAGACCCTGAGCTCCAACTCACCGCCGTCCAACTGGCAGCAGAGGCCGCCGGCGAAACCAAACCGGCCAGCATCTAATGCGACCATCCCGTGCGGCTGGGCCGCTAAGTCCCCTCCCCCTTACAGGGGGGTGAGACAGAGCGGCCCAGGCGGTGTGGTCCTTCTCTGTTGGACAATAAAAGTTTTCAACAACAACAACAACAACATCCTCGTCTTCTCCTGTTTCGCTCCTGCACACTGTACTTCGTCGTCGGCTAAGCGCATCACAATATATATATATATATATATATATATATATATATATATATATTGTAGTGTCACACCAACGCTCGGTGATTGTCGACGATGACAAAGACGACGAGCGTACGTCGAAAGGCGCGTGCTAAAGAAAGAAGACGGCAGACAAAAGACGAAGACGCAAGAGACTGACGCGCTAGGTAAACGGTCGACCTGAACACCGACCTGAGCTTCAACGCACCCTTACATTTGGTGGAGGCTGCTCTTCGTTCCCTCCTCTCAAGCTGGAGCTTCGCAGCCGCACACTCGCTCGGCCATCCGCTATGCCTGAGGCAACAAGCCAGACCGCCACTCCACACTCGACTGATCCCACCGGTTCCCCTACCATCCTGTGCTCCGGTGGGCTTCGCCAGCGTGACCCCAGCTTTTTCAGTGGCGCCGACGACCAAGATGTAGACGACTGGCTATCCTCCTACGAACGTGTAAGCGCCTACAACAAGTGGGACGACACCACGAAGTTAGCCAACGTCCTCTTTTACCTGACCGATGTAGCAAATTTATGGTTCCGCAACCACGAGCCCGACCTACCCACCTGGTCGGCCTTCAAAACGAGCTTTTCCGAGGTGTTCGGCCGCCCCGCTGTGCGCAAACTGCGCGCCGAACAACGCCTCGAAGCCCGCGCCCAGAATCCCGATGAATCGTTCACCAGCTACATAGAGGACATTGTGGATCTTTGTAGACGTGTTGATCCTTGCATGTCCGAAGCTGACAAGATCACCAAAATCGTGAAGGGAATCTCCGACGATGCATTTCACATGTTGACGGCCAGAAACCCCCAAACCGTCGTCGAGGTAGTTCAGCTCTGTCAGAGTTACGACGTCCTCAAAAGGCAACGAGCTTCTACCCGGCGTTCTCTCGTGAACGATCGGTTATTCGTACCTCCGACAGCATGCAGTCTCACTTCTGAACCACCTTCCCTCCTTCCTGAGATCAAGGCCTTTATACGGGAGGAAGTGGCTCGTCAACTATCGCTCCTCCCTGCTTCTGCCGCAACCACTCCATCGATAGATTCTGCACTTCGACGCACCATCCAGGAGCAAGTTGCAGAAGTTTTACCGCCAAGTTCTCAAATTGCGCCTGTGACAGCCCCGTTAACGTACGCCGCTGTCGCCGCCAGACCACCACCCTGCCCTGTCGCGTATGCTGCGCCGTTACCACCGCCACCACCTCCGCCCCGCCCTTATCTGCCTCCTCGACGTCCGGTCAACAATCCATGGCGGACCTCCGACAACCGCCCAATCTGTTATTCATGTGGCGTTCCTGGCCACGTCGCCCGGCTTTGTCGCCAGCGCTCGCAGTCATACCGCAATGGCCCCCGCCTGTACAGTTACAACTACAGTTCAAACTTTGAACCTTCCCCTCCCCCTGTCCCTGCTGGCACTTCTACGGACTCATCTTATCCTGACCGCTCCTCCCACTCCTCCCGTCGATCGCCGTCTCCCCGCCGTCGTTCCCTCTCGCCGCTGCGCCGTCGCTCTCCTGCTGGCCCGGAGGAAAACTAACAGCCGCAGTTCCGGAGGCAAGAACTGCGTATTCCTCTACTTGTGAAAGTCCTCCGTCTTCCCCGACCAACGTTATCGAAGTGTTTGTTGATGGCGTCGCAGTTCTCGCTCTTGTGGACACTGGCGCCGCTGTGTCTGTTATAAGTGCCAACCTTTGCCGCCGACTTCGTAAAGTTACGACGACTGTTTCGAAATTTTTTCTCCGAACTGCCAGCTCACATCGCATTCAACCGCTTGCGGCGTGCACAGCTCGAATTGTCATTCAGGGTGTTTTGTACGTCGCCGAATTTTTTGTGCTGCCTCACTGCTCTCACGAACTGATTCTGGGTTGCGACTTTCTCACGAGTCATCATGCCATTATTGATTGTGCCCGAGCCAGCATCGAATTGTCTCCGCTTTCACCGGCCGCCTCGTCTGATACACCGCTCTACATCGATAAGATAACTGTGGCCGAAGATACTGACATCCCCGCCTGCTCTACCGTCCTCGTGCCCGTTTCCTGCGCCGGCTTTTCTGATTCGACAGTTCTGTTCACTCCGACTCACGCAGCTAATCGTCGCCATTGCTTAGTCCTGCCTTTCGCCCTTCTGACTTTCTGTGGTGGCTACAGCGCCATATACGTCTCTAACCCGTCGCCTTGTCCGTCAACGCTTCTTCGGGGAGAACGTCTTGGTCATGTCGAGTCCTTTGATGAAGCTATGACATCTGCCGTCTCAGAAGACCCAACCCCACTGCAACTCGATACTATTGACTTGCCCGCTTCTGTACCGAACGACGACTCCACTGCAGCTTTTTCTGGCTGTCTGGATGCCAGCCTTTCAGCAGATCAACGCGACCAGCTCGTCAGCTTGCTGCAGCGCTTCCGTTCCTCATTCGACCTTCCTCGGACATCTTTGGGGCGCACATCCGTAGTCACTCACTGCATCGACACCGGTACGCACGCCCCGGTACGCCAGCGCCCTTATCGGGTATCGGCTGCTGAACGTCAAGTCATCACCGAGCACGTTAATGACATGCTTCAGCGTGGCGTCATCCAGCCTTCGCACAGCCCTTGGGCTTCTCCAGTTGTTCTCGTGAGGAAAAAGGATGGCTCTATACGGTTCTGTGTTGATTACAGGCGTTTGAACAAGATAACGCGAAAAGACGTATACCCCCTTCCACGTATTGATGACGCTCTGGATTGCCTTCAAGGTGCCGAATTCTTTTCATCTCTGGATCTTCGCTCGGGCTACTGGCAGGTACCCATGGCAGCTGACGATCGACCAAAAACCGCCTTTGTGACACCTGATGGTCTCTATGAATTTAACGTCATGCCGTTTGGATTGTGCAACGCGCCGGCCACCTTCGAGCGCATGATGGACACAATCCTGTGCGGACTCAAGTGGCATGACTGTCTTTGTTACCTAGACGATGTTGTCGTGTTTTCAAAAGATTTTACGTCACATTTGGGCCGTCTCGAGCGTGTGCTAAAGTGTTTGACTGATGCCGGCCTGCAACTAAATTTGAAAAAGTGCTGCTTCGGGGCTCGCCAGCTTCCTATATTGGGACACGTTGTTTCGAAAGACGGTGTTCGTCCAGATCCTGCGAAACTCCGTGCAGTAGCTGAGTTTCCACGCCCAACTTCCCTAAAGGAGCTGCGTAGTTTTATCGGGCTGTGCTCGTATTTTCGTCGCTTCGTCCACAATTTCGCTTCTATCATCTCGCCGCTGACTGATCTCCTTGCCGGTGACGCCATTCTTTCGTCTTGGACATCCGACTGTGATGAGGCCTTTTCGACACTTCGGCGCCTTCTAGTGTCGCCTCCGATTCTCCGCCATTTTGACCCTACGGCGCCTACCGAAATTCACACTGATGCCAGCGGTGTAGGTCTCGGCGCTGTCCTTGCACAACGAAAGCCCGGCAACCCAGAGTACGTTGTTGCTTATGCCAGCCGTACCTTAACAAAGGCCGAAAAGAATTATTCTGTAACCGAAAAGGAGTGCTTGGCCATCATTTGGGCCATTGGGAAGTTCCGCCCATATCTCTACGGTCGTCCCTTTTCTGTTGTTACGGACCATCACGCACTCTGCTGGTTGTCCACCCTTAAAGACCCATCCGGCCGTCTTGCTCGTTGGGCCCTCCGCTTACAAGAGTACGACATTCAGGTTACCTACCGGTCAGGCCGTAAGCATTCTGATGCCGACGCCCTGTCTAGGTCACCTCTTCAATGTACCTCTGACTCGACAGCTATCACCATAAGTGACTCATTTTCGCTAGAAATTGCCGACATGCCCAATGAACAAAGGCAAGACCCTTGGATCGCTTCTCTTCTCACGCTTTTATCTACACCTTCTCTGCGCCCAGCTTCACGAACGCTTCACCGCCAAGCTCGTCACTTTTCCATCCGCGACGGCATGCTTTACCGCCGAAACTACCTTTCCGACGGACGCAAGTGGCTCCTTGTCATTCCTCGGCATCTCCGTTCGGAAATATGCGCCGCTTTTCACGCCGATCCTCAGTGTGCCCACGCCGGAGTGTTGAAAACTTACACTCGTCTTCGCCTCCGCTATTACTGGCAGGGTATGTACCGCTTCGTGCGTCATTACGTTCGCGCATGCCAGGAATGCCAACGCCGCAAAAACCCTCCACACCACTCCACCGTTCCGATGCAGCCCTTGCCCTGCCCCAGCCGACCATTCGATCGTGTTGGTATTGATCTTTACGGGCCACTACCAGTCACTCCAGCTGGTAACCGTTGGGTCATCGTGGCTGTTGACCACCTTACCCGCTACGCAGAAACATCTTCCTTACCTTCTGCGTCGGCGCCAGACGTTGCGTCTTTCGTCCTGCACCATCTCGTCCTGCGCCATGGTTCACCTAAAGAATTGCTCAGTGACCGTGGCCGTGTTTTTCTTTCTGAGACCATTGAAGCCCTTCTTCAGCAGTGCCGCATTGTCCACCGTTCTACATCGGCCTACCATCCGCAGACAAATGGCATGACAGAACGTTTTAACCGCACCTTAAGTGACATGCTGGCCATGTATGTCGCGTCCGACCACTCAAACTGGGACCGGCTTCTCCCATTCGTCACGTACGCTTATAATACTGCCATACAAAGCACGACCGGCTTCTCCCCCTTTTTTCTTCTATACGGCCGTGAACCCACCTCAACTATGGACACGATACTTCCTTATCGCCCTGACACCTCCGAAGCGACCACCGTCTCTCAAGCAGCAGCATATGCAGAAGAATGTCGCCAGTTGGCCCGCTCATTTACAACCCAGAACCAAGGTCACCAGCAGTTCCTTCGCGCACCGTCTTGTCCAGCTCCTTCATACACCGCAGACTCCCTCGTGTGGCTTTGGGTTCCTGCCACCCCTTCCGGCCTCTCTACCAAACTTGCTTCAAAATACCATGGCCCATATCGGATTATTTGCCAGACCTCTCCGGTGAACTACGTTATAGAACCGCTTGTACCGACACCGGATATGCGTCGCCGCGGGCGTGAAACAGTGCACGTTGACCGCCTCAAGCCCTGTTACGACCCGCCTGTTGTGTCCACACCATGAGTCGGCAGGATGCCTCTTTTTTCTCCCGGGGATAATTGTAGTGTCACACCAACGCTCGGTGATTGTCGACGATGACAAAGACGACGAGCGTACGTCGAAAGGCGCGTGCTAAAGAAAGAAGACGGCAGACAAAAGACGAAGACGCAAGAGACTGACGCGCTAGGTAAACGGTCGACCTGAACACCGACCTGAGCTTCAACGCACCCTTACAATATATATATATATATATATATATATATATATATATATATATATATATATATATATATATATATATATATATATACACATATAAGCAGATCAACAGATCAATTAAGGGGAAATGAGGGTGCTCGTTATAATACATGAAGGAAAGAAGCCAACAGTTGGCGAGGCCAAGGAAAGTGTTGGGGATGGTACTTTATGTCTTTTTTTTAATGTTTATTGGATAATCACAGAAATTAGTAATGTAATCTGTTTAGGGGAAAGATAATTAAACACAAAGTAGAAGAAAAAACACCGTGCCGATGGTGGGAACCGAACCCACGACCTCCGAATATCGCGTCCGGTGCTCTTCCAACTCAGCTACATCGGCCGCTGTCTCCCCTGCTGCTTTCGCTGCTACTTTCGCTGCTGCTAAAGTAGCAGGGGGGACAGCGGCCGATGTAGCTCAGTTGGAAGAGCACAAGTAGCAGGGGCCACGCTTTCTGGAGCAGAATACTTTTGTGGCATGGAGGATGGCAAAAAGAATTTGAGGACACTTTGGCTACTTAAGTGATGAAAGGCGAAAGCCTGAGTGCTGCATTCTGCTACGCGACTGTTGCGCTTTTTGCGATGAATGCTGCTAAGAGTAAAGCGAGCGACTACTCCTTCACATTCTGCGAGTGCATTTATTCAGTGCATGTACTGTAGCGCACGGCGCATTCTGTGGGTCAGGCGGCGGAGTCGGCTGCGGCGAGGAGGCGACGCACCTGCGCCTCTCGTGACGTCACTTGGTTCTCGCGCATGCGTAGAACTAGCGCTCCCGCACACGCGAACTCGGCTCTGACCCGCGTAGTGTAGCTTTTCGCTACAAAACTTTTTCCTTCCTCCATGTTTTGTAGTCAACGACGACATAATTTCAGGCCGCATCAAACTCAATAAGCTGCATCGAGAGCCATTTCGCGTGTGTATCAAGCCAGCATGCAATCGTCTCAGTTGTACATATTAATGGGGGGTATGGTGCATATCCCAGGGTAATGTATACAGTTAAGACACCACAGTGCAACACAGCAAAATACCATCTAGCCTAATCACCTCTCGAGCAGACACGTTGGATTATCAGTGGCGCCGCCTGTAGCACATGGAACTTGTGAAGTGATCCTAGGCTGATATTTAACATTGCTGGATCTGTTGGTGTGTCACGAAAATGCATTACGAAGCTTGTAGAAGCCGGATATGGTGTCGCAGGGAGAAAACAGACTTTCAGTGAACGGGGCCTATAAAAATCCGGCACCATAGCATATAGGCGTTGTGAGCGAAAAATCGAGATCATGGCTACCGACAGACAGCAGCTTGCAGCTAACATGGCCAAGCACTAACTGGACGTAGGATTGCCTGACATTACGTTTAGCGGGAGCTGCAAATTGGGGCAATTTTCATATGGGAGGATGATATCAGAATATCAAGTTCATACGGCTTGGTTAAAGTGGGGCTTTTATGTGGGCTGCTATAGCCCATGCGATCGCGCGAGCTTGAATGTCCACCGTAAGTTTGGCATTGTATTTTAATACACTTGTAAAATTTAACTGATATAAGAGTAGGGTTGAGATAGTTTCGTATCGTTTCGTCAGTTCTACGACCTACGTTACCGTGTTTTACTACTCGCAGCATGTACTGCGCGAGTCGTGTGCGCACTATGGTTGATAGTATTTCTTATGCGCGCTTCGGCCGATCGCGCACGAGAAACTCGATTCTCGGAGTCGTTGGCAGTTTAGCCGTGCGTTCTTGGCGTGCACCCGAAACCGCCAGAGAAGCCAACGCTCGTGCCAGAGTCAGTTGGCCGTGCGAGAATGAGCTAACCTTCGCTCAAAATCAAAATAGCACAGAGAGCACGATAAAAACAACCGTTTACTTTCACAAGGCGCATGTGCAGTAAGCACGCAGCGCGCTGCAGCTTCGCGACACGCGATCTACCGCTGTCTCATGCACGCAGTTTCAGCACAATGCCATCATCGTGTGCAAGACAAGAAGGTGTTTTGTTTCATGAGAGAGTGCCATTCTTTTCATTTCAAAAGGGCATATTTCGCCATGTGCGTTTCTTCAATTTTCTCCTGCTATATGTGCAGTGATTTTCACCTTGACTAATCTTCGAATTCGCACAATGAAATATTCAATATAAACTGCAACGCAGAACCTTTAAACGCACTGCACGTAGTATACGAACCGCGATGCATGCGCGGCCATTAAGCGTTGCCGGGTTGGTAATTTGCGCTAATTTTGGTCCAGCAGCCGCGTGGAAAGTGCGAACACGATGAGAAAAGGAGTGGTTTACATGGGCGCGTTTGCTCTAGCCTTGGCTATATGCTACCATTATGCCTGTGTATGACGCTGTGGCATAGTCATAAAATGTAGTATATTCTCTTGAGGCGATCTAAACAGATACCATTTAGTAGTAACGAAATGACAAATTATATGGCGCCATCATCTTCCAAAACCTGATTTCCTTGGACAATTTAAAGTATAAATTTCTGCGTGATTAAACCACGAGTTTTCCCTGTATATACTGCCATCAAGTTGCAAGACCTACCAGAATATGCAAATATTTTAAGGCGGAAGCCTTTAATGGCTCATTGTCGAAGTCATCTGCCATTAGCAGAAACTGTCACAGCTTTTCGGCCTCCTGATTGGTCTCCTCCGTGTCATGACGTCACTGTCGCAAAGCGCAGGTGTGCGCCTCTTGATTGGCGCGCGCGCATGACGTCACTGCGGCGCCTTTCATTTGGTGCTTCCTCGAACACCGCACCAGAGCAAAAGAAACAGACCCAGATGTCTTGGAGGCGTTAGTACAGCAGACATCAGCCGCGTTTCAAACTGATTTACAGGAAAGAGAAGGCGTAGTATCTGTCACAATTCTCCGCGGACATATGTACCGCGCTGTAAATGAAGGGAAGAAGATGGGAGTGACAGAAGGGAGGGAGATAGAGGTGCCGTAGTGGAGGACAACCCTGCAGTGGCCACAAGATTGGAGGAGGTCAGTTTACATCCCCATTCCAAAGAAAGGCGCTGCCAAAGTTTGTTCCAACTACCGCACGATCGCGCTTATTTCGCATGCTAGCAAGGTAATGTTGAAAATCCTTCAATGTAGGCTGCAGCAGTATGTGGACAGGGAGCTTCCGGACGTGCAAGCTGGGTTTCGCAAGGGCAGAGGAACCAGAGACCAGATTGCCAACCTTCGCTGGATCATGGAAAAGGCAAGAGAGTTCCAGAAACCCATCTACTTCTGATTTATTGATTGTGCGAAAGCGTTTGACTGCGTAGATCACAGCAGATTGTGGCAAGCTTTCCAAGAGATGGGAGTTCCAATTCACCTCATCTGTCTCCTCAGGAACCTGTATGAAGGGCAAGAGGCCACAGTCAGAACTGGGCATGGTCTTACAGATTGGTTTCCGATTGAGAAAGGAGTGAGACAAGGCTGCACACTGTCGCCCTGCCTATTTAACCTATATGCAAAGCGCATCATGAGGAAGGCCGGTCTGGACGAGTCTTCAGCTGCAGTGAAGACTGCTGGAAAACGTATCAACAACCTTAGATATGCGGATGGTACCACTTTAATGGCAGAAAGTGAAATAGAACTCAAGAGACTTCTGATGCGCGTACAAGAAGAGAGTGAGAAGTTTGAGCTTAAACTGAACATTAAAAAGACAAAGATCATAGCGCCTTGCCCTATCAAGTCCTGGAGCATCAAGGGACAAGAAGTGGAAGCTGTGACAGATTTTCTCTTCTTGTGCTCCAAGATTACCCCGGAAGGAGTCTGCAGCCATGAAATTAGGAGACGCCTGCTTCTAGGAAAGAGAGCCATGGTTAGCCTTGACCGCCTAGTAAAGAGCAGATACATTAGTCTGCCAACCAAGATCCGTATAACTCGTGCTATGGTCTTTCCCGTTGTGATGAATGGATGCGAGAGTTGGACTGTGAAGAAGGCTGACCGCCGAAGAATTGACGCGTTTGAATTGTGGTGCTGGCGGAGACTCTTGAGAGTTCCTTGGACTGCCAGGAGATCAAATCAGTCGATATTGTCGACCATAAACCCTGACTGCTCATTGGAGGGTCAAATTCTAAAGTTAAAGCTCAGCTACTTTGGTCATCTGATGAGAAGGGTGGAGTCGCTGGAGAAAGATTTGATATTGGGAAAGGTTGAGGATCGCCGGAGAAGGGTAGGCAGCGAACGCGATGGTTAGATGGCATCCTAGAGGCGCTGCAGATGAAGTTATGTGATGTTAGAAAGATAGTGAGAGACCGGAAAGCGTGGCGTAACATGGTCCATAGGGTCACGAAGAGTCGGACACGACTGAATGACTGAACTGAACTGAGTGGAGGGCTGCGATCCACCGCGCTATAACGGCTTTCGCCTCGTCGCACTTGTGGGGATTCACAATCCCCTGCCCCCATTATAACGGCAGCGCGTAACTATAACGCAAGTTACGCGCGGTGTTAAGGAGATTGGGCCACCCCCCACAGTCTCCCACGGCGACGCTGCTGCGGGCTTCCCTCTTTCCTCCTGGCGTACCCGCGGAGACCTCCGCTCCCCGGTCCAAGTCGAGAAGCGCGTCGGTCGCAACTCGCTCGGGGTTCTTCGGCGGTTGAGCGCGCACGCGCGCGGTTCATGGATGGATGAAATCAACTTTATTAGGTAAAAAAAAGCACGGGGAAAATGATGGTGAAGAATAATACCCAAAACGTCTCCGGGCTACAGCCCATCAGATAACGGCCTCATTCGGCGCATTGCCACTAGCCGCCGAGGCATGGAAGAGGAGGGAGTTTGTAGGATCATTCCAGGCTTTTCTAATTAGCCGCATTGTTTATGCCTTCCCTTACTACCATCTACGCCGGAAGGATGTGGACGCAGTGGACAGCGTAATCCGTTCCGCGTATAAGGCAGCGCTAGGACTGCCCCACTATGCTAGTACACAGCGACTGCTTCACCTGGGTGTCTACAACAATCTTGCAGAACTCATCGAAACACATAAAATCGCCCAAATTCACCGCGCCTCACGCTCCAGGTATGGTCGCGAAGCTTATACTTGACCGCCTCACGTAACTCCCATCGGGGATACATAAGACGCAGCTCCCCTTCCTAAGGGGTCTACAGCCGCCGCACGGTTAAATCCATTCCCAAGAATATGCTGGCTGGGCGCCATGACGCACACCGTCGAATCAAGGCCGAGACACTTGACACCACTTACCTTACAGAAGACCACGCATGCTACGTGGATGTAGCGAGACAAAGTGGCAATCTCTATGTCGCACTCCACACTTGTTACTGCTGCCACGGTTAGCGCTCCCTCTCCCATCGCGGCGAAGGAAACTGCGATCGCGTTGGCCATCGCCGACCCGCGTACACACACAGCCCTTAGCGACTCTAAACTTGCGATTCAAAAATATTCGAAAGGCCTTATCTGCCCAACCGTCGCACGCATACTCTGCGGCCGCACTCCCGATCACAAAATCCACTTAGTCTGGGTACCCGCCCACGCGGGGAACTCTGGGAACGAAGTGGTCGATCGACTAGCCCGAGGTCTAACAAACCGGGCGGGCGGCTCCGCGGATCCAGAGGCCTTTGCCGAGGCCCCCTTGACTTTTGCCGAAATCACTAACCATCACTAACCTACACAGAGAGACAAGACGACGCTTCCCGCCTCCACATCCTGACCTTGACAGAACGCAGCCCACTATATGCTGCTGCTACGTAAACTTCAAACAAATTCTATTCTCAGCTATTCGAGATTGGCACTGATTATAGACGGGGACTACGACCCTATTTGCCCCAATTGCGACTACGCAGTAACGGCCACATTGGTACTTTACTGCCAGCTCCCTCCGACGAGAGCTGAGACCAACTTCTTATGTGCTCAGACAAGAAGACGCAGCTGGCGCTTGTCTCGCCCAGAGCGTCGCCCCAACCTGGGGGCCACGCCAGGCCGACATCATTACTCTTTTGGCAACAAAAGTTGTTTCTCTCTCTCCTCTTGGGAAGCTGCTCTGTCCAGCTCACACCTGCAAGATCAGCAACGGCTGATCGAGGGGGCGCGCGGGATAGCAGCGGCTGCCGGCATCCTGGAAGCCGCCTGAAGAGGACTCGACCATCAGTGTCCAAATATTGGGTTCAAATGCTTTTTCCTCACTGCCGCAGCTGGAGCTGCCAGACGCTTTTACAGAAAGCTATTCAGTGCGCGCTTCGCCGCAGATCAAAGCGATCTCACAACGTTACGCAGATCACTTTGCAACGACCACAAGCCAATCTTTTCAGCTATTAGATATCAGTTTAGGTGTGGTTTGGTTTGTGGGGTTTAACGTCCAAAAGCGACTCAGGCTATGAGAGACGCCGTAGTGGAGGACTCCGGAAATTTCGACCACCTGGGGTTCTTTAACGTGCACTGACATCGCACAGCACAGGGGCGTCTTGCTTTTCACCTCCATTGAAAGGCTGCCGCCGAGACGGGATTCGAGCCCGCATCTTTGGGAACAGTAGTCGAGCGCCGTAACCACCGCGCCACACCGGCGGGGTAGAAATACAGTTTAATCTGCGTATAGCATCGCCGCCCCTAACACGTTTCGTCCTTGATATGCACAAGAGCCAACAGGCAAGACTACCGAAAACTCTCGCTTTTTATAACTAGGGTTAGAAGAGTTAAACCTCAACAAAATTTTTTTTCTCTGATTAGGCGAAAGATTATCCGTTATTTCTGGCGCGATTCCCGGGGACGAGCGTGATAAAACATTAAGGCGGTTTGACTCAAACCTACACAGCGAGAGCTGAAGCCCCATACCATGGCTGAAGGTCACAGTCGCTGGGGTAATTGGTCAACGCAATGTTAGCGACCTACTTAACTTTAAACCAAAATGAAAGCTCCTGGCTTCAAGGTCAAGCTTCCCCACCCGATGACCTTGACGTAACGCGGCGTCAAACGCGTAACAGATATCTCGCTCCAATAACTTAGTGCCTACGTTTCGTGCAGTAGTAAAATGGGGCGGAAGCCTTGGACTTCGTATGCGATTTCCATAGCAAAGCAGATGACGTTTCCCGCAGAAGAGCTGGCAAGGTTCCAGGAAGACTTTGCTATCAGTCTTGCGTTGCTCTTGTATCCGCTAGTTCCCAGTATGCGCACATATTCCTGCGAACATACCAAAACTTTCGCCTTCTGTCCGAATATTTTGACTTGTGCGATTAATTTCGCAGTTTTTCAAATACATATATATGTGTTTAAGTTACATGTAATAATGATCAGAAACCGGCTGCGAGCACTATATACGGATTTCATATTACATACTGCGTCGCAGATTGCGTCAGCGCAAAGTGTGTTCGCAACTGATCAGTCTACCCGTCGTCAGAATATCGGTTTTTTAAATGCCGCATACTTTGCATGTGCATGTAGCGGCAGCAGTCAGCGCGCGGGCCCACTGAAAGCAGACTTCACCTGCCATAGACAGGGGGCGCAGTGAAGCACACCACATTAAATAGAGGAGCCTTACACCACATGGCCCGTTCAGAGGAGTCGTGTTTCATTTTATTATCTTTCTAGTATGGTACACGGTTGACCTCCGTCCACACCGGTCTGTACAAAACGGTCTCTTTCCCATTCCGATTGAGGAGGAGGGGGCGGGGGTAGAGGAAAATGTGTGGTGGTGGGACGTGTGAAGAACGGGGTGACACACAGCGCTAACATATATCACAAGTGGTCAAGAGACGAGAATAAGTCGGCGGGAACGTAGAATGTAACAGCGCGTCCAGCACCTCCTCCCCCCTCGGGCCATTGCTCATATTGATAACCAGCATACTAAATGTTTACCGCCAAACGAGAGCGCATTAAGGCACTGCACAAAAATGCCAGCGAGCGACATCTGCCGCAGTTGGAGCGACGCAATTCATAAAATTTTGTGCTTTTGGTGGCGTCGTTCACAGCCGCGCAATGTCCACAGAATGCGACTCACATTAGCGCGTTCAAATTTCCTGCCACAAAATCCTACGAACCGCGCGCCGACGTGTTCGAGCTCAAAACCGCACATTACATACATATATAGGTCATCTATGCGGGCTGTTCCTTTCTTTCGCTTTCCCGACTTCCTCGATTCCCAGACTAGGCCGACTGTTCTTGCCTTTGCTTTAGCGATACACTTCTTCCGCCATGCACTTCAAGATAATAGCTAGATCTTAATTTTGTCACGCGCAGAAGCACATCGACACGAAAGAGTATGCGGCAGATCTGTCATGTACACCCGATCAAGCAGAGGGAAAAACACTTTATATCATGACGACCGCGGAAACAGGTCTCAACTATACAACCGAAGTGAGCGAAAAAAAAAAAAATAACGAAAGTTCAAACATCCCTACGGTGAGAACACACACACAGCGTGTGCTGTACTACAGCACGAACAGTATACTCCTTCTCTTCCCCTCGAAAAATGCCGTTCTCTGCTTTAAATTAACGTAAGTGGCGGGTACACGAAGGAGACAGAATAAACGAAGAACAAAAATAAAACACAGGAACTGGGAATGAGATGGCATACACGTAATGGCTTCGTGTTCCGATGAGCGCCATTCTTCCCGGTGAAGCACGGGCGAAGGGCTTTCGCGAGCCCACGCCCGGAGCTCCTGGCAGCGATTCGTGTTTACCCTTTCCTTGTTCGTCATCTTTGTTTATCTTTGTTTGTTGGAATGGCTGGTGCGGCCGGCGTGGGAGCTGCTGTAGCAGACGCCGCCCACAGGGAGCAGACGGAGCCAGGCCCGCTGAGGAACGGCCGCACCACCGCGATCGGCCAGTTTCGTATTTCAGTCAGAGTTTCACTTCCATATAGTCATTACATTTATCCGGGAAAGAACGTCGTCAGTGGAACACGGGCGCGCGCTCGCAGTCGGCAACGGAAACATTAAAACTCGGAGGCCACACAAACGAAATTAAACAAGGGATGTGTGTATGTGTGTGCGCGTTACTTGGATTGATTATAGCCGTACGGCAAACATGTCGTACGTCTGCTACGTGCGTATTTGTTTTTTTTTTTTTTTCCACATACGTAAAACGTGTCTGACGCTGCAATGTCAGGATGTGAGAAAGCTCTGGGAGCGTTCAAACCAAAGAAAAAGAAAGGCCTCATCTTGGGACGCAAAAAGAAAAAAAAAAAAATAATAAAAAAGGAACATAAAGCAAAAATGGAGAAAGCGATCAGGAAGGTGAAAGAAAAAAATAAAGTAGGTTGAGGGAGAGGTGAATTCACTGCTAACAGAGAGAACATGCACTACAAGTTTCTTCACACACAATTCACTAATGCAGAGTTGTTCACATTTTTTCTCCCGCTCGGCGGCGCCAGAGTCTTCTCGTAGTCACCCCGAAAGTTCGTGCAACGGGCGGTGCGCACATTCTCTTTTTCGTTTCGTTGGATGCTTTTTTCCCCCATTTAGTTCTTCTTCTTAAAGGACTCGGGGGCCACTGTAGGGTGGCGGGAAGAAGAAAACAAAAACAAAACACAAGCAATGAACCAAAACAGAACCGATTGAAATAACGAAGCTAAAGCTTACACACACCGGCATGCTCAAAGAATCAAAAGGAAAATAAAGTGGGCAAAAGCAGAAGTGCAGAGTAAGAAACAAAGGTCAGAGCTATGCTACGGTACTCGACAGCATTTTTACGACCCTACAAGCGCGTCAGTGCTTTTTCTGCCTTTCAAATGTACGCCTGTCCTCACAATACACACCATCCGCGCAGGACATGCGTATGCTTCTGCCACCCCATTTTTGCGGCATCTACAAGGTCAATACTTGCTCTCTCTACCAAGGCACCTATTTATAGTGCGTCATGGGAGAGTTAAAGAACGGGGAACTGAAACCGAAACTGCGGCGTTGTATACTGAATGAGGTGGTAACCGAAATTGTGTTTAGTTTACGATATGCCCATCAGTGCAGTGAAATAGGCTGTAGTTGCCTTCCCAAAGAAGACAATGCGAATGGAAAAAGGGCTCGCTGTTCGAAAAACATCTTTTCATTGAGGAAGAGAACTGAGGTTCTTTCACCGCTCGCACAAGCTTCTAGGCCGATGCTACGTCACGACATGCGCCTGCATACAGCCTTCCAAACAGACTTTCGTTCGCTCGGTCCTTTTGTTTGCCGTGCTTATGACCCGGCCAGATTGCCCGAGATTCGAGGAATCCGTATCACAGTTATTACACCTAACTCGACATAGCGCTGCGGTCGCAGCGCGGAGGGCAGATGTTGCCGCCGCTGCGCGCTACCACGCTAGGACCGTTCACAACACGTAGGAAGCCTACGCCACCGTTCTCACGATGCGCATGATCGCCCGTGCAAGATGTCGCGTCACGTCACAGCACATCGGCGCAGTGTTTTCTTTTTTAGAGCGCAACTCTTTGGCGCCCGTCTTTCGATCCTGATGTCATCTTACCTTTCGTTGACACAACAGCTTCATGATTATTATGCCAGCAAGAGGCACTGTTTCTACGCTTACTAGCTGCGAGATGACGGGTATTCACCGTCCAGATTTCACCAGCTTGCCACCTTCAACAGCAACGTAAGATAAGAGAGGGCCACCAATGATGCTCAGCTTACTGGCATTTAGAGATTGGTCAATACGGAAAGGTGAGAAAAATGTGGCAAAATTCGCACCCAACACCTCTTCAGCGCGACTATTATCTAAAAAAAAAATAATAAAGGACCAGAATTTCTGGAAACTCCAAGTGCAGAATGCTATGTCCTTTCTACTTCAACATTAGGCTGTAGAGGCAGCACCTTAACAAGAGCATATTATGACAGTGCACAGAAATTAGAAGTCATCAAATAGTGTTTCACAGCTGGTCATGATGGGTGGCCCACAGATTCAGAGTGCACAGAGTTGCAAAGCAAGAGACTGAAATGAAAAGGTGTGCGAGTGTACGGTCAATGGAGCTGACCGCAAGCAACCAACATTGGCGATGGAGGAGGAAAAGCACAGGTATGAGTGCCATAAGCCAATGTCAAACCGGGCTAAACCCTGGGCAGTACCTTTGCCAGCCATGCATTTCATCCTTGGAGGGGACATCGAGGGACGCGTGCGGTATGCACTCTGATCCGAAGCTGTTAGAACAAATGGGCAAAAAATAGTAATAAACCAAACCACCCATTCTCTATACAAATCGCTGTGAGTACATCATCAAGGCATGCCTGGCAGCCACCTCTTCTTGACCAACCTTGCTAAGAACAGGGCACAGACTTGCAGAATGAAGTGCCAGCCGTGACTCAGTGATGTGGCTGGTTCTAGGATATTAAAACATTCACAGTGTAAATCTGCTGAAAGCTTGTTAAAGAATGAATTGAGGTTGCCTTTCCTTGCGCTTGAATATGATGAAGCCTTGCTTCAACTAAGCTCCAGAAAGTCAATTCACTGGCTCATAAATGGTGAGGCAAAGGTAAAAGAAAAAACCTAAATGACCCAACTACATGAATGAGAGCCCCATTAAGTGGCCTATATACTCCTTATGCAGACATATAATGGCATATGCCAGGCCTTTAGGTCCAGTTCAGGCCAGAGATGTACAAACCTCTGCTTTTCCACGTACACCTTCCATTTTCCTGGCTCTAAGGGGAATAGTAGATAGGTGTTAACCTGTGCAGTGCTTTAAAGAAGAGCTTTAGTAATGTACAACTATTGCATCATTACTTTGGCCAAATGATTACTTTAAGTACAGTATGCATAAGCATGTTCCAGTCTACCCTATAATGCAAGCCCTGTATCCCTAACACTGTTTGGTCAAAAAGCTGCTGCCACCACATGCTGTTTGGAAGACATTCTCAAGTTAACCCTACATGCGCAATACACCCCTGGCTTCGAAACTGCCTTTTCTGCTCTAGTGCTGGAACACACACCAACAAACAGCACACCAGGCAACAACACTGCAAAAATGAGTGCAACCTACACACAAGGTGTGGTCAAACACCCACACTAAAAGCCCAAGATAAACAAGCAGGGTCTACCAGCCACACAAAACTAAAATATGACACAAGCGGGTGATACTCCTGGCAAACTTCTGAACTGGTGTCATTCAGAGTTCAAACTGCTATGATGCAAGTCACAGGTTTTTAAGATGCCACTATCAGCCTTCATTAGCAGACCTTTTCAACTTTGCATCGATAGAAGAAAACTTTTTAAGTGCAACAGTGTTGAGTGCCATTTCTCACTTCTGGTAGCACAGTTACTAGTTCCAAGAGGGCACAAGTTTAGTAGACACAATGAGTGGCAGATATTTTGCTCCACTGTGGTTGGCTCAAATGGTACGCATACCCATGCTCAGCTATTTCTCCAAGATGTAAACTTCACCACTCGTCATGACCTTAAACAGCCGCATACATGCCACTTTTTTGGGGGGGTAAAAAAAAAACCCTCAGAAATGAAAAATTGGGAGAGGGAGACCTATGCATACAGTCTGCATAATGAGTGCCTGCAAGGCGGTAGGTTTGGCTGAGCCTCATATAGTATGTGCCTCATGTCATGCTTGCTCGTGGCATGATAGCTCCAGGAGAAAATCATCAACTAATAAAAATTGTTATTTCACGCACATATTTGTTCTGCAATGGAAATTTGAAGTGTGCCATTTATCCGGCTCACTAGCACTGGCAGTCACTTTCCCCGATTCCACATTTGGCTCAACTACGTTAAATCTGCAGTCACTTTTACGCTTTTTTCCAGTCAATGATGGCTGTGAGCTGGGGGGTCAAGTTATCCAAGACAATGTATGATAATTACTGCAAACGCATATAGCGGAGGTGCACAGGCATTATTGTGAATATGCAGCAAAACAATGTTCCCCAGGTCCAACAGATAAGACACCCTTAGCAGTGTACTTGCAATACCTCATGTGGTGGTGGTTGCAGACACTAACTTGTATACAATGCTGCATGCACATACACTCCCACATCAGCACACACTGGGAAAAAAAAACAACAACAAGGAAACCCCAAGCAAAGTAAGAAGGTGACAATAGTCTAGTAGACATGCTGAAGCATGCAGTCAAACAGTGGCAACAACCCCCAATGACAACCAGCTAAGCTTGTAGCACAGGCTGCATACTGTTTGCCAACAAGAGAAATGCACAAACAAGGCGACGGAGCAGCTGCCCGCAGCGACCCCTGCACAGCTAAGCCAGCTAACCTGCACAACAAACGGCACAGCACCACCAGTTCCGACGCTCGAACAGCACAAGTTTTTTTTGCCCACACCTTTCACACACAGCTTGGGCGAGAAGAAACGAGACAACAACAAAGGGAGTCAAAAAAAGCATTTTTCTTTTCTTCAATCCCGGCTTTATTGACGCCACTTGTGTGTCTCCTTCCCAGCCCTCCTCTGCTCAGTTTTCTTTTCTTTCACTCGATGTGTCATAAAAAAAAAATCAAAGCACTCCACACAGTGTCTCTCTATAGGTCTGTACTGTAGCACTTCCACAATAAAAAAAAAAATTAAAAAAAAAAAGAATAAAGAAAGGCCTGAAGATAAAAAAGAAAGACACAAGTACTGAACGTATCTGACAGCCACCCACAAGAGTGATGGAACGAAACTGAATGGAAATCCAACATGTGAACACTGTGAAGCGGGGAAACACAGACTGTGGAAATGGGAGACCAAACAAAAAGTGACTGCTGCCTCACAAAACACTGCACACGCAACAAATGCTTTCTGTACATAAGCTGCTGGCTTTCTTCTCTCCATCACAACAGCAGCAGCGGCGGCAGCAGCACCGGCAGAAACAGCAATGAAACGATATAAAGCTGCCGATGCACATTTGATGCAACTCCCCAAAAGCGGTCAAGCTCAAAGAAAATATGCACGCAACAGAATCACGAAAGCTCAATGGACAGCAAACAATTTGGCCGACAGAAGCGACGAGATCATATCACCTTGCCAGCCTAAACAACCAAATATTCTTCCACTTCACAATTGAAAGCTATACCACACAACAGTCAAAGGAAACTGAAGGCGAATGGAGCGAAAAGCCAGTTCTACAGCCTATGACATGTAGCTTTGTAGGAAAAGCAAGATGGCAAACATCACTGAAACTTGAAACGAACAACCACCGGCCCTCGTTCAGTTGTATTTACAAGGCGAGCTGGACAAAGGACCATGCGTTGGTCCAGTCACGACCCCAAGGCAGTCAATCCATTCAAGCTAGAAATGAAGCTCTGCGCTGCCTAGATAGCATGAAGACTGTGTTAAGGCTAGCCACTAGGACACCGAGAGACCGCGCCGGAAAGAGAGACAACGAAAGACTGCACACACCACAAGCACCTCCTCCTCTTCAAAAAGCTAGCTCTCACATAAAATCTGCACAAAACTGCTTGGCTGAGACTCATGGAAACAGCAGGGAGCCCCTTAAACCCGCTAGATGTTTCCAAGCAGCAGCTGGGCAGCACAGGAATGCTGCTGGAGACGCCAGTGCGCACCCACTACTCTTGCCTGCGTGCAAGTTTCACTCGTGGCAATGCAAACATCCACACCAAAGTGTCAGGTTCTGAACCTCCTCAGCCTTCTTCCCTTTCGTGCGGAATCGCGCGCATCTGGAGGCCACTAACAACAACAACAACGACAACAACCGCCGCCAGGCAACCTGTGCCACAGCAGAAAAATGCACACAGGCAACCCAGGTGTCGTGAGGTACACAAACGCCATCACTAAACTGCAGCTGCCGCTGCACAGGGCTCAGCGCTCAAGTAGTGAGGAGAGGAGAAAAACCAGAGCGCGAGGGGAAGAGAGAGGTCAGTTTCAGTGGTAGTCTGGCCTAGGAGGAGGAGCGGGCACAGTCCCAATCAGTGCAGCAGCAGTGTGTCTCGGAGGAAGATTAGGAGGAGAGGGGGAAGGATGAACAAAACCATAACACAATCCAGCTGGAGAAGGGCAGTTGCAGTTAGAGAGAAAGAGGGCAGGCTCTTCTTCCCTCTCAGATGGGGCTGCAGAGGACAATGGCCAGGAATCCCACCCAGGTGCCCATGAGGAGGGAGAGTTCAAAGTAATACTGTGTACCATCGATGAACTTGCGGGCGATGAACTTCATCGTCTCGTCGAGGATGATAACCGGAATGGACATCTTGAGGACTGCAAACCACTCGAGCACGGACAGTGGGCACACCGAGAACACCGTCTGCAACAGTTGGGGGGAGAAGAGAGGGTGCAGCATCTGTCAAACAATGACACTGTCTCCATCTAGACGTAATTAACTGCTCTGACAGTCGTATATCCATAAGACATCTTGAATGGAAAATGTTCTAGAGTTTAGACCATGCACAGAGAGAGAGAGAGAGAGAGAGAGAAAAAGAAAAGATCTGGCAAGCATTTTTTCCCTGTAACCACTTCTAAGCCTTGTCTCAATGTAGGATGAGCGCCTTTTGCTTTCCACGTTCTTTTCTGTAGTTAAAATAAATAAAGAGATTAACACAAACAGAAATTATCCTCCTAGAATCAGTAATTGGCCCAATCTAGTTTTGCAACTAAGTTGGAAAGGGCAGTGAGAGTGGCTCAATGCCAGAATGAGGTTGCAACGGAGAGGAAACTCACATTGAGGATGTCGCAGTAGAGCACGACAAAGTGGAGCGTCATGGAAAGGGTCATGGCTGCCACCAGCCAGAAGTTGGTCCAGGGAGGCATCACCAAGAGAGACTGGTTTTCAGACAAGCTGCATACACACAAAAAGAGGGCTGTCACAAGTGGAGGAAATGGCACCACAGGAACAACATCCACACGAGAGCAAGCCTGCCTGTGTAAGACATACACTTGAAGTACAAATGGAACAAGCATGATTCATGAGCTTGAACAGGGCGACAATGCAGCCAGCAGTGCTCCAAGCGCTGAGAGGAAGATGCCCAACTCCTGCAGTGGTTTCGGCGACCTGCAGTTGCCAGAGGCCTAAGCAAGAAGACTGGCCGGTCACCGCCACTGCGCTTGACAGCATTTGATGTGATCATGGCTCCAACAAAGTGCTCAAGAAAGAACACTCGCCCACCAATGCCAGGCATCGAAGAAAGAAAAAAGAAAAAATCTTAAGAGCAGCGTGGCCTACATCAACTTTTCTTGCCACAATTGCAGGTGAAAACAGTGGGAAGCAATCACTTGCGGGATTGACCAGACAGCTCAAAATTTCAATCTGTTTGCAGAATTGATGCAAGAAATGCTTGTCAACTCAGACTATAAAAGGGATTCGAGAAAAGTATCGAATTATCCAATGCCCCTTCAAGAAAGTGCCAGAAATCATTTGTATCACTGCAGATCAAGCAAGTTAACGCTTGGGGGACAGCTGTCTGCTTTTAAATTCAGAACAGCATAGGAACCACACTTTTTTGCAGTTCTACCAAATGCTTTTACTGCACGCACACCATTGGGAGTGTCAAAGCAGAGCCACTCTTATAACAGTCTATAAGGTCTACATCCCAGAGCCACACTGTCACAGTAAGCCTCCCCACAAGCAGCGTCGATATATGCAAGGAGTTTCCAAACAGCAAACACTACAAGGTGAGTGCAGTTTCAGCATACTGGAGAAGTGAGGGAAGTTCACTAACTTCGAGACACCTTTTAAAAATAAAGACCAGCAACATGCAATCGGCATCTGAAGTGATATGCAGTTGTACTCTGCAAGACGGCCAATGCATGGCAGATGGCCGAGTGGTTGCACTATTTTACAGCAACGGTCTGCAAACACAGTTGCACTGACTGTCGCGTGCACGAGAGACATACATGGGCAAGTCTGCACCATGCAATGCAGCCTTGACGAGGGTTATCTAGACAATCTCTGCTGGTCATACCAATACACATGCCCCTGTTGAGAGCTCATCCACAATATTTAGTCAAGTTTGAGCTTTCCTACGTTTTATTTAATGACCATACGATGCCATAGATTCACATGACCACTGGCTGAGACCATGTCGACAGTCCGGACGACCCATATTTCCAAATTAATGAGAATCAAATTAAGAAGGTTTTAATGCAATGGCAAATCTAATGCTACTTGCCAATGAATGTACAATGCACTGAATGCGAATGGGACTGAATAATCCAATGGTGGCTACGTATGCCAAAGTTATTGGCTGTTCATGAAGCTTCTGCAGCCCTTGTTAAAATGAGGTTGCAGCTAAAATTACCTGAGCCACAATTCTCCACACTGCTACTGAAAAGCGCAATGCAGTGAAGTTCAGTGTACCTGTTGAGGGCATTGAGCATCTCGATGGTGACCAGCACGGACAGGGCCATGGTCATCGGGTGCGGGTCGTGAAAGACCGCGCAATCGATGCCGCGGAAGTTTTCCTTATCCGTCAGGCAGGACAGGTGGTGGGTCAGCTGGTAGTAGTTGAGGTGGGGCCCTGTGGGGCTCACCATGTACCACCAAGCTGCTGCACCCACTGTGGCAGCGCCCACATAGCCCCCAATGGCCATGTACCGGAAGAACAGCCATCCCGAGATGAGTGACTCGTCCGCCTTGCGCGGTGGCCGCTCCATAATGTCCAGGTCGGGCGGGTTGAAGCCCAGCGCAGTGGCTGGCAGGCCGTCTGTCACCAGGTTCACCCAGAGCAGCTGGACGGGGATCAGGGCCTCGGGCAAGCCCAGCGCCGCAGTCAGGAAGATGCTCACCACCTCGCCAATGTTGGATGAGATGAGGTATCTGATGAACTGCTTCATGTTGTTGTAGATGGCACGCCCTTCCTCCACAGCAGACACAATGGAAGAGAAGTTGTCGTCAGCCAACACCATTTCCGAGGCCGACTTAGCTACTGCTGTGCCCGAGCCCATGGCGATGCCAATTTCAGCTTTCTTCAGGGCGGGTGCATCGTTCACACCATCACCAGTCTGCAAAATGAAGAAAAAATGGAAAAGGACTGATGGAAGAAGCCGAAAGCTGCCCTCAGCTCCATTCTAAAGCCACCCTGTTGTAGCAGATAAAAATTCTACCAATTTTGCAGGCTAAAGCCTGTTATTGTCATGAGGCAGCACAGTGAAGCCCATGCTAAAGCCTTCATTTGGTGTTCAACTTGAAAGCATTAACTGAAGGCTGATAGAATGAATCACATCTCAATGCCAAGCTGGGTTGTTAGCGGAAGCATTGGTAAACCAAGGCCCACAGTAAACTGGTTAGTGCATTGGTTCTGTCACACTTCACTGAACACCTGAATGGCACCATAAGGGAGGGAAGATTACGTGAAAGAAGAGTCAGTGAGAGAGGAGGTGCCGCCGGAGGTATAGTAGAAGACTATAGAATAATTCAGTTTTGACCACCTGAGGATCTTTAATGCGCCCCAACAGCGCACAGAAAACGTTTGCCTTTGCTTTTTGCCTCCACTGAAATGTGGCCATCGTGGTCGGGTTTAAATTCGGGTACTCCAGTTCAGTAGCAGAGCGTCTTAACCACTGAGCCACCTCAGCGGCTGAGGCCTACAGTTCTAGGATGTGTATCTTGTAGAGATCCGTGAACAGAACAAGAATGAAATCAGCACCTCCATATAGCGATGACTGAATGTCATGATGAGACAGCAGTGGCAGCGTTGCGGCAATCTTTTTGCAATAATCTGGGTTTGAAAGCAAAATGCCAACAGCCTTCACAGTTATAGCTGCCTTGTCATAATAAAGTGTGAAAGTTTCAAAGATTCTTTTTCATTTTTCATTTTATATGGTTCAAAATTCAGGGCGTAAGATACATGTGTAAAAACATGGTGGCAAACACCTGGCTCATGAAAAAAACGGAAAAAGCCTCATTAAAGGCGCCTGCTCATATACACAAAATGCTTCAAGCAGTGAAGTGGGCGACACGGGGAGTAACCTCAGAACAGTGCCCATACCATGGCAGAGATTTCACCGTCCGCCTGGAGGAACTCCACAATCTTGCTTTTGTGTGCAGGCTCTACCCGTGAGAAGAGCCGAGCCCTCTGCACAGCTCTTCTCTGCTCTTCCAGGGGCAAGTCGTCAAACTCGCGGCCCGAGTAGGACATGCCGGTGGGGTCCTCGTCCTCTTCAAAAATGCCAATACGCCGGCAGATGGCCTCAGCCGTGCCCTTGTTGTCACCTGTGATGACGATGACCCGAATGCCAGCTGCCCGGCAGCGCATGATGGAGTCGTACACTTCTTTCCGGGGTGGGTCCAGCATGCCTACCACGCCAACAAAGGTTAGGCCCACCTGGCAGGAAGAGGGAGAGACGGTGGAGCAAGTCAACAGCTCAATCGAGTTTAAATGCACAATGTTTGTGCTCGCATAAATAAATGGATCAATTCCTGGCCCGTTACATTGTATGAGCTGCCATATTAGCAATGTGAGCAGAATCCACAGGGTAGTAGTACCGTATAAGCCGCATTATAGGTCGAATGGGAATAGGTAGTCCCCCTTACAATGAAGTGAAAAAATAAATAAATAAAACAAGAAAAATAAAGTGGAGAAGCGCAATATTTACAACATCGGCTGTGTCCCTGCAACACCAAAGCTAATTAGCAGCGACTAGCAGAGACGAGACGAGACCGCGCTGAATGATACACTCACGAACGACAAGGACACAAAAAGAAGAAAAATGGTGATATGGTGTGGGCTTCTTCCTGCAGCACTTTTCAGCCTGCCTGATGTTTTCCTTTTTTTTTTTTTTTTTTTCTCCGATAGGGCACGAAGCTCCGCCCATCAGTCCTCAGCCTGCCTGAAATGCGCTCTGTTCCTAGCAGATAATGCCGCCGAAGACACTAGCAGATGACTACATATTTACACGCTGGAGCATTGTACACGCGCTTTCGAGCAGCTCCTCTTCGCTTGAAGGCCGTGAACGCTTGCCAGCCAACACCGCTCGCATGCGATCATGACGTGCTTTTCTGCTTGGCAGGAAACCGCGAGCACGGTGACCACGAGCACCAATGACCGCGATGACCGCGAGTTGCATCAATCGAAGAAGCCCAGCAAAGGCAAGGGTGGACTCGTCTTTTTACACGGAGAACGGAGTTAGCCAATGAGCGGGGCGTGAGGTCATGTCATAGATCCCGTGGGCATCTGAAGAGAAAAAAAAATAAAACGCAAACGAGCGGTGCATGCAAGGAGAATGTGCGGTATAGGTGCGCCGAACGAAAATTCGCTCACCCACCTTCTGAAGAAAGACAAGACGGAGGGGCCACTCAATCGCAAAAGTTCAAAAAAAAAAAAAAAATCCGTAGAAGCGAACGTATGTTTGCAAACACTACGTTTTTGAGGCAATTTTAATACATCAAGTCCTATGGGGGTTTCACGGGGAATGCAAAATACTTCGTTGTGGCAAAAATTTTGTCGCAGCGGCGTTCACTGTACTGGAATTAAAGCGTATGAAGTTGCCCAGCAAACGTTTAAAGCCATCACATGGGAGTTACCAAATACACACGCTTCAATGGGGAGGCGTTCAGGAAAAACGTAAAACAGCTGAACCCTGATAAAAAATCAGCAAGGAAGGAAATTTTTTTGTCCTTGTGAGAATTTCACTGTCGCATTTCAGAACAAAGATTTAAATAAAAACTTCCATCTTTTGCTCTGTTTCACCATGCCGTTTGCTGCATGCACACGAGCAGTTGAGAAGTGTCTTATGTCAATGGTATTAACTCTATGGTTGGCGGCTGGCAGCATTTTCAAGTGCCGCTGTAGCATTCTAACTGCCCAAATGTAAAGAGCAATGGCTGCACCGTCCTTGTTGGCAGAAACGTGTGAGCCCAAGCTGGCGATGAGTGTATAGCTACAATTCTGGTACTTGCGTGCTCCCACCTAGCTCATGTGGTGAAAAAAATGTTTCAGATTACTACTTCAAGCTTTCGTTAGCACAGAACTTATTTTCAAGAACTCTCTGCTGTCAAAGGTAGGAAAATCCACTGAACTCTGTGGACCTTCAGCTAGTGACGCCAGATTTCTTCGTTGCTGCAAGAGTTTTGTTCTTGAGGGCTTTCTTTATTGAGGGGTTCAACTGTAACAAGGCGTGCACTACATGAAGTACACATTTAAATGCTTCATGTTTGCACAATGCCAGTGTGATCCTGGTAGGAGACTGACTAATACCCTAAAGTGGAATTTAAAGGTCGCTTTTTAATATTTTAATCACATATGCAAAAATGCACTTTGTACTGCAGGCTTGCAGAACCTTTCATGACTGCCTGTGCAGCTGGCATGGGAACTTCACTTCTACTTTCTAACAGCACAAACCATGACAGGCCTTGCTGTCTGGGTGGGCACAACATTACCAGCTGCCATGCATTACAGGAGTGCTGCCAGAGTGTTATGTCAACACACGCTCACAGAGTAAAGCCTCGAGACGTGGCCAACGTTGGCATACCTCGTAGGTGGCAAACTTGGTGGAGTCTCCAAGGTCCATGTCCTCTGGCTTGGGTGGGGTGTCCAGGGTGGCCAGGGCCAGGCAGCGGAGTGTGTCTCGGCCAGTGCCGTAAGTACGAGTAAGGTCCAGGATGCGTTGCTTCACAGCTCCTGACATGGCCATCTTCTTGTCCCCCACTCGGCAGTGGCTGCAGCGGTCCAGCACACCTTCAGGTGCCCCCTGCAGCAACACGCATCGTGAACTACAGTGAAAGTACTAAGGAAATTGCACTTTCTGCAACTAACAGCGAATGATGTTGTAGTTGATTAACAGGCACGAAATACGTACAACAGCCATGCTCATTTGTACCCATACTACTATTTGTTTTAATGAAAACCCTTTATTTACTTTTGAAGAGCGTCAACTAATTCAACATGAGATAATGTTCCGAAGGTGTATGACACGTTATGAGCTCTAGACCCTAGTGGAGTCCAAGTGAGAGGCAACTGATCTCCTTAACCGAGAATGCGAAAGAAAAGTTCCTATTTCTGACACACACACAAAAAAGAAGACTACCTAGGACGAGAGTTCTCAAAGTTGGATCTTGATCTGCAATATTCAATAAAAAATTCATTTCAGCACTGTACACAGTGCTGTACAGAAACTGACCAGGGAGTGGATACCCACTGGAAGTCCTTTTTCACACTTCTTAATAGTACATATCAACACTGCTGAGAAGAATATCTTTCCTTTCATTCAATGTAGGAACAAATAGGTTCGGATATGATATTTATTCTTTGCTATTATTAAAGATGCACTTGAATGGTGCGCTCCTTTGGCTAACCTGTTAAAAGCAATGTGTGAAAATGGTGATGTACTGTAGCTATTTTGTCAATGTTGTGGAAAGGTCTATCAAATCAAACAACCGGCATCACACACTATTATGAAGCTCCTGAATCAAATCCAGACTCAAAGATTTACCGTATTTACTAGATTCTAAGCACCCCCTTTTTTCACGACAGCGAGGCTCAAAATGGGGGGGGGGGGGAGGGGGTTAGAATCAAGAAGTCTAAAATATCCCCCACCCCTTGTTTTCGTGTCAAACTTCTTCGCAATCATGTTCCACAAACATGATTTAAGTGGTGTGCTTGAAGTTCAAGCTGTGACAGCTCATTTCAAACTCATTTCGACTTCAGTCATGGATGCCAAACAGCTGCTACCAAACAAAGCAATGCGAACCCTCGATGCCTGCGAAACCTGCCGAAAACTGCTGAATCGCCGCAGATTCCAGGTCGATGTGACAACACGCTAATAGATTAATCGGGGCAGCTTTCGGACAGTATTTTCCGTCCTGCACCACCAGCTGTCGTCGGAAGGCAACAATACAAGAATAAGCTGGAGACCACGCCATACCTCGAGTGTCCAAAGGCACGGAACCGGTCATAAACTACTAGAAACAGCCAATGTGCCAGTGAAGGCATGTTGTTCTTTGCCACATGTCATAAGAATAGCCCCTGTGGGCTAGAAGGGACGCATTTCAATCCACTGGCATTACTGGCTGCGTTGAGTGATTCCAGCTGTGTGCATGCAGTCTAAGTGGTAAAAGAAGCAGAAAAAATTCAAGAAAAAAAGGGGGACTCCACCGGAGCACATTCAAATCCAAAAATTTCTTGTGGGAAAAAGAGCCCCATCTTACTTGAAAATTAAAGGTGAACCTAGTTTGCGTGTGTTAGTGAGTGAAGGCCCAGACGAAGACGAGTCCACTTGTGGAAACGTAGGCTTGACTTGCGAACTGAGCCCCCCCTCCCTTTACCCTTGTTCAGTGCATTTCCATATGTGATAAAAAGACAATTTTGTGATATATATGAAGGTGGCAAAGTGATAGAGAAAGTGTATGCTGTCATGGAAACACCACATGCGTGACAAGATGGAGACGCAGTCCTATCAAAATTGGGCAACACTTCGAGTGTTTTAAAGGGACTATGAAATGGCTAGAAAGGCCACGTTTTGAATGTGTACTACAATTGCTTCCGAGCATTCTCCAAAAGTACAACTCCTTAGAACAAAGGCAGGGATTTATTAATTTTTTTAAAACAACGTTTCTTGAAATTCACGGGCTGCTCGGTTCTCGCACGGCGGTGCGATTTGGGACTATTTTGCCGTGAGAACATACGTCACAACTACCGATAGTGACAGGCTGATGTTGGCTGTAGCCGCGATGGCCACTACGTCACGGACACACTTCCGGTAGCTGCAAAAGTCACCTGCTAGAGTGTTGCATGCACTGCATGCGTGAACTCCTGAGCTTGACGCTTCGGTTTGCGATGGTAACCGAGAATGTGGTGGTGTCTACTGAAAGTGCGTGCTGGCGCCGGAGTGCCAAAAGAGCACGAGCTGGTCAGATTCAACACCGTACCAATTGTACACTTCTGCTTCAGACCAAATAGGTGGTGTCAACTTTCGTGTACCAACCGATGGTGCAGCAACAGTGTACTGCAGTCCTGTCTCATCTTTGCACCATCGATACTTTGTGCGGCACTTAATAAATGAAATATGCATCAAAAAAGGTTTGCCCTCAGCAGCACCGCAAAAGTGCACAAATTTGCACCGGTTAAGTTGAGCCCTGGACGCCGCCAGGTTACTGCATAGATGCCGTCTGCAAGTGCAGCGGCTGACGGCACTCCGGTCGTGTGCTTCTCCCTGGTCGTCGCTAGGCCTTGCTTGTTTGGCATCAAAGCCACGGCAGACGGTGTTTTGGAATTGGCTGCTCCGCTGCCTCTCTAACGTAGCTGCTCGTTGTGCTCATGTGCGCGATTTTTGTGTGTAGCTGCGGAAATCGGTGACAACCTGAGCTGCCGAACTGCACATGCTGAGCTGCTTTGCTGATGCTTTGTGCGTCGATTCTGGCTCGAACAATGCATACACACGAGTTAAAACATGCGTGCACGTTACGTATTGGTACTTCCTAAACGAAGTGCGAAAGAACTTACCAAAAAACCCACTACACTACCTTTTGTTAATCTCAACTCTTAAGATTCGTCGACAAGTAATTCGTGCTCACCTGTAATTTAATATCCAAACTTGAAATGATCCGTCTGTGCTCACGCATGACACGCATACATTTGTCATGCACCGCAAGATATGCCTCTCGCCGGCCATCATGAAACTGCTCGTTCTGGCTAAAAACGATTGCATATTTGCACGCATACAACTCACACGCTCGTCTGCCAGTATCCGTGCAAAGTCATTGCTATCGCGTCAACTCCGCGAGGAGACCGGCCGTCGTTGGTCAAACCGCAGAAGACAGTCTCAAAGCTAGACACTGGAGACTGATCGGCAATGCAAGAGAAGAAAGGGGTCTTGTAGAAAGCAGTACTTGGCAGGAGCGCCACACTAATTTGGGCTCAATGGGACAGGGATATGAGGGAAGTGATTCTCCCAACGGCCGCTGGTGTGGACAGCAGTTTGCCCACCTGCAGGCATGCGGTCGCTAACAACCTGGGTCGTTCGGGCTGATGTTGCACACAAGAAGCCAGCGGCCGAGGAAGACACGAGACAAGGTTGAAAGCTATACAAGCGCAGATGGGAAGGGAAAGGCAGAGCAGAGGCCAATGAATGTGCGGGCGACGCTCGGGAAAACAGCCCGGAAGTCTGCGAACCTAGTGTCTCCCGATAACGTTTCACGGCCAAGGCGGAGTTCTCAAGCTGTTTTTTTTTTTTTTTTTTTTTTTCCGGTGTCTCGAAGTGTTGAATTGAGGGGGAGAGAGGAGGAGAGTCGTTTTAAATCGTCTGTGTTAATGAAGTTGGCTGAAAACTTCTTGCGATGAATTGATTTGTGAGCGATTACCTATCTCTCAATTGATTTGCTTTACCTCATTTTAGTCATTTCATAGTCCCTTTAACATAGTCACATCCAAGTCTGACCCAGGCTACCCGAAATTTGACCTTGACATGACTGACTGAAATGTGGTTTGGAGGTATCCGAGCGATGCTCTCGACCTGTCACACTAAGCTTTGAACAGAACCACAGTCATAAAATTGGTGATTATATCACCGTATTTACTCTCATATAACCCGCACCAAAAATTGAAAAAATGTGTTTAAAAAGTGGGGGTGCGGGTAATACGCGAATAATCCGGAGAAGGGGGGGTTCGCGCAAGCTACCGTCCGTTACAAAGGGCTAAGCTACTATCATCCATCCATCCATTCAGCCAACAAGAGGTCAACTTAGGTCATAGCCAGATCCCCATCCATAGCTTGTTTAGTCTATAGCGCCACGCCAGCCACGCTTTTCGCACGCATTGCATATGCTTTGTTCAGACGTTGATGGACCTTGAGTAAGGTGCCGTTTCTTGTACACCCAGTTTGCACAGTTGGCCAGCCTTGTTTAGGCATCATGAGTGTGTCTCGGCGGCAATCATTCACGGCGAAGGAGAAACTCAGGATCGTCGCCGCTGCTGAACAAATCGGCAACAGAGCTGCTGCGAGAAAGAACGATGTCGACGAATCTTGCATTCGCGACTGGAGGAAGAAAAAAAAACTCTTTTGAAGCTGCGAACAAGGACAGGCGAGCGTTTCGCGGCCCGAAGACTGGCGCGTACCCTCACCTCGAGACGCAGCTTGCCAAATTCATTGAGGAGCAGAGGAGTAGTGGCCATGCTGTGTCTACAGAGATGGCGCAGATGCAAGCACTGAAGCTGGCCCGGGAAATGAATATTCTACGCGAGTTTCATGCGAGCCGCGGATGGCTGCAGCGCTTTATGGCCAGGCATGGATTTTCGATGCGGCGGCGAACTACCATGTGCCAGCGGCTTCCCGATGCTTACGAGGAGAAGCTGCTCAACTTTCTACGTTACGTCATCGGACTGAGGAAAGAGCGCAACTATTTGCTATCTCAGCTGGGAAATGATGACCAAACGCCAGTATATTTCGAGATGCCCATGGACACGACCCTGGAAAAAAAGGGCCCAAAATCTGTTAGTGTGCTGACTGACGGCAACACCAAGCTCCGTTGCACAGTGATGTTGTGTGCTTTGGCCGACGGCACCAAACTGCGCCCGTATGTAATATTCAATCGCAAGACTCTACCGAGTACACCACTTCCCCTAACTCGTGGATGAACAGTGACCTCGTCATTGACTGGATTCAAGCAATCTCGGAAAAAAGACCAGGTGCCTTGTTGGCACGCCGTTCGATGCTGGTGCTGGATTCCTTCCGAGGCCACTGCACTGACGCGGTGAAAGCTCGCCTCGCTGACAACGGCACAGACCTTGTCGTAATACCTGGCGGCATGACTTCCATGCTCCAGCCACTCGACGTGTGCATCAATGAGCCTTTCAAAGCTCACGTGCCAGTGGATCGTAGATGCATGGGGGATGATCCCGGCCGACATGGTACGCAAGAGTTTCAAGAAGTGTGCCATAAGCAACAGCCTAGATGATTCCGAAGATGATTACGTCTTTGAGAGCGGCGATGAAGCCTCGGACGGCAGCAGGGAGAGCGGCGACGGTTGACAATTGAACGACAGCACTGACAATGTTGCGGCAGTCGTTTTCAAATATATTTGTTTTGAAAACTAAAATGGTGACTGTTTGCTCAGTTGTAACTTCCTAGTCCTCATTTTTTCATGTAAGTGTGCGTGTTATACGCGAGGATATTTTTTTTTATTTCATGGGGTTCAAAGCTAGGGGTGCGGGTTATATGCAGGGGCGGGTTATACACGAGTAAATACGGTATATACATATATATATATAAAAAAGCCTTGTTGGACTGGTAGCTAGAGCAATCAAATTTCGCTCTTGCACAGCACTAGCTGCATTTTCTTCTTTTGGGTCTATCCAACTTACAGATCTTGCGGAAAACACAGAATGACCTACCTTGATAAACATTTTGGGTCCTGTGCCAAGCTTGGTGTTGGCTGCTGCCCGTGTGGGAATACAGTACGAGCTCATGGACTTGCGGTCTCGAGAGAACTCGAGGGTGAACTCCTTCTTCCACATGGCCTGCACGCCGTGGTTGACTGTGAGGGCTGCGTCGCGCCTTGACTTGCCGCTCTTGTCGAATCCAAAGGGGTTCATCTTCTCTGCCAGCACAATCAGGGCAGTCTCGGTGGCCTCGCCCACCTTTTCAAAGGCTTGCTTGTACTGCACCAAGAAAATGACTCCGTGTGAGCACAGATGGCAGAGCGCACCACCACTGTCATGGACATCAATTGCCATCACTGTTCGTTTCCAACATTCAGGGCATCACCCATTACTGACAGCCGTTTAGAATCTAAAAAAAGCACAGCTGGGAGTGCTGCAGTGTCTACCAATATACAATGAAAGACAATGTTAGAATCTGCTTTATAGCCAATATCCTTAACAAACCAACATTTTTCAATCTTGAACTAGTGACATCCCCTCTAAGGACTCTTATTGCTGTTTGGAAAAGAATAGCTCGCCTAGGCTCAAGGATTAGCATGCAGAAAGCAGATTTCATAAACAATCGCCATAAAAAAAAAAGCAGAAACTTTCTTCCCCAAGTGCAGAACGGAGCCAGCGCTCACCTCATTGAAATCAATGCTGGAGTCGTTGCACATGCAGCAGATGGTGGTCAGCTCATGCAGGGCCTCATAGTTGGCGCAGTTCGCCTTTGCACCGTTCTTGAAGACTTCACCAATGGGCTCATAGGTGGAGCCAGTCACCTCAAACTCGTGGAAGGAAATGTCGCCGGGGTCAGCCTTGTCCAGGATGAAGAAGCGGCTCACCTGGCATGGGTACATAGCAAATGGTGGGAGTAAGGCTGTGAGGGATGCGACAGTGGAAGGACTATTCTACAGACCACCCGGGATGCTTAATGTATGCCAAATTTGTACAGCAAACATTGCTTTATTTCCCCGGCATCAAAATGCTACAGCCGCCGCTACAGCATCCCTCGCTCAAACACAAAGAACCGAAGCCCTGAAAGGTATGGCTCAGCGCTGCGGCCTTCTACTCTGCCAAGCACTTGGAGTATGGACTGTGGGCCAATTTAGCCGTGGGCCTTCCAAGAAAATGCGACTCTCACCGACATCTGGTTGGTGGTCAGGGTGCCAGTTTTGTCAGAGCAGATGACCGATGTGCAGCCCAGGGTCTCCACGGAGGGCAGGGAGCGTACAATGGCGTTTTTCTTGGCCATGCGCCGTGTACCCAAGGCCAGGCAGGTGGTGATGACAGCCGGCAGACCCTCGGGGATGGCGGCCACAGCCAGGGCCACAGCAATTTTGAAGTAGTAGACGGCACCCTTGATCCATGAACCACCATGCGCCGGGTCGTTGAAGTGGCCAATGTTGATGGCCCACACCGCCACGCAAATCACAGAGATCACCTGCATCGCAAGGAGGATGGGAAGTCATAAGGGACATGGCTGGTCTCTTGCAAGCAAAAGCCTTTTGATGGACCAACCCACTGTGAACACCCGCATGGCCTTGGTGTTTCAAGGGGGAAAGAGTAGGACCACCTACTGTGTGGAGTCCACTTTGTGTCCAATGTTCATTATTTCAGATGGTGCAAAAGATGCCCACCTCTGGAGAGGCAGCAAAAGAAGCCGACTTTAACATCACATTTAGGTTTTCCGACGCAAGGGTTTTCACAGTAAGTAGCAAGAAAAAAATGCAGGGCATAAAGAGGTGCATAAGACAAAACATAGGTACTAATACATAACATGAAGCAGAATGATGCCTGCAGAAAGCACACCAGAAACTTCAGTAGGCTACGTTACCTTGGAGAGCTGTTCTCCAAACTCGTCCAGCTTCTGCTGCAGTGGGGTCTTCACTTCCTCTGTTTCTGTCATTTCCGTCCGGATCTTGCCTGCAAGGCAGTAACTGCAGTTAACGTCAACACAGACTGTACTACTAGCATGATGTCGCAACATGCACAAACTGGCACTACATGTCAGGCCTGTCCTTCTCCCATGGTATTAAAAAAAACTTCTTCCATTTTAACAACCTGTATAGAGTGGCTGGGATCCTTTCACCAACATACAATTTACAGAAATTATTTTTGCATCTTTACACTAGCTGGAACTATTCAGCAAGAACGTTATCAAAAGTACGTCAAAAATCATTAGGCTGTATTAAAATGCGAAACTATGTTTAAAAGTTAGTCCTTTTCTCCCACAAAAAAAATACTCTGCAGTTTATGTCTGTAGGCCCATGTCCATACAATCTGGCACAACGGATCGGAGGCAGGTGAGTACGCAATGATTAGACACGTACCAATGGCAGTTTCAAGACCAGTTCCAACGACTATGCCGACAGCCTTCCCTGATGCAATGTTGGTACCCTACAAAGAAAAAAATCGCAACAGCCACAACATTTCGTCATCAGTAACCGGACACCAAGGAGAAACTGAAGGAGGCCCAAGTGACAAGAATATATATGTGACAACAAAAGTGGATACTTTTTTACAAGCTCAACTCAGAGGCAAAAAAAAAAAGAAAAAAAAAAGTTGCATTTTTAAATTTGATTTTCCCACCAGTAGAAGTCATTTGCAGCCACAAAAGCACCAACAGTCGCGAAGAGCAGAGCAATCAATCTTTTCAGGGAACAGAAGATATAACCCTGAGTGCCTGTTTAAAGTGGCATTTTCCCAAGCCACCACAACATCAGCATGTTTTCTGCACCAGCGCACTGGTAAGCCAAGTAAAAGTCAATCATAATCCCTCAAGAACAACCTTCAGGCAGCTGAAGTAGTTGTAACTCAACGTGCAGAACGCAGATTATCACCAAAGGGTATTACTCGCCAAAAGGTTAAAACAAGGGTACATAAATTGATGAACATGACATATGTACAGTTGTACTTGCTCCGACTTGGCAACGCTGTAGTGGCCATCTTACCCTGGCTTTTCGCTTCATAGCAAATGAGTGAGCCCCGCTGCACAGTTGACTGTTCTATAATGAGAGCGTGCAGCATCCTCTGACGCATGTTGAAAGTCATACTGAGCGCAACTTTACTTTTACAAAAGCAGCAGTTCCCCTACCAAGGGCAAACATGCCCAAGAGACTAGATTGTGATGATGGCCACATTATGCACATTCATGCATCCATGCCTAATTTAATGGCTTAAGTAAGAATCTTACAGTTAGTTACCATTTACATTCATTTTTCAATTAACACTCTACAAATCTGTCGTCTCATTGGGCCTTATTCACAAAGTTGTCTTTAAGACTCAATGTTACCACTAAAGAACAGAAAAGAAGAATGTGCTGGTGACATGATGTTGCAGTGTTTGGACACGTGGCATACTAGTATTCATGTACCTGCTTCACGGGATGACAGGTATGTCAGTGGTCACACCTGGTGCAAAGGGGCACTTCGTTGATTAGCTCATAATTCCGTTTACATTGACTCAGCATGAAGTTCATATTGTTTTACTTTTCTAAGCTGCTTGAGGCATACCTGGTATATCATACGCAGGATACACTGCCAACTTTTGTTCTGGAAGCCTGCTAAGTTTAAGAAAATTTTTTCAGCGATTCCTTGGTATGTGGTGAGTCACTGTCAGGGAATGAAAATACACAGCAGCACTGTACACCTGTGGGGGCCCAACTTTCTAGAAGAAGCCAGTTAGAAAATCCTATCGCTTTGTCACCTATCAGGAGCTGAAATGGCTGTAGCTTAAGAAGCAGCACAAGACACCCACCGAAAAAAGAATGTTCTTTTTGTCTTGGTTGACGGCGCGGGGGTCCGGGATGGCATCAGTGTGCTTTATGACCGAGACAGACTCTCCAGTCAAGATGGACTGGTCCACCCGCAGGGTTGTCGAGTGGATCTTCATCAATCGGATGTCGGCTGGGACCTTGTCACCAACTATGTGGCATGGAGAAGGCAATAAATACAACATCTCACAAATGCCTAAGCAGTGAGAAGTTTTCGATCCACAACCTCATACTACATAAGGAAGTGAGCAGACCAACTCAAGAAACCAGCGCTTTGAAAGGAATACCTTCAATTCCAAATGGGAGTTTTTTGGTCATGCAATTGCACTGGCCAGCATTGTTGCTGGTTGTAGTCTTATAGAAGCCGAGGCAGCAATTTTGCGCTTATCAAATTATTACATCTAATATGAAAAAAATCATCCATGGCCCCAGCAGTAGCCTTCTTCAAAAGTGAGACTGGAAACCAGCATGTTAAGAACAGCAACTCACCGGACACCTCCACGAGGTCACCAGGGACAATTTCCTTGGCACGAATTTTTTGGACACCCTGTTTGTTGGCTCGTATAACTTTGCCCATCTCGGGCTCGTATTCCTTGAGCGCTTCTATCGCACTCTCTGCATTACGTTCCTGTGGGAGACAGTGGACGATAGTCTCTCAACAAACGTACAAGGCATACAACAAACCCAAACAGAGAAAAGAGAAATATGAGCACACACACACAAAAAAAAAAAAAACGACACAGGTTTCATTTCTAAGCTGAACCATTAGAGCAGTTATAAAAAATGGGGCTATCAGTGTCATGTTTACATCAGCAGAGCGATGCAGTACTTACGAAGCATTGCACAGACTGTGAATACTGAAGGCACATAGTGGTACTGATGCCTAGCATCTCGCCTCCACCGAAAAGTGGCCACTGCGGCCAGGATTCAATCCCACATCCTTGTGCACAGCAGTCGAGCGTCCTAACCACTGTGCCCCCAACACGGGCACCTAATTCATGGTTGCAAAATTTATATTGCTTGTAATAATGAAAATACAGTAAAAGCTCGACAGGACCGGGAAAAATTTTTGCATTACCAAATGGCCTCGAAAAATTTCAACACCTCTTGCCTTACTGTAAATTCCACAATCAGGTAACTGTTGCTTGCTCTTTAAATGAGAAAATGGCTGTGACTATTTTTCAAATTCCTATGACTGCTTTATTTCATGCATACATTAGCAAGAATAAAATTCAACCAAAATTTGGGGTCTGTATTCCTTTACTACTCCAGTAACGAATGTGACAGTGCCCACCATTAAAAACAAAAAGTCAAGCCACAGCTACCCTTTCAAGATCCAAACGTGCAAGCAAAGAAGAAACACACTGTGCACAAATGCACACACACACACACACACAAAAAAAAAAGCCATTTTGATTTTAAAGTTCTTATTATCATTAGCTCAGGCAAACACTTGAACAGCATCTAGCTGAGGTAGTGAATCACTTTAAATTTGCAGCAGCCTGCAAACAGCACAATGAAATGGTCAGCACATACTTAGGCAATCTCCACTGTGAGAGACTGAAGAAACACAAGCTGTATAACCGCCCGAAACTGAACAAGTTTTCAGCACTCAAGAACACTCGCTTTCGTTTCCCCACCGTCTTCATGAATCAGTATATTTGTTTTACTCACCTGCCACACACCAACAACGGCATTGGCAATCAGAATGAGCAAGATGACAAAAGGTTCAACAAAGGCTGTGATGGAGTCTTCATGTTCTTCAAATAGCGCCAAAACCTGCAAAAATACATACAAAATATTGGCTGCAGCTTACACTAAATAACACATCTTAGGCTTTGCAATACATCTAGTGAATCCCTGCAACAAAAAAGGGGGGATGGACGGTCATGCAACAAGTCAGCAAAAAACACCACTTCCCGCTAGATATTAACAAAGGAAAAATTTAATACAATTTTTAAACAAAATATTTTAACACTTCAACAATCACTACACTAACATCACTGATGTCTGGAGAGCAAGACTAAACTAGAGTTTCAAAGAAAAAGAACAATAGGTTAGAATTAAACATCATAAAGACGAAGTATGTAATACTTAGAGCTAAAAATGAAGTCATAGGAGATGAGCCAACCATACTATACAATTCAAACATTATACAGCGTGTACAGACAATAAAATTTCTCGCAGTTATATTTAATGAATACCTGCTGTGGACTGACCATATTATTCAAGTAAGAAAAAAGATTTTGCGATCTGTGGGCCTTCTAAACAAATTAAAAAAACAACAACTTTATTTCAGTTTAATTCAATCGCATCTTCACTATTGTCTGCTGGTATGGGGCGATACAACACAGGCTAATTTAAATGCTTTGTTTCTGCTACAGAAAAAGGCCATTAGAGCAACTGCTAACCTAGCTTACTTAGAAAGCACAGAGCAGTGGTGGAACAGCTTAGGGCTGTTAACCATTTTTCAGTTAAAAACTCTTCAGCTAGCACTTGAAATGTATAATACAACTCATTCTGAACCTCAGTTTTTTGTAACGCCAGAAGTACCTCAAAATCCACATCACCTTTGGCATATGGAAATAAGAGCATCAAAAGCAAAAACGAATTACAGGTTTAAAACGATTAGATATCAAATGACTGCCGTTTCAAATGAAAACAGAAATATCCATGACCTCTTGTACCAATGTAAAAATAAAAAAATCCAAAAGAGAAAAGTGATTGCACTGCCGACTGCATGACGTTTTGGTACATCCTATGATATACTGTGCATTCATATCAGTTAACATGATTCTTTTTTTTTTTCTTTCCCTTCATAACTTCCTTTATTTTATCACTGCTTCTTTTCAATAAATTTTAATTTACTGTAACATGCACTGTAGAGATTTTCGCTCTTGTATGTTCATCATAGATTGCTGTACCAGCAGTCGCGACGTGTGATGGTTTCATGTTTTCTTATTTATTGTTAATATGGCAAAGTTAGGTGAAGTAACACGCTCGCTTGCAGACAGAACAGCTCCTCGAAGCTATCTCTAATGCAGTCTTCACATAAGGCTGCAAAATGAGGCTAGCAATAACCCTCATTGATGCTTATTGCATACAAGTCTTCATGCAGAACATCCTTTGGGGAAGAAGCATGCTCTACTTACAAATGAAATAACAGCAGCTAATAATAAAATCTTCACTAGAAGGTCGTCAAACTGTTCGAGTATAAGTTGCCACAAAGGCTTTCCTGCAAGAAAAAGGAAACAAAAACACAGCTTCCTTCAACAATCATAGCTAGTCAGTGCACATTGTATACTAAATATAAGTTCAAAAGCAAACTACTGCATGTCACCAAACTAAATCTGCAGCATTAAATAGTTAACTGTAGCACATTACAATTTTGCAATTGAAAGAAGGTAAAACCATAATTTTAAGGGCTGAATGAAGTGAACAATAAATGATTGCTATTGAAAAGCGATTGCCTAGTTACTCCGTTGAAAACTGCAGCACTAGAAAGAGGGTTCAGGTGGCACCTGTCAAATGGCTGCATTGTGTAGAGCAAATGACACCAACTACATACATGATTCCATAACTATCACTATCACTGACTTTCACTACCCTCCCTGTACACCCACACCGCACCATTAACTACACTAAAAAAATAAAAATAAATAAAAAAAAAGCAGAAGGAAAAAGAAAAGCACTCACCCTCTTCTGCAGGTAGTTCTGCAATAGGAACAGGGGAGAGAAAAAAAAAGGGAAGCAGATGAAGATGGTTACACAAGGCAACGCAGTCAGATTTGTAAGAACTGGTCTGGGAGATGCAAGTGCACAAAACTATGCCAGCCAAGCACAAAGTGAAGTGGCTGCACTAACAGCACCTCGCCAGGCCCTCATCTGCCAATGAGGTGACCCGCCCAGGTAAGGATTTAAAGCAAGTAGGCTGCTCGAAAAGCGTGCATCGCGAGATAAACAGAGAGACCTCGAAGTAACTTCTGAACCATACTGTTCTTGGAAAAAATGGGTTATATAGTGGGGATTTTCACATTAAACTATGACACAGCAAGAACCAACATCAACATCTCTGAAACAGTGAAATGAAAAAGGACCGCCCGTTACTCTCAGCCAGGTGCTGAAAATTACCCATTACTGTGACTTATCTGCATATAGCAATGCAGATGCACAACAAATCTCAATGCTGTAAACTGAAAGCTGTACAGCCAAACTTTAAACAATACATAAGTATGCCTAAAATTAAGAGGTAACAAAGCCAGTCGCCTTCACCCTTTTTAGAGACTACTTCTCACGTCACGCACACTACACAATACTTGACAGCAACCTAGAATTAAGAAAACTAATACCAGCCTGGGGAAGAATATACAAACAAAGCTCTACAATGAGCGAGTGAATGTAGGTGTTTGTGTACGTGCCTCAGCCACCTACAAGCGTGTTCTTTCTCCTTTCCTTTTGTTTTATAATGGCCCCAACCAAAGTGGTCAGAGGTGCACATGCATGTGTGCACAGGAACAGTGCACAGCCTGTCAGGCTCATAGTCACACTTACGTAGTTTCCTCTCTCACTATGGCCGACCTCCGCATGATGCCGAAGTCTGCTCATGTGAGAAAGGGAAGGGGTTTAAAAACTATACCACAGATTGATATGTCCAGTGGCAGCAGCCATCAATTACACTCATAACGAAACACGAATACAAGTGTCTATCAAGCATCCCCTATTCATTCAACAAGGACAGCTACTACTATACTGCTCTACTCTGGAGCAGCAACAATTGGAAGAAATTAGAACATTATGTGCCCCTCACAATCTCTGCTACTACACTGACAAAAATAGAGTTTTGTTTAGGGTGTGCAGGTACAGTCAATCCTGAATATATAGAATTACTTCTCATATCAATAACTGTTACAATATCCCCTAAAATATCTCATGCAAAAGTATAGCACCGTTTGCATTTGTCAAGGTCCAGTTCAACACAACATTGAATATATTGAAACGTGCATAACTGTTGCAAGAGGCGCTTCTAACAGTGCTCTCATAATTACTTTTGGCACCTTGGGCACCTGCTGGCTGTAAACCCGCGTGAAGTGGTGAACATCAACATATTTGAAAGCAGCCTATGGTCTAGTATGCTCGTTTTCTACACGATGCCGGTGTCATGGGTTCATTGCACCGAAAAACCATCACTGTACCCTGTCTGAGAGGGAGCTTTCAAGGTGGAAACATCTAAATGGTGCCATCACGTGATGCGGCAGCCACCAGAACTACAGATCTGATACACGTTTGCCAAGGTAGAGGACATCTTTACTTTCTAGTTTAAAAAAAAAAAAAACGGCAAGCTGCCATGGCTGGTGCACTGAGCCACTTCATTTCTAGCCACAAGGTGCTTAAATGCGGTGTGGTATGGTATGGTATGTGGGGTTTAACATCTCAAAGCAACTAAGGCTGTAGTGATGGGCTCCTAGAAGCATTAAACCTTGTGTAGAGGTGTCACTCACTGTGGCAAACGACAAGGTAGCCAGAACACACCAGTAATCAGTAGTATGCTGGTGGTCTCTAGAATAGTTATGATGTGCCACAGCTGATAAACCTGATATGAGACTATGCTATGCTTATACTGAACTGCATCCTGGCCTTTATGCCTTGCTGGTCTACTGAAAGAATAAGACAACTTCAAAACCACGGGTTATAGAAGAACCAACACCACTAAGACTACCAGCTAAAGCAGAGAAATACTGGAAATCACGTGTAAGGCACCTCAAGCTGCCGAAAGACCACCAAATAAGATTTCACTAACTCCTTCCTTATCAAGACCGGTACTACAAGCAGAGCCATCAGAAAAGACTAAATGAAGTAACTGATCAGGTAAAAAACGACGAAATTAGCACTTCAGTCAGTACAGTTTTCTTGAGTTCATATCAGTTTGCAAGGAACTGATATGGGCTCTGAAAGGAAATTTCATTGCCTTTGACCAGGCCAGTGACTGGCATTTCCACTATGGTACTCGACCAGAAAAGATTTCATTGACCTCCCAACCAAAAGGAACTAACACTGATCACACATCTTCACACTTGATAACCCATAACACAAAATGGCTGACCAAGAAGAAAAAGAGAGAGCTGGGCTCACCGTTGGGACCATACTTGTCCTGGAGCTTTTTGACCTGAGACTCGCTCAGGCCCCTCTCAGGGTCTGTGCCAAAGTACTCGAGTACCTCCTGGACGGTCTTGGTGTGAGCTAGTTCCATGGTGCCCGCTCCTGATCGGCCGGGCCGACCCGCCGCCGCCGCTACTGGCCTCTAGTGGCTGCTGCTGCTGTTGCTGCTGCTGCCCGCCTGAATGCGGTTTCCTCTGCTGTCAATGCTACAACCAAGGAGAGGAAAGCACATCAGACTTGCAACATGTGGGAGATATGCATTTTTGAGAAAGACATACCGCAGTATAAATACAGCGGTGTAATTATGTGAAATGACTTCAGAAAAAATATTTACTTTCTCCGAGTAATACACATTCTGCCTGCGGACTGTGTTAAAGAATGGCAATAATCTAGACTTTCTTCAATTTGACTGGGAGCACAGCAAGTGCATAGGTGGCTCGTTTTGTCTGCATAAAAGTGACACTGTGCTGGATGATAGAATCCTTAACCCCTTCACCGTTTTGTTATATCAACGAATTTCTTAACAAAACTGCTTATTTTTTTATTCCTGATTTCGGTTATTATTGCAATAAAAAGCATGCATTCGATCTTTAAAAAATACTTGAAGCAAACACGAAGTCAAATTAGCATATTGAACTTTATTATTTCCCACAATACGGAAAACGAACTTCCTGCTGGTAATGAGCAATAAAAATTAAAAAAATGACCACAGCCAATAATTTCTCAACTCTTTCATTGAGTTATGGTGATCGTCCGAAGAAGATGACGACGAAGAAAAGCGCAGTTTCCGAGAAAACGGGCCAGCAATGCACGCGTCGCCTCCGCCGGATGCCATTTTAAAAACCCATGTTGCCATACGAAAAAGACGTTTATGTGGTAGAAAAAAAAGAAATTACCAGGTCAGTGCTGCCATCTGTCGAGCAAAATGCCATCTAAGCCACAAACGAGCGCTGCTCGTCCGAAACGCTGAAGGGAAGAACCTATTCAGCAAGGACGAGCTATAGTCGTCCAAAACTGTTTGGGGACGGCTTGGCAAGGACGAGCGCAGCTCGTCCGGAACGGTTAAGGGGTTAACGTCACACACAACATGGGTTTGCAAACTGAGCAGACACTGACTTAATATATCTCGCACCATGTACTGGCAGAAGCTGCTCATTTTATAACCAAGAGGCCTTTCACCAAGAGCATGAAGTGGCATGCATCTGGCTGCTGGATGTAGCAATGAGTGGCACTTCCTGCACAAATCATGCAGTGACCAGAGTTCTAAGCTCGATATTATCAAATTTGTAAATGATTGCAGGTGCCCAAGCTGGTGCCATAGCAGGATTACGTTCTCTAGAAAGGGTGAATATAGCACACTGTCACCAAATGCAGTAACTTGTCAGTGTTCACGCCCTTGTACATTAAGTGGATGGCCTTGACTTTCACAGATTAGCTCTGCATGAAGGACAAAGGCTGTAATGTCCCCATAGCAGCAAGTGCACAAAGTGTAGTAGGAGCAAAGGCAGAAATGTAGAAGAGGGGGTGGAGGGGGCAGAAAATTATAACACAATTTGTGAACTGCTATGAGAAGCCTTGCTTAAGCTTCCATTTACTGCTGCCATCACTACAATGAATGAACCTATACCTGATTATAAAACTTCACCCTCTGAGGCAAGCACACAACAGTAGATGTGGTGCTGGTAGCAGCTCAGCCCAGTGCTGGTGCAGTTTAAAAGCACCTAGTCTTGTACATATTCAATACTTGACTAAAGAACCAATTTTGATCGAAAGCTCATGACTCATTTCAATAGTGTGTTGAAGTGTAATATGTAATTAGCTGTACAGCTTCACCAGCTGCAAGCAATGATCTAATAAACAGCTTAATTCAGCTCCTCTGATGCAATCAACCTATACCACTCGTATATGCTCTATTCCTTGCTAATCGTGGTGATGAGAGATGAATCCTTTGGCATGTGTTTCGTACATGTGAACATTCCTTTAGATTCCCGTTTGCCATGAGAGAAAATGTTAACAGAATGAGTGTTCACAATCCTGCCTTACTGCAAAATTCAGCAGTAATAGGAGCATTAACAAATCAATGAAACAGAAAAAGAAAAATAGACAAAATGAGAATAATCTTTTGAGGCGGTTATTCAATGACCAAGTAACAGTAACAACGCATGCCAAAAATGTTCGTAGTATAATGTGAATCTAACACAAATTACCGAACTTTTATCCGTGAGCACGCTCACTAGGCAGTCACGAGCGGGGGACTGCAGATTGGAGATGCGGCAATGCAGGCCTGGCGTTGGCCTACACTACGCTCTCGACGGCCACCAGATCGCATTAGGCAACTTCCTCATTGACGTCGCGAGGAACCATTGTCTACGGCAGCAAGCGGCAAAACGGCGACAAAAATAAAAACGGCCGTGAGCTGTTTTCTCCCGTGCGCTACTACCTTCCATGTGGCGCGATCAGGACGTTCGGGAAAGTAAACAATTGTCCAATCGCGGTTCCTCCTCCTGGGCCAGAGGGAAAAGCGCCCCTCAAAATATCCGCCTAATTTATTATTTTTCTTCTCCCGTTTCTTTGGCGCATGACCAGCGTAGCACGCGCAGAGCCTTTAATTAAAAGTCCCTCGTACGGACGACGTCAGCGTTTGCGTCACGAAGGTCGCGTTATGCGAGGGGCATCTATTCTTTAGTTTCTCCCACTATCTTTCTCTTTTTTCATCGTCTCACACCGACCCGACGACCACCAGTGAGCCTCTCCTACCGGTCAGGTTCGGGTGAACGAACTGCTTTACCTCGACGGACCAGCGACGTATGACTAGAAATTTCCAACCACGCGGTTGGTCGCGGCGACCTACGAAACCACTCGCGCAGCCTACCGTCACTGCGCTGACAAAGCGTGCCGGCGCACTTCGGTGCCTGTCACGGCAATCGGCGGGCGGCATAGCGCGACAATCGAAAGGTCGATCGGTTAGCTCGCATGCTCGTGCGGAACGAAAATGGGCAAGAAAAACTTCCCGCGAGTCACGCGACGAACACAGTGACGAAATATTGATGAGCAGCAACACACTCCCGAACGAACAGCAACGAAACTCTCCAATCGAAAACCTCGCGTCTCCACCTGATATCACAACATGCCCAAAAACAACGCTGGGTCAGACCCCGATGAGCACCGTGGCCTGAACGCAGGTCAGGTGCACTTTAAAAGGAGGCAAGGTAACGGACCGTCCGTAGTCGAACGGAACATTTCTACAGTACGACGCACATCGACCTGAAGGAATCGGACGTCTCTAGCGAGCTTGACTGCACGCTGGGTCACTTTTCCTTTATCTCCATATCCGCCAGCCGGGCGCTCTCGCAACAAAGTTTCTAGCGCCCAGGTACACGATACTTGGGCGGCAAGAAGCGATAGGGGCTGGCAATAAAAAATATCTCCCGATGACGAATTCGTGCAGAGCATTTAGGCCTAGGCGATTCATCCGCAAGTGCCGGCTCGCGGAGACTAGTTTCGACACCGAAGCTCAGCAAACAGAGGTAACGTACCGTCCCGAAACTGTCAAAAGCACCCTTAAAATGAACGTGCGGGTTGCAGGGATCGTCGTACATACCATAGTACCATTTAAACTCGGTGGTAGATCCTACAGAAGTTCCCGTGGTGCGGTGCAGATGACAGGCGAACACACTCAACAAAGTTCATGTGGATTACAGCCATTGGACGTGGCGTCACCACGTGGACGCCGGAACTTCCTCTCTGCGGATTCTGACGTAAAACGCGTCACGTCCGGGAATTTATGGCACGTGGTCACGTTGCGCTGGCTACGAGCGCTGCTGCGCTGCGTTGCTCGCGCTAGCCAGCACCCTCTCAAGCAAAACAGAGAGGGCGTTGGAGTTTTTGTTTTGCGCATTTTCTTCTTTACGGTATTGCATTCTCCCCTATGTTATAATTCGTTCCACCATCGGAGCCGCTGGTGCTCCACGCCAGAGGACATCCGCTAAAAAACGCAGCTGTTTAGGCGACAGGCAGCGTTGTGTTCCGTTGTTTCTTTTTCTCCTCTCTCTTTCTCTGAATATAGCTTTGTTTTTCGCTACATTTTGCGCCTAAAGCCCTGTCCATCTGCACGAGAAGCCTTGAGCTGCACTTTTTCTCACGTTTCCAGCTAGATGGACGCTCGGACCTACAGCGCGTGTCACGCGTTGACTGATTGCCTGTTGCACGTACCGCTTTGGTGAGGCAAGCATGCAGCGGCTGAAATAGTGACGGTTGTTGTGTCGTGCGGTACCACACACATAGTACTTGGTATGGGAGATCTGCGTTCCTTTCTTCCACCTTAATTCTTATCTCTCTCTCTCTTTATCTTTTTTTTTTCTTGGCAGTTTATGAGCCGTGTGCCTGCATGCATGGTTGGCGAGATATTTTTGCCGGAAAAAAAAAAAAATTACTATAGTGTATATATTTCTTTTATTTTTACCTACCCTTTTCTTTCTCCCTATCACTCACCTCTTTGATTTCCTCTACCTTCTCCTCGCTATCCCTTAATTCCCACCGCCCCAGTTCAGGTGCTTCAGATAGCAGATACCGGGGCTGGCAAACATCTTTTCTTTCCTTTTGTACATACAATAAATAACCACTACAACAACAACAACTGGCCAGCTTTGTGGAAGTGCGTGGTCCACCCGCGTGCGATACGTTCGAGGTTATTTATTGCAACACCCAAATGCCGTACGGGAAACGTGACTGTGGAACCAGACCTTTCCTGCGAGCGTGAAACTGTCTCCCGCAAAGGCATATGACAACGCACTCGTGTGTATAATCATCGCCGAGTTAACTGATAATCGATTCGGGGAAAATATCGGCTATCTGCCAGTGACGCTCCATTCGTGGAATTTTCCTCTTTTTTTTTTTTTTTTTTTTTCCAGGGAACCTGGGAACTTGCACCAACCCGCCGTGTTGGTGCAGTGGTTGATGCTGTGCCCAAGGGTGCGGGTTTGAATCCTGGCCACTTTTCTTTGGAGGTGACGCAATAGCAAGCGCTCATGGAAGATGCATATTTGCATTTTTATTTTTATATAATTTTTTATTGTCACCGGCAAGATTGGACGCCACTACTGGAAAAAGACCAGTATTACATAACATGCAGGGAGAGGGACACTCTCGACCACGTAATTTGGGAATGTGCTGGCAGCCTGGGCGCCGAGCGAAGTATAAAAGATAAAGAAGCCTGGGAGACATTACTGCGGAGCGAGAACCCCACTCAACAGCAACAAGCCTGGCTGCTGAGGCCGTGAAGCACTAATGTATCTTCACCAGATCTTAGTTTGCGAGGCTCCTGAGTAGGGCTCCCTTAGGCCTACGTTCCGGGGGCTCCAAAAAGGAGTTTCATTTCGGTGGAAGTAAAAAAAAAAAATTGATGATGATAATGATGCCGCTTCTTGAAACTTGGCGTCTCGGTGCACGTTCAGCGAAACGTATTTGCATTCGGTGCAATGACGCAGTAGTGCAGCCCGCACAGGGACAATGTTTTCTTCAGTATTTTATATTTAGTTTTTTATACACCGATACTTAGCATCAGCAAACATTGGCTTGCCATTCTGAGCATTTTGACACCTTTGTAGCAAACTTTTTTTTTTTGGTATGTAATTCTTTCTGTTCGAACCCGACCACTGCGGCTGCGTTTCGATGGAGGCGAAACGAAGAGGCGTCCGTGTGCTGTGCGATGTCAGCGCACGTTAAAGATCCCCCGGGGGGTCGAAATTACTCCGTAGCGCTCGTTGTGTAATCGTGTGCTCCCGTCCACATTCCGCGCTGTTACCTCAAGAAGAAAAAAGATCCAGGGGCAGCAGCGTCTTGTTCCTAGTTTGTTTATGCAGCTTGTATACTTTTATGCGCGAGTCACATATGTACTTTTGACCAGAGAAGCCAATCTTTCCTCAACCAGCGCTGAAACCATCGCTAAACCTCATTTCTAAGGATGGATCATATTCTTACTTTCCACAACCAGTGCAGCACCTGAAAGGCGGGCCAAGTAGTGAAAACTTTCGAACATACTTCAGCACAAATAAGGTGCTTTAAAGTGCGCCGATATTTCAGTTAACGTTTCCGCCTCCATTCAAAGTAGGCCATTGCAGCCGGAATTGAACCCACCACTTCATGTCTGAGCTGGGCCTGTGCTGAGCCAGTGTGCCAGTCTTATTTTTATTTTATTTTTCGTCTGAAATTTAGTTTTATACAGCCACAACAGCTTCGATCACCGCGTGAACGCTACGAAATTGTATAAATTTCTTTTCACCCTCATTGCGAATACGATCCCATCCGCTGAAACCGAATCGGGTAGCTGGCCGTCACGATAGCCAATTTGCGCCCAATTTGCGCCCAATATCGCTCACTTCCTGCGTATACGCAAGCTCATGGAGCATGTGATCCTAAACAGACTGCAGGAGTACGCAGAGGATAAAGAGATCTTGCCAACAACTATGCTAGGCTTCAGAGCTAATTTATCTACACAGGATGCCATGATTCAGCTTCAAGCAGACGTCATAGATACTGGGAAATGCACGGGCACCAAAGCAGTGCTAGGGCTAGACCTCACCAAGGCCTTCGATAACGTGGCACACGAAGCCATTCTCGAGAACCTCTCAGACATTAACCCAGGAGAAAAAACCTTCCGATACATTCGCTCATTTCTCAGCCATAGGTCCGCGATAATTAAAATAGGCGAAATAGAGTCATTACCTTTTCGGCTAGGGGGTAGAGGGACACCGCAAGGATCAGTACTGTCACCATTTCTGTTCAATCTCTCCCTCATAAAGCTTCCAACCCGACTGGAAGCCATTCCTGGGCTGAGACATACATTCTACGCAGATGACATCACACTCTGGACCACCAACGGGAATGACGGTCAGATAGAGGAAACGTTGCAACGCGTAGTAGACACTATCGCAGAGTTCGCAGGTCATTCAGGCCTATCATGCTCACACCCAAAATCAGAGCTACTGGCCATCAGACTCAAACCCAGGGGTCCCGGTTCCAGGAGCCAAGCGCCCCCAACCCCGCTTAACGTGTGCGTGGGGGGACTTCCAATCAAGGAGGTGCAGTCAATAAGGATCTTAGGGCTGTATCTACAAGCTAACAGGAAAAACAAAGAAACCCTGCAAAAGCTGAAAACATCAGTTAATATGTCAATTAGGCTAATCAGAAGAATGGCCAAGGAGAGGAGTCAAAGAAAAAGACCTCTGTAGGATATAGTGCAGGCATTTGTCCTGAACATGATGGTGTATGCGCTACCATACCTAAAACTATAGATGCTGCGGAGAAAGGCAAAGCAGAGATCATAATTAGGCAATCATACAAAGCAGCCCTGGGGTTGCCGAACTACACATCGACAGAAAGACTCATGGGACTGGGAATACATAACACACTAAAGGAGCTCAAGGAGGCTCACCTCACAATGCAAAAAGAACGGCTTAAGCGCACTAAGGCAGGCAGAGCCATACTGGAGCGCCTAGGTATAGGCGTGGAACTTCCACCCGAAGACATGAAAACACAGTTACCCAAACTTCTTGGCAAGCGACTGACGGTCAAACCACTACCAAAGAATATGCACCCTTCTCACCACGAAGGAAGGAGGAAAGCTAGGGCAATAGCTCTACATGAAAAATACGCAACGAGCGAAGGAGCTGTCAATGTTGACACGGCAGAATACGCAACAAGAGGAGCGTTCGCACTGGCGGTGGTGGACGTGCACGGGCGGCTGCAGGCATCAGGGTCGGTAGTGACAAAATCTTCGGAAACAGCGGAAGAGGCAGCTGTGGCACTATAGCCATAGCTAGCACCGACGCGGATACAATCTTCTCCGATTCTAAATTTGCTGTCCGTAGTTTTGCGGGGGGCAGAATCTCAACTGCAGCGCAGAAAATACTGAAACTGACCAGGCAACCATGCAGAGAAATTGAGGTGATATGGGTGCCGGCTCACTCGGGGAATCCGGGAAATGAGGCGGCCCACAACATGGCTCGAGGTTTCGTCAACCGAGTTAGTGGGCCATTCGTATCCATGGGTTACTCCAAGGAAGGGCTGGCATCTTTTCACGATATCACAAGTCATTACAGATTGGAACGGCACACATTTCCACCACCTGAAAAAGCGTTGGATAAGGCACAGGAGACCGCTTGGAGGAGACTCCAGACGAGATCCTTTCTTAGCCCTTACCTATTAGCAAAAATGTAGCCGGATGACTTTAACCCCGCGTGCAGGCTCTGTGGCGAAACAGCCACGTATGATCACGTACTATGGCAATGTAAACGTCCACCGGAAGATCTAGTACGAATTCCTTCTCTTGAGCGATGAGAGGCCGTTCTAGTCAGCTCGGACCCGAGCATTCAAGCCTTGGCCACTGAGTGGGCCACTAAGGTCGCCGCCAGCTTTACGACTGGAGGCCATCTAGGGAGCTAGTACCGTCTGCATCTGCATTTTGACGAAATAAATGTTTTCCAATCCAATCCGTAACACTCCGGCTCCCCTTTCTCTCTTTCCACTTTCTACCCCCTCCTCTCTTTCCTTACGGCGCGGTCAGGTGTCCACAGAGCAAGTGTGACAGATACTGCGCCTTTGCCTTCCTGTGAACCAATTATTATTATTATTATTATTATTATTATTATTATTATTATTATTATTATTATTATTATTATTATTATTATTATTATTATTATCATCTGTTTTTAAGGCGAAAGACTTTAATGCTTCATCGTTGTCGACAGAAGATTGTCAGCATAGGTGTCAGGCTTTCGAGAGCGAGAGTTAAAAATAAATTAATAAACCTTGTCTCCACCGAGAATCGAACCTCCATCCCTTGGATCCCTTGGATCCCAGCGCTTTACCAACTGCGCTATGCCCCGAATCGTGAAACGCTCTTCCCAATTTCCCTTAATTGTCTACCGTGAGGATGATAGCGGGATTCTGCGAGCGACAGATACTGTGCTTTTTCTTTCCTGTAAACGAATTATAGAACACCGGTGAACTTTGATGCGTTCAATGAAATGCTGGTGTGTTCGACAAGGCGCTCACGATGTTGTTGTTGTCGTCGTTGTTGTCGTCGTCGTCGTTGTCGTCGTCGTCGTTGTAATTGTTGTTGTCATTGTTGTTGTCGTTGTTGTTGTTGTGGCGGTAGGAAGAAGGAAAAGAAAATGCATGAGCCTGCTACTGGCTCTGTAGCTGAGCCACCTCCGCTGCCTCGTGCGGACAGGAGAGACGAGAGAGAACGGCGGCTGCGTTTCGATGGAGGCGAAACGCAGCCGCCGTGGTCGGGTTCGAACCCGGGAACTCCGGAGAGTAGTCAGGCGTCTTACCACTGCACCACCCCGGCAGGGCAACCTCCGCTGCCTCGTGCGGACAGAAGAGAAAATAGAGAAGAAAGAAAAAGAAGCGGGAGAGGAAGACGCGCGCCGCAGCAAAAGCCGTCATCCACCACCTAATCGGTAGCGGGTGCAACGGCGGAGCCCCGCCGGGTTGGCGCAGTGGTAAGACGCCCGACTACTGTGTCGGAGTTCCCGGGTTCGAACCCGACCACGGCGGCTGCGTTTCGATGGAGGCGTAACGAAGTGGCGTCCGTGTGCTTTGCGATGTCAGCGCACGTTAAAGATCCCCAGGTGGTCGAAATTACTCCGCAGCCCTCCACTACGACTCCCCTTTCTCTCTTTCCACTTTCACTCCCACCTTCCTCCCTTCCCTTACGGTGCGGTTCAGGTGTCCACTGAAACAAGTGTGACAGATACTGCGCCTTTCCCTTCCTGTCAACCAACCAACCAACCAACCAACCAACCAACCAACCAACCAACCAACCAACCAACCAACCAACCAACCAACCAACCAACCAACCAACCAACCAACCAACCAACCAACCAACCAACCAACCAACCAACCAACCAACCAACCAACCAACCAACCAACCAACCAACCAACCAACCAACCAACCAACCAACCAACCAACCAACCAACCAACCAACCAACCAACCAACCAACCAACCAACCAACCAACCAACCAACCAACCAACCAACCAACCAACCAACCAACCAACCAACCAACCAACCAACCAACCAACCAACCAACCAACCAACCAACCAACCAACCAACCAACCAACCAACCAACCAACCAACCAACCAACCAACCAACCAACCAACCAACCAACCAACCAACCAACCAACCAACCAACCAACCAACCAACCAACCAACCAACCAACCAACCAACCAACCAACCAACCAACCAACCAACCAACCAACCAACCAACCAACCAACCAACCAACCAACCAACCAACCAACCAACCAACCAACCAACCAACCAACCAACCAACCAACCAACCAACCAACCAACCAACCAACCAACCAACCAACCAACCAACCAACCAACCAACCAACCAACCAACCAACCAACCAACCAACCAACCAACCAACCAACCAACCAACCAACCAACCAACCAACCAACCAACCAACCAACCAACCAACCAACCAACCAACCAACCAACCAACCAACCAACCAACCAACCAACCAACCAACCAACCAACCAACCAACCAACCAACCAACCAACCAACCAACCAACCAACCAACCAACCAACCAACCAACCAACCAACCAACCAACCAACCAACCAACCAACCAACCAACCAACCAACCAACCAACCAACCAACCAACCAACCAACCAACCAACCAACCAACCAACCAACCAACCAACCAACCAACCAACCAACCAACCAACCAACCAACCAACCAACCAACCAATGGCGGCCTACAACAGATAAAAATTCGGTGGCTGGCTAGCCTCTGCCGCAAGCGGCGCTGACCTACCGTCCCAGCCCCGTAGGGCCAGGAACTGCCACCCTTCCCACGCTACTCTTGATGACTTTCATCGTGTCAGTATATATGCAGACAGTAATACTGTCGCCTTTTCGTTGTGCGTGCGGCTTGCGCCCCCGAACGCGACGTACATGGCGACGCAATTTCCGCAGCTGCAATGCATCTCCGACGGACATTAGGAACACCGGCGTTGGCGCCCAGTCGCCGGATATCACCGAAAGGCTTAATCGACCCTCCACGATGTCGAGATAGGCCCATCAACGGACTCCGTCCTTGGACATTCATGGTGCTCACGACACGTAGTATCACGAGCGTCAAATCAAATACGAACTGGAGTTAATTAAAACAAAAAAGGTGAAGAAAATTATAAGCTGCCGGAAAGGAAATACAGCCAGGCTAGCCAGGCTGTATAAACACTCCCACGCCGCCACCTTCTCATGCTAGCATTCATTCTACTTCGGCAACCCGGCGTCGTCTGTTGAGAGGAAGCGACGCGATCAAAGGGCAGCGACACAAGACCGTACAGTAGAAGCAGAGAATGAATAACGCCATTGAAAGAGGCAAGGAGGGCCGCTATCCACGTGGTGGTTGCGGTATTGTTTATGATGAGATAAAGGAGAAACGAAAGCAGCGCATGTACCACTGAACACTAAAAATAAATGTTAGGAATTTCTTTTATGCAAGTTGCAGCTACATTACATGTTGCATTGGGACGTTACATTAGAGTTACAATCCAACAAATAAAGCAATATGTTGTATGGAAAACATTCGAACATTCAAAGTAAACATGATTCTAATAATAACCTTCTAAAGTTGTTATAATGTTAAAATTACAAGAAAAAAGGCTTTAATTGCTGTATCCTTAAATTTAATATCAGATTCTAAATAATTATTGTATTATTGTATTCGCCGACGCGCTATTAAAGCCTTTAAATCATAACTATATTGTGGCATTACAAACATACCCAGTGACTTGAAAGTCACTGGGTCTGGAAACTTTCTCCAAATTTGTTAAAGTAACGGAGCTCTTAAACTCGCGGTACACTTAAATTAAATCGCCTAGATTGTGCCTGCCGTAGACAGCCCAAGTTTTGCTTATTATCCATAATTCATGAGACACCTCTCAGTAATGGCTATATAGGCTTGACTCACTCCACGGTATCCTAGAGGGTGAGCATGAATCGCATGTTGCGCTGCATTGTGAAGCTCAAGAGTCGCCGTCGTTCTTGGTCGTTGCAATTTGCAAAGCTTTGATTAGTTGTGCATCTACAGGTAACCTCAACGAAGGCTGTTCCAAATCCTATTTGTAATGTTACAGAAACATAAGAAGATAGAATATTACGAACAATAAATTACTATTTGACCAAAAGAAGAAAGTTACATTGCTGTAATGTTTCGCTGTTGGACGGGAAGGAAGCCGCATAATAATTCAGGCTTACACCTGAACGTCAGCCGGCAGTGGGCGGAGGAGCAAAGAGTATGTGAAGAAACTAAGATTTAGCGCTGTGTATTCGGATACGACTAAAAAAAAGAACAATTATGGTTCACGATGCCCTGTCACGTTGGCCATCCAAAGCAGTTGAAGAAACCTGCCTTTTTTGCGTTTAACTACATCAAAGAAGACAGATGGATCAAAATTCGTGAGCTTCTGATTTCACCTGGTGGTGACTTTTTGTTCAGGTGGCAGGAACAGTTTTAACAGCGGACTATATATGTCACGGAGGAATTCTGTGCGCTGGTCGCTGCAGACTTGAGTTGCATCCGACTCTCTAAGAGGATATTTTGCGAGGCTAATGCAAGTAATGCGACTTTGTCAATTGTTTGGCACCTAGTGTTCCCAACAACACAAAGTTGATGTTCGGTGAAAGAGAAGGCAAAATCAATACAGCGGTCGTCGCTCAGCGTGTTCTTTCAGAGATATAAAAGGCCAACTTAACCTCCAACTACCCATGATACCTTCTATGACGTATTCTATCACACCCCCGGCGTTCCTTGTCCCACCTTTCCTGACCGTATTCACCCCTAGCGACCTCCACCGCACCTCCGAGTTGCGACATCTAATCCCTCCTATTATGTATGCGCCTCCACCGTGTGCCTGCCAGGAGCGTGGCGGAGGAGCTCTTCGTTTTTTTTTTCTTTTATTCCACTCGCCGACGGTGGGGATGCCTATCGTATGCGGCTTGTGCCAATAACGCCGAAGGTGGCGCAAGACGAGGTCAGGCGGCACGAGAAGGGACCCCCTCAGCGTGCGCCCTTCGATACGCAATTTTTAAGCAATGAAGATCTTTAAAAAAACCCTATTCTCGGAGCAATCGTGAATGATATTGCGCCTCTCCTTTCCTGTAAACCAGTTAAGCCAGCCAGTTGGGCGAATATCATCAAGAGTCTGCGGTGGTCCTGAAGCCGATTCAGAAGTGGAATCTGAGGGCGAATGCTTCAGAAACATTTCGAAATTTTTTGCAAATTCTGTACAACAGATAAAAAAATAAAGAACTTGCCAATACTTCAGTCCTGAGCGGGATTCAAACATATATCGTCCACTACAAGCATAACTTTTTTCCAAATGCCTGAAAACGCGTTCGCATTTACGAATAGCAGACGTCGCGCTACTATTTTCCGCCGGTTCGTTACGCTTCCTCCACTTTTTCTACAGCGCTTCTGAATTTTAGAATATCAGTTGAAATCGTCCGCGTGAAGACGGATACTGGCAGGGTGTGAATAGGTGACTCGGCCATCACCACAAACTCTTGCCGAACGTTTCTAACCAGTAGCCTCCCGCGTCATGTGTTTTAAATTGTCGTGTGGATCATCTTTTATTCTTCAGTTCAACGGCTGCCGAGCACAGTGTCCAGCTGTAAGTGGCCCCGTAAAACTACAGGCAAACTGACCTACAACCAGGCTCCTTCATGCTATTTAAGTGTCTGGTGACGCCAGCTCTTCAAGCTGCGAAAGCGGCCTCAGAGAACAAGCGCGCTGCCGAAGGACAGATGCGGGCGAAGGCGGCGGCACGTGCAGCGACCGAGGCCACCACGTGAATGTGCGGCACGTCTTTAAAGCAGTGCATTTCTTGCTGATGACAACTTCCTATACGCCTATCTTAGTAGTGTAGCAGCGCGAACAGAGTACGTAAAGGACGACGGCAAAGACAGAGAAAAGAGCGCTGATTTCCAGCTGTGTATTTTGCTGAAGATGCTCCGTTTAAGTACGAAACAAGTAAAACACTTGGGGAGGCAAGAAACCAACACAGATGGCGCATGATCGAAACAGGCTCCTAATAACCAATCATGTAAGAATCTAAGCTCTTTCTTGGTCAGTGTAAGTGACGGCACGTTTACAGACCCTTCCTGTACGATCAATCTTGATCTCCTCGATTATCTCTCGAATGCACTGATGTTTGTATTGAACCACAATCGCATTATTGTTTTGAATGAGGCACGCGTGTCTTCATTCGACGAGTTGCAGACTCATTTACGCATGCACAGCATGTGCAAGCTAAGATGGCCCTGGTTAGCGTTCTTTACATTCTTGTTGTGCTCTTAGTCTGGTGTCTATGCATCTGCCTGCATGTATATCCAATGTATTCGTGTCCGCAACTAGCCCAACAAGCCAGTATTCTTCCTACGTCTAGATACTTCTTTTTTTTGTATTTTCATTGTTCGTGCCTTCCTTTCTTTCCTTCCACGCACAGCGCTTCCGACGTGATACCTCTCATCTGCAGCTGCTGACGGACGTCCACGCCTGCCACTGTCCCCGCCTTCTGTCGTTCCCACAACTGCTGTCTTCAGTAAAAGAAGGTAACACGTGCTTTCCCATTGTAATGAGGCGCGTGTCGCTGAAGTTGGCAAGAATTTCGGACCGCGCCAATTGATCGAGCAGTGCCAACTGTCAATGTTGTTAGCGCTAATCATGAGTAAGTACCCTTATACCAGCTACTTCGGTTATATTTTGGCGCATAAGCTCTCTCACATATGCTACCTGATGTCAGAAGGCGCATGCCCAAATCTCCTGCTAGTTGTCACGTGATACAGTGTCATGTGTAATCATTGCCAGCACAGAAGTTTCTACGAGTTCCTATAGACATTGTTGACACTATGGAAGCATGCAGCACGCAGTAGTCAGACGAAGAAATAGCAAGTAATTCAGGACGGCTCTGAACTCAGAGCAAAGCAATTGCTGCTAGGAAGAAACAAGCATTACATACTCTCAATGGTCCCACGAGACGGAAAGAACAACAATAAAAAAAAAAAAAAAAGAAAGAAAAAAAAAAAAACTCCAGGTTGCAGCCCATCGCGTAAACCCTGGCGGTAGCCACGTTTGACCTTTAGAGCGACCGCAGATGGGGCCCCTCTTCAAGCCGTCGGGTTAACCCGGTCGGTAGCCACGCCGCGCTGCAGAAGAAGATGATGATGAAGATGATGAAGACGAAGATGAAGAAGAAGAAAGCACAGAAAGAGAAGCTACGTCGGCTTTGCTTACGCAACCTACTAGGTTTAACTAAACCTAAACCCCAGCTAATTTTATTTAAACTAGAGAAAAATTAATTACACAAAGACAAGAGAGTCACACGACGCAAGCCCCCCAAGACACGAGTCGTTAATGATTTACGGAGAGTGACACGTGTTGGACAAGTTCAAAAATCTCTCTCGCTCAAAACAAGTGATGGAAGACAAGCATGAATTCCTAATTCGAATTTTGTTAAACGTTTCTTAACCGCACTTGTCTTCTCGTGGTCCTTCAATAAAATGAATATACTGCGAAAAAAAAAATGACTAGATAACCGTGCCTGCAGCCTAGATAAAGAGAGCTGAGACACTATGATTAGTTTGATGGAAAATAAAAAATAAATAAGTGCGTATAGTCTTTACTAAAGCTTTTGATGATGACGGAAATAAATGATGGATTATTTTAGATGCGAGATAGGCCAGAACACGGAAGAATATAAAAGCGCATTCCCCCGGCGGGATCCCAATCCATGGGAGGTATGCACATAGAAAAAGCGAAGAACTGATTTCTGTAAATGTTAGTTACAAGTGTAGCATAACAGGATTCGTATCTAAAACAAGTCTTCAATTAATTTAATGTCGTCAGCAAACTATGTAGAATAAAAAAAATAATTGGAGGTCACACAAGTCACAAGTTCAAACGCATGGCTTAACATCCCAACCACTTATTTGTCAGCATTACTGTGCTCTCTTTGTCACAATTTACAAGCGCCTTGCAATGATAACTATTATGCGACCACTCTGATACTGCCTCGTTGCGTCTTTAATTGGGAGTAGGGCGATGGACAAGCGTTTCACATCGTAAGCATATTTCGGCAATAGCCAGCCAGTACTTTAACTTATCGACGTAGTGAATAAAACACTGCGCCATTCTATCTTTGCAGCGCTGAGCGAAAGATAGGACAGGTGGCAGCATGATTGAAAATTTGATGTCTCAGGTGCATAATGAGGCGGTAGCTCAGCATTTACGGGGCTATATTTCCAGCAATATGCGGAGATATAAAAACCATGCAAACGACTAAGTACTACAGTTGCTGATCAGGCAGAAAACTTTGAATAGCACAGACTTTAACCAAAGCACTCAATTTAAGAACGATGACAGCATTCTGCCAAAGATAGTTTTCAGGTATGACAAAGATGTGGTCGTCCACAAAACGAGAAATTTCTGTAACCATGTCGCTTAGCTGCGTTTGAAGTGATCTGCCAAGATGGCTAAAGTTAATGCAACCCGAATAAAGGCGCAGTCAACAAATCATACCCAAACGCCAGAAAAAGCCCCCAGTGGAATGGTTGTCCATAAACTAGCAAAATCTCTAAGTTGTCGGAGCAGTCCACCATTCCGGAGCAGTCTAGGACGCCATAACGTTGAGCTGCAACTAACTGCCTGCTTCATTCTGTGCAGCCTGTCATCGAAAAAAAATAAATCCTCAAGCCATCGCCTGAAATCCTGCCTATTGCCTACATCGAGCGTCCACGTGCTGCATCTGCCAGATACCAGCTGTGCCTGCGCTTTGCTGCTGGGCTGTTGGAAGGCCGTCGGTGATACTTTATTGTCCGGCATTCAGCTGCGCTTGCGCAGCTGGAAGGGGCATCGACGTCACAGGAAGGCTATAAAAGCCGCTGTCTAGCCCACCCTCAGCACCATTCTGGAGCAGTCCAGGACGCCGTAACGTTGAGCTGCAACTAACTGCCTGCTTCATTCTGTGCAGGTACGTGTGTGAGCCTTTTTTTTACTTAAGGTGCTTCTTGCTATATAGCGGCTCTTGGACTGCTCCGTCCGTCTGTACATGATATTATGGGAGACAAGGCACCTTCGACTATAAGGGAAGTCGTGAAAGCACTTGCTGATTTGTCAGCACACTTTGAAACCAATCAGGTAGAGCTGAAAGAGGCCCTCAAAAAGGTAATTGGAGATGAGCTTGATCCACTGCGGAAATCCATGGATTTCGTTAACACAATTTTTTAGGAGCTAAAGGCAGAAATAGTTGAAATGAAAATAGAACTGAAGAATGTGAAAGCTGAAAGCGTACAAATGAAGGACAACGATCGCCTCTCGAAAGAACTAGAAGACATGAAGAAAGAGGTGATTGACTTGCAGCAGTACAGCAGGAGAAGTAATCTGGAAATCAAGGGGCTTCCTGTAGTCTAGGGTGAAAACCTTGTCGCTACTTTGACGGATATGTCACGCCATTTGGAAACTGAAATCAGCGAGAGTGACATTGATGTCGTTCATCGAGTGCCATCGATGAACAAAAAAAAGAGTCAAATGTGGTGGTCAAATTTCATTCCCATAGCGCCAGAGACAAAATGCTGGAAGCTGCCAAAAAACAAAGACTAAATACATTTCACCTGGGTTTCAACAGTTCAAAAGAAAAGAGTTCACCAGTCTATGTAAACGAGCATATGTGCCCGGCAAAGAAAGTTCTGCTGGGCCACGCTTTGAAGGCAAAAAAAAGAAAAAAAAGGAGAAGGGTTGGAAGTATGCCTGGGGTCATAGAAGGTGAAATCTTGATGCGCAAGACAGACAACTCGCACGTACTGCAGGTGACGCGGATGGCTGACCTGGCCCATGTACAGTGATAAATACAGCTACCCTGCAATCGCTACATCTCCGAATGACTTACACTTCTGCTCAAATCGAAAACAAATGGCTTGGACGCGGTCGGGTATCTGTGTTACACTGCAACATCCGGAGTGCTAGGAAAAACCTCGATCATTTGGTTGCTTATCTGTCACATTACTCGTATCGTTTTGATGTTATTGCGCTGACAGAGACATGGCTCAAGCAAGGTGAAACTGTTGAAATTCCTGGGTACAATTTCTTCTTGCGACCGCGGGATAGTGTATCACGTGGTGGGGGCCTTGCACTTTTTTTTTTCGAAAAGGGATCGATTACTGCTGTAAATTCAATGCCAGTTATGAAGCAGGTATAGTTGAAACTCTGTTCATTGAACTGAAGTGTGGCATCATTATAGGTGTTTTTTACCGCCCACCTAGCGCTTGTTTAAACAAATTCTATTCCGTAATGAAAACTACGCTATTATCACTTGCGACGGGTAAATCGTCTTTGATTGTCTGTGGTGATTTCAACATTGATTTGTTGAAATATGATTGCCGTGATTACCTCTTGCTGATACAGTTCTTACCCTTGACAAATGTTATAGATGAGCCAACTAGAGTCACTAACCAATCCGCCTCTCTGATTGACCATGTCCTTTGCAACAAGGACGTAAATGTGTTTGCGGGTGTCTGCGATATTGCCATCTCAGACCACAATTCCGTATTTGTTCTTTATCCCTGTGACCCTTTGCGCTGTCCTCCAAGCAGTTTAAAAAAACGTATGACCCGAATCGATTACGCTCAAGTGCGATCGCTGCTTCAGTGTACCGATTTCGAAGGCGTGCATGATGACGACATAGATATTGAATATCAGTATCTGGTAAGAAAAAATCACAGACGTCATTGATCAATTCATTTACACATACACTAGGCGTAACTACGACCATGGTATATGCCCTTGGATGACAAAAGCTATACTTGAAGTCCTGAAAAAGAAAGATTCATACTATCATAAGTGAAAAAACAATCGGACTAATAGGTATTACCGGGAACAGTTTCGATGCTACAGAAATAAATCGGTCGCCATGATTAGGAACTCAAAGAAACAATACTACACTAATCTAATTATGAGACAGGAAGGAAATTCCAAAAAGATATGGGGGATTGTGAGCGATGTTGTTGGATTAAGGAAAAAAGAACATATCCTTCCGGACTTAATCTCAGAGTAGGTGGCTGATACCTTCAATAACCATTTCGTCGATCGTGGAAAAAAACTGGTTAATGCCTTTTCAACAACGCCTCGCTTAGGAAGACCTATAGCAACAAATAATACCTTCGCTTTCCGGGAGATAACTGAAGAAGAAATGAGGTCAGTAATTAAAATTTTGCGAGAAAACAAAGCATGTGGTTATGACGAAATACCATTGAATGTGCTTAAAGACAACATCGACATTCTTTGAAACCCCTTATGTAGCATAATTAACCATGCGATGGTTAGCTTCCAGTATCCAATAAACTTGAAGATTGCGAAAGTTGTGCCGGTCCACAAGACAGGAGATTCCAATGACCCCAATAGTTACAGACCCATATCTGTGCTTAGTGTAATCAGTACTGTTTTTGAAAAATTAATATCCTTACAATTTAACAAGTTTCTGCTTGATAATAATGTAATCTGGGTTGAGAAGCATGGCTTTATCTTAGCCAAATCAACAACCACTGCTGTCACATCACTTTCTTACCATATTGGCACTGCTCTTCACAAAAATCAAATTGCAATAGTAATATTCCTCGACATAAAAAAGGCATTTCAGTGCGTCTGTCACTCAGAGTTATTGAAAAAATTAAAAGCATGTGGTATTAATGCCTCTCTCCTGTTTTTTTTGATAGCTACCTTTCCGCCAGAAAACAAAAAGTAGTGCTGAGTGACAGACACTCCACACTACTACCCGTGACTTGCGGGGTCCCGCAAATATCTGTATTGGGTCCTGTTTTGTTTTCTATTTTCGTGAACGACCTACCGCAGGGCCTTCAATTTTCAAAGGTCTTTATGTATGCAGATGACACTGTTCTTTTGTTCACATCTGACTCACTCTTGGGCCTAGAAAACACGATAACGTCCGAACTGTTTAATGTTTCAGAATGGTTTCGTGTTAATAAACTGACAATAAATGTAGATAAAACTAAATGTGTAGTATTCCCCTCCAAGAGAAGAAACATTGACCCTAGTACGATTCACATATCTCTAAGCAACAATTGCGTTCAGCAGATTTCTTCTTTCAAATACCTTGGCATCATCTTTGACCAACACTTGCACTGGCAAGAGCAGATAAATAAGCTATCTAAAAAGCTAGCTCTCAGTTGCTACGCGCTTGCCAAGGCGAAAAGGTATTTCCCATACACCATACTACGTTCCCTGTATTTTTCGTTATTTCACTGCCACATTAGCTACTGCTGCGAATCTTGGGGACAAAGGTATAAAACATATTTACTTCCCTTGCAGAGACTGCAGAAGAGAGCATTTCGTATAATATATCACGTATCTTCCAACTGCAGCAACAATAATTTATTTCTAGAAAATCGAGTACTTTCATTGGAATCCATGCTTAATTACAAAAAATGTGTATTGATAAATAACATCATTAATACCAGTATTCCGCTGCCATTTGGTATTTTCTTGTTACCATCTCGCAATGCATTAAAGACATGCATTAAATGGCAATTTCAACCTGCTGCCTGCCACAATGTGTGCGGAGAACGTTTAGTGCAATTTTCTGGAGCAAAACATTGCAATACGTTGCCTATTAATGTGAAACTTGAAAATAACTTTAAGATGAATTGCAAAATGTTCTTTATTAACAGCCAAGAAGAGTCATGATCCCCCCCCCCCCCCCCCCCCCATTTTTTTTGTTGTTGTGCGCTTGCGTTTTGTATTACTCGCCTATTCATTGTTTGCTGAAATATATTTTCCTCCGTGCGTGTTGATTTTTTTGTTTGTTTGTTCCATCATTTCTGTGTGTGTGTGTGTGTGTGTGCGTGCGTGCGTGCGTGCGTGCGTGCGCGCGCGCGCGTGTGTGTGTGTGTGTGTGTGTGTGTGTGTGTGCGCGCGCGCTCATTACGGCTGCCTGATCAAGTTTATTCTGTACTGGACCGTCTACTAGCCCCGCGCTATCAGTCCAAATATTCTTTATGTATTTATTTGCATACAAATAAAGATCGCTTTGATGACTGATTGATTGATTGATTGATAAACGCTACGGACACACGTAATAGACACCCTTCATTCGAGTAGGTCCGACAGTGACATGGCGTGCAGAGACTTGTCCACTATGCGTAAACTTTTGCGCATATATTGACCTCGGAGATTTTTGTAAGTTTAATGCTTCTACATGAACTCACTACTCTAATACTTTGTCCCTCAAGAGAGTAGTATATGTATATAAATAAAAGAAATCTATGTGATAGCCAATAAAACGAATATTTAATGTCTACGCCGAAAAAAAGTCGACGATGCGTTCACGGCTTGGGTTCCATGTCCGAAAGCAATGATAGGTTTATAAAACTATAGTCTATTACCACGGCATGCAAACTGCTATGACGCCTTCCACCGCAGCGCCCGATTTTGAGCTTGAGGTTCATGCCCAACCACGCTGGCTCAGACGCAGGAACAGGCCGGCCGGGGCTTGTGCCCCTCGGAAATTTACCGTATACTTTAGATACATCTGCACGAAACTGGCTTTTTTCCCCGCGTGCTGTCTTTTATCTCTTATTTTCTCCCAATAATGGATGCCATGCAATTCCTAGCTATAAAAAAACAGGAGCGCATCAAAGCCACTGGCTAACATTTTACAGCGGCAGCCGTGTATGAGAGTTTCTGTGTGGCTTAAACGCATTGACGTGGGATCTAGTGACCGAAAGCTCGAGCGTACACGTGCACCTGCTGACGAGAATGTTCTACCCATGTGTACAGCCTCCTCGAGTTTGTGGACACGGCTGCACAAGGTTGAACACTTCGCTCCGTGTGAAACTGGGCGACAAAGTTTTGCACTTTGGTGGGGCGGCTGCAACGGGCAAAAAATAAGTGGAAACGAAACTGTAAGCAGAAGAGAGGGAGGAGAAGGTTGGACAGAACAAGTAACCGCCGAACGCACGCCGCGGCTGTTTTGCGCTTTGGTCTGGCTTGAGCCGTGTACCGGAAGTCAAGGTGAAAAACGCGTGACTGCAGAGTAGAAGCGGTCGTAGAACGCACACTGCGTGTTTGCTGTTTTCTACTTGTTCTAGCATATATCTATTCATCTATTTTCCTGAAAACACCTTCCGGAAAAAAGGCTTTCGTTGTCACCCTGGTGCGAGTGCTTTGTGCTCCCGCGGATGTATGCTGTCAGCAACGTTTATTTTATTTTATTTTTTTTTTTTTGCACTCTCTGCAGAGCTCAACGGGAGGCTGATCTCATTTGCGAAATAGCATCGGACTTCGACTGTGCGGTCCGTACCTGAAAATGGAGATTTGTTTAGCTGAGGTTCGACTGGCACTGCAGACGTAGGCAAAAGAGAAGAAGGTGGCGACTTAGATGGTGCACAAGCGTTTGTGCTCCGTGTTTTGAGGTGCATTCGAGTTCCTTCGACAACCAATAGTCTAAGCACGTCATGCGCTAGTCCGCTGAGACCACTAACTTCGTGTCATCGACAGACTTCATCCTAAAGTTTTCCCCGATGCTTGTATGCGTTTGGGAATTGTGTTTTACAACAACAGAGACAACCATATGGCGCAGCAGATTCTTTCGCCGCAAAAGCTGCTACGATGGCTCAGTGTTCGTGGCATCCTGTGGCTGAGCATGGAGTTGTGGGCTCGAATCCCGGCCGCAGCGCCCGTATTATATCTACCCTCACGCAGTCCCTTACGACAATGCGTTTCGCGCTTACACATTGTTTTGCCGGTGATATAGGCGACAATTTTTCCCTACCACTTCGCGAAACAATTAGAGCGTCGGTGACTCCAACCAGACAAGTTAAAAGAAAAACGCCAGAAGAGTTAACGTGTGAGGGCCCCAGTCGAAAGTCTAGAAACGATATCCCGTGTCCATAATAAGGTACTGTCCCTAACTGAGTCACTGTTATACGCCAGGATGTACTTACACAGGTATAAGATACCACATTATCTCAAAGACCTCCCGACATAGGTATAAATCCCCGCTTAACGAAGCCGTCCTTACATGCTTGCGTGGCATATTGGTAGCCTGTCTAACTCGCGATCTTAGGCTCCTGGAGGACTGGATTGCGATCTCATATCTAAAAGGTGAAGTCATTGTATGCGGTCTGGTGACGTGATACAAGCCGACGACTAATCAGTCAAGGGCCACCAGTGCCAACTGGCGCTTTCCGGAGCCATGGTCGTAATTTCTCGTTCACAACCCCGACATCGGATTTTCTGGAGAACGGGGGCCTTTAACGCAATCGCGCGTTAAATATAGTGTGTGAAGCAACTAAGATGTGCGCGTAATTTTAACAGTGCGTGGGAAATCTGTTTCGCGAAGGTTTCTCTGAAGCGTACGCCGAGTTGCCAGGTATATAGATGATTCAGATTCTTGAATTCGTAACCATAAAGGAACGGCTCAGTCGGAAATGGGGTTTGGCAAATGCCTCTGGCGAGCTCGTTATACTTCAAGGCTTTAAAGGACCAAACACTCGGCGCAGGCTCTACCACGAGGGTCCTCCCCTCCCCCACCTTTTTTTTTTCTTGCCACCCAGCCGAACGCCACGCACGACTGCGCGTGGGCGGGCCGAGTTAGAATGTGCCCGGGAAAAAAAAATGGTGTCACAATTCACCCTCATCTACATGTCACAAATGCCCCAGTAGGGGGAAAATATTCTTCTTGTTAAGGTCTCGAACTTGGGACCATCACTATACCGGAACGGCTCACACCACTAAGTGCGCCAAAGGTGAGATTCACGCCACGCATTCTTCAGAAACAGCTGCAAATCCAAACGCCCAAAGTTCAGCGGAAGCTTTGAATCTAAATGACGTAACATTTTTTTCCGCTGTGACTCTCCTTGACATATATGGGATTACGGTGGAGTGCCGTGAAAGTTTCGTTTTTTTATTTTTCAAGTTCGCGCGAAAAGTCCTATATCGTAGTACAACTAATCTCGACCAAACGGGACTGTTCAATTGCTGGAAGCAAGCTGTTTGTTTAGGTTTATAGTGCCCCTCCTCAGGCGACTTTCTAATCAATAACGACCTTGTACGCACTTGTGTTCGGCAGACATGTTTGTAGGGACGAGCGATACGGGCTCACAGAATGAAGGGAAAGCGCTCAAACGCCTGCCTCAAAAAACGTCCGGCGGCGGCAGCGGCCGCCGCTGGACCGAAACAGCCTTGGCATTTCAAATGCCGTTTAGCGCAAGCCTCACCCCCCCCCCCCCCCCCCCCCCCTTTTTCTATCTCTTTCTCTCGCCTGTTGTAAACAACGGAGCGCAACATTTGTGAAAGACTCGCGCGCCAAGTTGTTTGGACGTTTGAGTCCGCTCGAACGTCGCGGGACTCGTCGGCATATATAGGCAAGCAGAGCACCAACGCAGTGCAGAGAGAGAGAGAGAGAGAGAGAGAGAGAGAGAGAGAGAGAGAGAGAGAGAGAGAGAGAGGAACGCGTCTGTAGATTGTGCCCGTTTTACTGCTACTCCCGAAAAAAACTCGCCGACCTATTCGTTTCCCTGCTTCTTCTTTTCGTTTTTTTTTTAGAAGCACTCTCTCTCCCACATAATTTCGAAGGTCTGCTTTTTTCTTTGTCTGCCTGTCCCTTTCGCACAAACAGTTGCCTCCGCTATTTATGCTTGCACGCCGAACGGACTCGGTTAAAAAAGAAGTGGAGGAGACGAGAAGCGAGCACGCACGTCGTTTGCGCTCACGCCTCGCTTCGCTCTCCGCAGGCGACGATTTACAAGTTCGAGATTTCCTTGCCCACTTTATTCTCTGCAGGCACGCGTGTAGGAGAAGAAAGAGATGGAAATAAGCGAGATTATATAACAGAACACTTCACAACACCACACTTTCTTTAGTTTTGACAAAATGCAAATAACGAGCTCAGAAATTTAGTTTGGTTTACATATAGGGCTCACCTTCCCTTTATTGTAAAACTCTCACGACATAAAAAAAGTACAATAAATAAATGTGAAAGCCCTCATCGAACAAGAGGTTACCTTCATAAAAGCGGCTCAAATTATACGTGACGCAGTAGTGAAGGTTTTCGGAAATTTCTACCACTTGGCCTTTTTGTAACGTACACTGGCATAGCACAGTTTCACAGGCTTTTCGCCTCCATATGAAAGCGGCTGAAATAGAACCACCTTCCTTCAGTCCAGCAGTCGAGCGGCGAGACGGAAGGGGTAGTATAAGAAATTAATTCACTTTGGTGTAGACTAAATCGTAAAATTCCTCCTTACGCAATTTCATTCTCCGTCAGATGAGATCATTTGCTAAGCCCTTAATTCCCCTTACGGTGTTTTCATTCGTTAGCATTGTTGTCGTCTCATGCAGACGCCAGCATTTTAGTGCGCAAGTGCTATTAAGTTTTTTTGTATAGCGTATTGAGAGCCCGAGTTTGTTCATTAGGAGCAAAAAATCACGACACTAGACGTCCGCATTCACTTACTTTTTGTTGCGAAAGCAACACTACACCAGCCGCTTCGCCTTTCAGCGTGGCCGTGGCGCCGACTCCACGAATGACCTTGAGCCAAGAAAAAGTAGGAGAAAAAGAAGGAAAAGAAGAAGAGAAAGAAGGAGAAAAAAAAAAAAAGAAACCGCTGGTGATAATAACTCTGTAGTTGCCACCCTGGTAGAGACGAACGACAACAGCGAGCTGCCCGCACCGAAAGCTTTGGCTCCACATCCGGTTCAGCAGTGTTGAACGCCACTAATTTTTGTGTTGTTAAATCATTTTGCTTCTGCAGCCTTGCATGCGGATGACACATTGCTGTGAGGGGCGACGGACAAAAATGAGAGGGAGTCTCTGGCCTTCTCAGCCTCGCCTGGGGCAGAGCAGAGAAGAGACGGCGACGAAATATCCGCCTTTTAGACAAGCTAGATCGCGTGAGCACAGAAGATACTGGGCTTTCATGTTCCGTAGGTGCGTCTTGGCTACTACAGAAGCCGTAGTTAACAAAATGGGTCCAGGCTGCTAGTCCTTATCGGCTAAAACGGGAGCCCTGCAATGTTTCATACGTCCTAGTGGCCAGCGGTCACGCAATGCCCTCTTGCCACAGCAGGTAAGTTGGCTCTGCAAATTAAACTCTTGATATATTCGCAACTGAGGTGGCGTTGCAAAGCGAAAGAAAAGGAAGGACGCATCATGAGCTGGGTTAATACAATTTTTGACCTCAATTCTGTTGACATAAGGACACCGTAATGGAGATTGACGTAAGCGTGGGGTTACCAAATTAGTTTTCAGTTTAAAAGCCTCACTCATACTCATACTTTGAACAGTTAACTAGTACGGACTACATAATTTAGGTCCGTCGATATTGAGGCTTGGCTTGGCAAGGGCGCACTGCGGAAAGCTACAAAGTGCTGCGGTGAAGCATCTCAAAATGAAAGGGGCAAAATCGTTTGTAGCGGTAGGCCTGCTGACCAGTGCAACCAGAGGGGGCAACGGTAGTGACGAGAATCAAGAGACCCGAAGAAGGAAGATTACACGAATTTTTGTTGAACGAAGAGGGGCGAATAAGCGAAGAAGGAGAAGAAATGAAAACGTGAACTGCGCAGCAAGAGAGCAGGTGCGAGGCGTCTCAAAGGGCCGACGAACGGCGCGGAGGTGCGAGGAGTCTTGCCTTCGGGCTCTCTACGAGCGCAAAGACTTTAGGAGACATTAATGAACCCAACGCGGTCAAAATAAACCCCTCATCTCTTACAATAGGGAGTGGCTCGCTGCCCTCAATGACACTCTAGGCACGCAGAAATCCATTAACGAACTTTGGTTCTTATTCAGTGACCAACTCCCGGTGACCTTGAAGTTCTAGCCGCAGACAGGGAGGATTAACAATTCCTCCATTTCCATGTCCCTGCTACCGATCCCATGAATACGTTTCTGAGTAAAAGTTGGGCTCGTTTTTGCGTTGTTTCGGTTTGGCTTCACATTCTTGGATTCCCTATCTCTATAGCTTTATGTTCGCGCGGAGCCCGCCCTACGACCGTCTTCAATCACAGCAGCATCCGTTTGGTCCTGACCTTGACGACATCGAACGTGGTACTCCGTGCAGTGCTCAGAGCACGAGGGCGCCGCGAGAGGCCCGCGCAAAAGACAAAGCGCACGGCAGCGAACAAATAATGCCAGGCCGGCACAATCACGACCGATTCCGGCGGTGGCTTTGTGGCCTGATCCCTTCCCCTCAGTTCCGAAATGCGATCGAAGCCGAACAGCGGCCGCCGTTGGAGCGACATGGAACAAATGGCCCGGGCCAAATCTCTCCCATCTCGCAGCGGCGCAAATGGGATCGCCGTTGCGAACGCCCGACGATATGCGCGTGGAGGCAAGGAAGAGGAAGGGAAGGGGTAGGCAAGTTACCTTAGTTTTTTTCATCAAAGCGCACGACGAGATATGATGGTTGGCACGCGCGGATTATATATATATATATATATATATATATATATATATATATATATATATATATATATATATATATATATATATAAACATTGCTAGAGTGATATTAATAGTAACTGCAGCCGACGCGTGCATTTTGTCGGAACTACGGCGGCGTTGCAAGCTTAAATAAAAGAAAGAACAGAAAAACTATAACTCTGTGAAACCAGCAAGCAAACAGCGACAGGTCGCGAGTTTCATATCTCAGACACCATTCCCCTGCGTTTGTGTATACATTTAGTATCTGGGCAGCACAGCTCATTTGGGCCAAATGACTTTGGACATTATATATATATATATATATATATATATATATATATATATATATATATCTTCTATATCTTTCTAGCTATACTGTGATGTTATTGATTGAAAAAAAAAAAAAAAGTATGCTTTCGATCGGTCCTCTCGGAAGAAGAAAATGTAGCAGCAAGATTTGCTTTTTGAAGCGGCTTTCGCCTACGCCAGGCGCTCGGCTCACTGGGGAGTCGTTATGCTTATTAAAGGGGGAAAGAGATTCGGGCAGGGAGATGGTAAGCCACGCGAATGTCAGGCCATAGCGGAAGCTGCGCTCTGTGCAGACTACACGAGGGATTAATCGGAATTCACGCGTTACTTAACGTTCGCCTAAGCCTCGTGGCCATCGAAAGTTAGGCGACCTACGAGTAGGTCTTCAGTTAGCGCTAAGGATTCACCATAAGCGCCGGAACCGGCTTTCATAACTTTAGCGCCTTCGAAACAAAAATAGTTGGGCAGCTCGTTTGGAAGAGCGACGGGAACTAGCGCGTGGTGCAGATAGCAATACGTCTTTTTGGGGAGGCGGGGTCCTGCTTTTTTCTTTCTGTATTCGGCCGATAAACGAACACAAGTATTTGGCTTCAACTAGCATCTGCACGTCGCATGATGACCGGCGCACGCAGAATGAGAACATACTGTGCGTCCATTCTAATGAAAAGTAACTGCTGCGCAGGCATTACGAGTACTGCTCCCAGTCTTCCAGCCACCAGAGAAAATTAAAGCAGGTAAAGTAGGGCAAATAATTGCGAACGGAAGTTTGAACATTACAAGTAAACGAAAAAAAAAAAAAAAAAACCAAGGCTTGTCTGGCAAGAAATGTGTTTGTAAAGGTATACAGGTACATGATGGCAAGTCCGTTATTGTTCTGGCTCCTTCCACATCGGGAGGGATTCTGTTAAGTATTCATTTAAGTGTTAAGTATTTCTAGCAAGAGGGGACGTGCGCGATAAGGGAAAGCCTCAGAGAAGCTTCTTCCAAGATCCAACGAGGTTGCTGACCAGTACGGGTATCGCGGCGCCGTTTTCGAAACCCTCTTCGTGACACTTCGGCCTACTGTAAAAAAACTGATAGTAGTTACAGTATTCTCAAAGTCCTTAAGAGTAACAAAATTGGAGTGAGTGTATGGTTCTGATTTTTTAGTTTCTTCTGCCCATGCATTTACTATACTCTGATGGCGGTGGTATTCTCCTTATTTGCAGCTGAATACGAATCTTATGTATGCGATAGAACCATGACGCAACATAATCACTCAACTACCTTGAGCAGCGCCCCTCGAGGAGACAGACTTGGGCCATAACTAAACAAGCACACGCCGTCCCTTTAGTACTCTGCTAGCATTCAGTACTAAACAAGGCGCTGCCTCGTAACAGTGGAAAGCAGCACAACAATGGACGGTGTATGTTACTTTACTGTACGGGGCGGAAAATGAAAAAGCGAAGTGATAATGAACAGTACTGACACCTAATGGAACATAAACTGCTTTCGGAATGCACGAGAGGTCAGCCATGGACCGCGTCTATACAAGTTTGGTTGTCGAGTCGTTTAGCTTTTTTTTTTTATTTTTTTTACAGCGTTAGCGGTATCTGTCATCAATTGTCTCCACCCTCCAAGACTCAAGTTGTCCACCCGTCGAAAACGCATCCATCCTAAAGAAAACCACGTAGCGGCTGAAGGAGAGAGATCAGCGGCGAAATCAAATTTAAAGGCGCTATCGGAGGGCAATTAATGTGAAATCGAAATGTATGCTGATAATACTGCTTAAACATATCTGTCGCATCACACAGTTTGAGTGCCAATGTATTATTCTAAGCAGTGTTTGTTGATATGGGCGCTTAGAAGTAATCACACTCATTCATTTGTTTGTTTGTTTGTTTGGCAGAAACAAGGTATAAGCAGTGGAGATAACATTGGCACGATAGAAATCATATCTCCGAGTCCAGGTGACCAACGCGGTCACGGGCTTGGCATATGCTATGTGTATAGACGTAAAGAGACCACAGAAAACGCGCGTGCGCTTACGCCAGCAATAGCTAACTCCTTGCCGGACAGGAAATCGCAGCGCCACGCCTTACCTCTACCGGAACCGCATCACTCGCTGACGCAACCGGTGACGACAATCACAGCCCAACGGGCCGCGAGCGCCGCAGATGCCCCCACAGACCGGATGGCACCGCAGTGATTGCAACTTCCTCTCGCTTTTTATAATTTTGTTTTCCTGGTCAACGCGTGCCAAATTATTGTTTACAGCAAGTCTGTTGCAGTCACTCTCAGTAGAATATGGCTGCGGCCGCAAGTGACACTTTGTAATTCCGCTGCTGTGTCCATGCCCGGATTTATTTATTCCACCCCATACAAGGCTTTCGCGTCATAATAAGTACGCCGAGAGGCCCGACAAGGTTGAGATGAGAGTACAAAATAAAAAGCGCATTCGATTGTATACAGATATACCGCTTGTAATACGCTGGTGAGGTTGAGGCGCGTGTTATTGTGCTCCAGTTATAACCGAGGTAAGATGACTGATGGAGTCTGCTGTAAAACTTGAAATACGTTTGACGTGCGCTGATCCCAAAACACTTATGTTCTTTTCTCATTGCATCTAGACTCAGAAGGCCAAGTCCGTATTTCGAAAATGTTACTAGCTGTAGTAACTCCGCCCAAGATTGGCATCAGAACTTTTTAAGGGCATACCATGTCAACAAATGGAGGAGCTTGTTTTGTTAGCCTCGTAACCCTAAGCAGTGTTTCTGGCGCAAGCAGCAAGGGGCCCGTTAGCGGCGCACGGGACGGCCATGAATATACAGCAGTCCTCGCTAATGCGATCAGCCGGTGTTCGCGGCTGTCACGCCACCCTTCGTGAGGGGTCGCCTATAGCGTCTTGGCGAGCATAGAAGAGAGCTAGACTCTTGCAAGTATACATATAAGGTCTAAACACCGAATGAAAGTTGCTGAGCGGATTGGCTATGAATTATTATCACGGGCCATGGTTAAGAGAATTTTGAGCGACGACGCAGCATCGCGGGCAGTAAGCCGTAAGGGACAGCTTGCGGTTAACTACTTCCACCTGGAGCTCTGAGCAAGCCCCGAAATCTGAGTTCACGCGCGTTTCTGTTCGCTGACTCGACCTAGATCTAGAGTTTAGGCTGTTTGACGTTCAGCTTCGCGCACCTCGAACGAAATGGTGGCCGTCGAAATTCAGGCTCAGGCGGGCGTCAACTGCTGCGCGTCGGCCATGTAAATAAGGGGAGCGTTCGTCACCGGTAGTAATTAGTGCACCCACCGCGTTCGGTCATTAGAATGAACCCTGAACAGTCGAAATTAATTACGCCGAAATGTATACGCCGTGAATGACTTGCATCATCCATCCAGCGAGCACTGTTCTCGGTTCACTGGCGAAAAGGTTCCATCTCGTTAATATTCTTCAATCCGATTAGGCTTCCCTCGTGGCGTTTTTCTCCAAGGTGTTGTCAGGTGGCTCTGCTAATTACGAGGTCAGGCTGTTCGACTGCCATAGCGCTTGTGCTCCGAGAGGCGAAAGACGCAGTCGTGCCAACAGGTGCCATACAAGGAGGTATCGGGGTAGGTAGGGCTTTACCGGCGACTCAACGTGCGTGACGCCGCTATTTGGGAGCTAAAACCTGAGCCAATTGTAACCTTAGACGTGCACGCAGAACAACGAAGACGCGTTGACTACTTTCTGAAGAACTCGCCTCCTGTTATGTTGTCGTTCGTATTTTTGATGTTTCTTCTCACGACGACAGTTGTTACAGGAGTTCTTCTCTGGAATCAAATACATCGTCGTCATTATTTTCAGCTGCTGGCGAACCAGATTAATTTTCAGTTTGGTCTGAATCATAATCTAGGCAGATGCCATCATTCTTTGCTTGCAGAGCCCGTTTCTAGCTCTTGCGAGAAGAGTTTGTTTCACTCTGACGATCACGGGTAGTAAACATGTGCTGTTCTACGCTGTCCCCTTCTGTCTCGCGCACTTCCCGCCGTCTAAATGTGGGACGCTTCCCGCCTAGATTGCGTCTTCTCAAGGCTTCCGGTCCTTTTTTTTTTCTAAGTGGGTCCTATAGTCCTTCCTCTGTTGCGGTGGCGCAGTGAAAAAAGAGCCTTCCTGTCTCGCTTCGTTACGATTTCACTTCCACAGAGAAAAAAAAAAAAACAACAACAGGCAACTCGTAAACCGATGATGGCACTTGACACATCGTATTCTCGCGCTTTTCGCGCCTCGCTTACGGAGCTGCAACATATTCCCACCACAGAGCTAGGGATTATACAATTGAAATGGTAGTTCTTCATTTTATAGCATTTACTTTTTAAATCGTGTTTCTCGTTTCATTTAACAAAGCCGGATCCTGTTCCGAACATCATAAGAAGTGTTCAATCTTTAAAATACAGCTCTACCGGACACATTAAACATTGAACTTTACGATGTGACTGCAATATTCCCGGTTTCGTTGCCACCCGCCAAGAACCACATGCATGCTGCCACCGCCCCGTGGTAGTGGGGCCCTCAGAGTACCACAGTTCGGGTGTTTCGTATTTACACAATTCATTTCATGAATCATCGCAGTCGACAATGGGAACCAGTAGACAAACAAATAAATAAATAAATGAAATACGCATTTTACAGTGAAATGTGTTGCTTAAGGATGAGGGTGCCGACCTGTCTGTCTTTCAGTCTGCCGCATGAGCTAGCGCACTGAAGGAAAGTAATGTCCTGTGAGTGAGACTTCGAGCACACACGCTGCGTCAGATTACACGTGCCACTAAGTTCGGGGATAAATCCTTAAATTCCGCCAAATTGTACTATACAGGCGACGCACCTAAACTGCTCGATAATTAGAGAGAAAGCGCTGCTACCTGAGATTAAGTAGGATGAAAAGTATGAATACCGTATCTCAGGTTTGTGAGCGCTATGGCTCCAGAGCCGCAATTGGCAATCACTCGGTGCTGTGCCTATTATATGTCATCTCTGCAGTAAATACGTTAGACGATTTACTGCAGAGACAACGAGCACGACGACAGCAGCGAAAAACATGTAAGTTTTTTTCAAACATAACTTCTACAGAGAGGGCATGTAGTGGAACACAGTAAATATGGTCTTCAGGGTGCAAAATGAGATCCTCAAATATACGCTTTGCATGCCTACATATACATCTAAGCGCGCGCGTCGTAGAAATGTATTTGGACGTCTCTATTTAGAGTGCTCCACCATTACCGCCTTGCAGCTTTGTTAAGATTACTTTCGTTGCACGTTTTCGTAATTGGCTGCTCTAGCTTGGAATTACTTTGCTAAAGTGCGCACTTAATCTCACCGCACTTCTATGCCATTTTCGCGACAAGAAAAATGCACTCACTAAGTAAGTAAAACGGGTCCGAGCCACCTTGCAGTGTGTAGGCGGAGCGGACTGTGCTGTATGTGCACTGCTCGGTCATCCTTAGAGAAGCGGGGAGCAATTCGAGAGCTAATGAATATTCACAGGTCACGGCAGGCATCACCGCTGTCGAGCAACCATAAGAAGGATCGATAGACGCCTAGCCGCGGGACGCGTGCACCCCTCAGTCGTCTCGCGCCTTTGTTCTCACGTGACGCGGTTGCGCAAGCACGCGTTCGGGTGGCTCGACCGTAGAGAATGACGTCGATGCCACGTACTGTCCTGAGAGATCTCTACGGCGAGGCCACGCTACGATGCTTGACGCTGCGAGTCTATTAATAGCGTGATTGGAGGCGCGAAAGGAACGCGAGGTGAAATGCAGCGTCTTACGTGCGACGTGCCGGCTCTGTGAGCGCCGTTTTGTTTTTCTCACTAGATCTGCTTACGTCACGTGCGCATGCGCGACGAGGCTAATTTAGGAACGTCGTTAACTACGCTGGGATCACTGAGCCGTGACGGCCCGCTACCCGGTTCGGTTTCAGTGGATTGGTTCGTATTCGCAATGAGGGTGAAAAGAAATTTATATAAGTTCGTAGCGTTCAAGCGGCGACCGAAGCTGTTGTGGCTGTATAAAACTAAATTTCAGACGAAAAATAAAATAAAAATAAAAGACTGGCACAGAGGCTCAGCAGAGGCTCAGCTCAGACATGAAGTGGTGGGTTCGATTCCGGCTGCAACGGCCTACTTTGAATGTAGGCAGAAACGTTAACTGAAATATTGGCGCACTTTAAAGTACCTTATTTGTGTTGAAGTATGCTCGAAATTTTTCACTACTTGGCCCGCCTTTCAGCTGCTGCACTGGTTGTGGAAAGTAAGAATATGATCCATCCTTAGAAATGAGGTTTAGCGATGGTTTCAGCGCTGGTTGAGGAAAGATTAGTTTATCTGGTCAAAAGCACATAGTATGTGACTCGCGCATAAAAGTATACAAGCTGTATAAATAAACTAGGAACATGACGCTGCAGCCCCTGGATCTTTGCTGCCTCTCTCGCTACCACTCCAGCTCGAAATAACTCCAGTGTCAAGCTCATTATCCAGAGTTGAGACTTCTTGCCAATAGAAGGCCAAACTGCCATCATCAGCAGTGATCTTCATCGGTCAAGGCCCTTAGTACCTGCAGCAACAATGAAGTCAGTCGGCGGCCTACTGACCCGGCGCTGAACACTCGGAGCACGTGGCATTGTAACGAGATAGGAGCCGATTAGGGCGCACAGCTGCTACGAGAGAAAAAAATAGATCAATGCTCTCTGCGCTATCTGCGGTTGTCCGTTCGTGCTCTTTCCGCTACTCGCACTATGCGTACAGCCCGCAGGAACTAGAAAAAAAAAAAGGAGAGGGGGAGGGGGGAGGTGAATAAAAGACTTAAAGCAAAACCTACTGGCGCGATGCAAGTGCTAATTTTTGGTGGTTCCTGTTTTTTTTTTTTAGGTGCACGAGTGAGTGACATTATAAAGCACACAAAGCGATGTGAGTGAAAGAGGAACCCTCGCCGAGGTTAGGATTTGAACCCTAGCCTCCAAACATCCCTGGGCGTCTTCCTGCCGCCCCAGAGGCCCGCCGCATCGGGCTGACTTCTTTCTCTACTGTTTTCTCAACTACAGGCAGGTCTTGTACTTTAATGGTTATCGGGCCACAAGTTTCCACGTTTTGTTTCTAAAATTAATCTGAAATGACATCATTAGCTTTTCACATTTTTGCAAGGATGAGAATAACCTTCCGCATCAAGCTTTTATAAAGATTTTGAATTGTCGCGAATGCTATGGGGATTTCGCAAGACAACAAAATAGCGAATGTGGTGGCATCCAAGCTTTTGAGAAGGATGGCAGTTTCGTTGAAACGGATTCGAATCAGACCAATTTTAGTCAGCTCCGACCTGTGAGATATAGATTTAGGGATTAAAATAAAAAGTTACCTCTGTCTGAACACGTTAACCAGTACATAGTCCTGCAACAGGGAGGCGGCCCGAATGACTGATAGAGTTTAAAAAACGCGAAAACTACGAAGCACCAAAGAATCAACTAAACTTTCTTGTTTGAGTGCGTATTGTGAACGTCGGGGTCGATGAGGAGACAATTAATGATATCGTAATTATTTAGAAGAGGTGAAACAAACAAAAATTGGGTAAAATTGGACCAGCGGCTATAATTAGTCACAGCGACAAACGGTTATCAAAGGGGAGACTCCCTCGATGCCGTGACGTGTTGGGTGTAATTGTCACCCTTTGACGGAAAATTGGTTTCGACAATGCAGTTTGTCCCCAGAAAACTCATCCCTCCTCCTCCTCATTTAGTCCTTTCTGGCTCAGCACTTATGAGAACAAATAATCGGCCCAATATCAACAAAAGACATACAGGTAGGGCCACCTCGTGCAGAGCTCGTACAAAACTGTAATATGTACGAAGAGAAATTTTGGAGCGATAACGATTTCCTGCGCTTAAGGCACCACTGACATCAAATGATGGCGTTATATACCAGTTATACACTGGAGCCCCGAGATCCCTCTGATGCTGGAAGAACAACGGCAGCGAGACGGCATGCAACTCTCTACAACCACGTGAGGAAAAAAAAAAAAAAAAAAAAGGAGGGTCATTTCTCGACGAAAGGTCAGTTAGCACCCCTTTGCATGCACTGTGAACCACGTGGCGGCTCTGGGCTGTTATGGTACTACATCCTGTAGTACCTTTATTCAGAAGGATTCTATAAGTCGTTTTAACATCTCAGTAGGCTGCGTGTTGCTGGGACGAGCGCCGCAGGTGTCGCAAGCGAATTTTCATTGCATTGAGACTCTGTATCAAGGAATATTGCGTGCCTGCTGTAAGGTACAATATGCATGGAGTAGAGCGTATCCAATGTCTCTGATGACCTCTGACGCTGTATAGTTACACACAAATACAACACACGCACAAGAGATTACAGCAAGACGTTCACACCGATGATGCGTTCACTACCAAATGGCTGTTATTTGTGATACGAAGAAGAAGTAAGCATTACAAAAAGACTTCAGGATCTCGGGGCTCTGGTCTATAGCTGGTATATAACGCCATCATTTGATGTTAGTGGTGCCTTAGGCGCAGGAAATCGTTATCGCTCCGAAATTTTTCCTCGTACATGTTACAGTTTTGTCCGAGACCTGCGCGAGGTAGCCATACCTTTATGTATTTTGCTGAAATTGGGCCAATTATTTGTTCTCATAAGTGCTGAGCCAGAAAGGAATAAAAGCGGTGCAGGGATGAGTTTTCTGGGGACAAATTACAGAAATGTTTCCTTCAGAATTTTTTCTTCGCATTTTTCCAGAATCTTCTGTTTTCTTCTTCTTATTGTACCCTTCCGTCTTTTTGGTATGCTTTCTTTTTCTTCGTATCACAAATAACAGCCAGTTGGTTGTGAGCCCATCATCGGTGTGAACGTCTTGCTGTAATCTTTTGTGTGTGTGTGTGTGTGCAACTATGCAGCTCCAGAGGTCTTTAGGGTCATCTAACCAACTATAGCCCGCACGCAAGTACTACTGAGTATTCAATGTCAACTGCTTCCGCTGCTTCTTCGGCAACTGGTCCGCGGCCAATGGGCACGCGTTACCCTATGGTCTGGATCTCCGCGAAAGCAGGCTTAGTTATGCGATGTATGACAAGACTGCGGTGTATGTGGCCAGTGTGACTTTTTTATGCAACCGTACACCAGTTATATTAACTAGTTAAATTTATTTTAAGGTAGATGCAGTTAATGGAGCAAATACTGCGCCGAGTGGTGTAGAATACTTAGAGTATAAGTGTCCTAGAATCACGCTGAACGGCTGTGTAGGGGCAGCAGACACGAACAAAACTGCCAGAATGAAAACTATAAAAACCATAGTAAGACGTGCAGCGCAAACACACGGGGGAACACAATGTTAACAGCAACCCGTGTACAACATATAGAAGGGCACTTTTTACGAGAATATGATCGCACCAAACTCTAGTCGAACACGATGCCTAAGTCGCTGGAGCAGCGAATGAATCCTTTACATCCATCCCAGCTCTGCACCACTAACACGCGCGCAGCGGTCTAGAAACAGCGCGTCTCCGAGTGCGGATTGTAAACAGAGCGTGCACACACAGAAGGCGCCCGTACCTTGAGCTGCTGATCCTTCGAACTTGCGGTGCAACGCGGCGCCGTGCGATCAATCACGTGAGTGTCGAGGGAGAGATCCCATGCGGACACTCCATCCGGAAGAAAAAGCGCGCAGATCATAGGCCTGCTCTTCGTACCGAAAAACGCGCGGCAGTAGCACTCTTTTGTATTTCTTCGCCCAGTCAGCGCTGCCCATTGTGATGAAAAATGCATCGCACGCGCAATATTTTTCTTTTATTCCCGTGTCTCTGCAGAAGATACTCCGTCAGCTGGCGAGCTCCCGGCGGACGTCATTACGCTGCACGCAATCGCTATACCTATCTGTGTCAATAAATAAGCCGGCTGCCACACGGTCCCGCAATCTCGACTCTAATTCTCGTCTTTACGCGCATTTGTATACCATACGTTTACCCCCTGCGTTGGTGACATCGTGTGGCGCGAACACCGCCTTCTGCACTTGGTTGGCAAGCGCAGAGAGAGGATGGGAGGGATAGCGGGAAATAATGGACCAGCTCTTGCGTGTCTTGCCTTTAGTTTCTCATATTCGTTCCTGTGTCGCTTCCGGCTCTGGCTGCTAAAGATACATGTTTGGTTGGAGCTACCTTCTCCCCCTCCCCGCCACGCGAAAACAAGCATCACTGACAATGTAAAGGAAGTTGTGAACGACCGCAGTTGCCTGAGGATACCAAAGTTATCGACGGACAAAGGCTACATGCTCTCATGAGATCCTCTCATTGTGGAACTTTCTTGTTTGCCGTCGATGCAGACCAAGGTGTTCGCGCGTTAACACATAGCACAGTCGGATATATCGGCGATGTAATCGCTTAGCGCCACACGAAAGCGCTTGGGCTGTGTCAGGCGGTGGTACTGGGAAGTGACAAAGACAAATCGTAATCGAATGTATGTCTATTGCCCCACTCCCCTTCAATCAATCAATCAATCAATCAATCAATCAATCAATCAATCAATCAATCAATCAATCAATCAATCAATCAATCAATCAATCAATCAATCAATCAATCAATCAATCAATCAATCTCCAGGAACCGCGACGAAATTGTGGCGGGACATTGAAAAGATGAAACAGGCGCTAACACCATGAAACTTTGAATCGGAATGGTATCCATCTGAGGTCCACGAACATATGCATGTCATACAGATATTTCAAGGTTGGGGGTGATCAAGTTACCAGTAACGTCGACCCCCTCTCCACATCGATTTGTAATTACGAAGCGGGGTCGACTCGCTCCCGTTGGCCGCTTCTAAAGTTGGGTTGATGTGCACTCGAGCTTGCTGGTGGCTGAACAACGAACACTCAAGGCGCTCCTAAGAAGATTCGTAGATGCATCGTTGTCTGGTCTAAAAATACTGCCGTGCTACTGCCGGCAAAGCCGTTTATTCAGCAGAGCAATGCGGACCACTCCGTAAGCCAATGTCTTTTGGAAGGCAACCGTCCGATAGTTTTGATTTACTTTCATGGCATTCGAAATGTCATGTTGCACAATCTTTCAAACTGCAGCTTACAGGGGTCCGTGTGCGTTCATTCAACCATTTTTGTAGGGTGCCGAAACAGCAACAATGTTCCAAAAAGTAACTGCCCATGGTTCCTCCCGCCCCTGCCGTCTTGGCGGAACTTCGAGCAAGATCCGACTCTGCTGCCAGTTTTAGAGTAGAAATATCGATGCAGGTGACGTAAATACACGCTCTGTGGTAATGCTCCGCTTAACAAGCAAGCTATGGAAGTTATATCGAGCCGCTGCTGTTTTCGGCGCACGGGGACACCCTCGAAACAATAGTTGTATCCACTCTGGCGCGTTTTCTTCCCCGAATAAAAGGCAGCGGAGGGAGTAAGAAGAGCACTGCTTATCGCCAAGGTTGTCGCCGAGTTTTCTCTTCCTGGCCAAACACTGCGATCGGAGGGTATCTCCTCCAGAAGTCAAGACGCACGCTGCGGCGGACAGCCAAGTGCAAGACTGCAATCTTGCGAACTTCCGCGATATAGTGTACACACTAGAGCAGTAGCAAATGCGCGAAGCGCGGTTAGTTTACTCTCCTCTGAACCCTCCTCCTCTATTTTTACCCTCCTCCTCTTTCCTGGATATTTTTATCAGACTTCGGACGCAGGCTCGTGCACGGTTTCTCCCCGGTTGGCCAGTGGGTTATTCCGCTCGTTTTTCTCATTTCCGCCTGTTCGGGGCAGGCAATTAGAACGGCTAGCTCTCTCTGGCCCCACAGGACAAGCGTCGGGGCACACTATAAGTGTTGCAGTCGTGAGCGCCAAAGTGTGTTTAAAGAGTGCAGCCAATTTTGTTACATGTTCTTTTAGCGCGTTGTGATGCCAGTAGGGCAGCGTACATGCAACCGGACTCCCAGAGATGCGATACGCAGGTGACACACCACTCCTGCCATTTGGACGTGCGCGCACGAAGTTCTGTATTGATCATGAAGTGCTGCGCGTTTGTACAACACCAAGGAAGAAAACAGCACGAACCGATCGTTCTGTTGACGCTGTTGTAAGAATTTTGCCTCCAAGAGAGGCAGAGGCTGCACACTGATAAACACTGTCGCTGGACGCGTGAGAGGTCGCCGCTGATCAGCGTACTCCTATGAAGAGTTTTGCTTGTTTGTTTAGAAGTAAGGCTTTTCGCAAGTGAGACGATGGCCGCTAGTGAAGAGATGAAATTCGACTCTATAGACGCACACACTAACCACCTCCTCTGTATACTGCCCATGTAATTTTGAAGGACTTTAATTGACTTGCCTTATCCATTCCCAGTGACCGCATTGCGTAATTATGTACATATATGCCACACTTAATTGATATCAGGGTGGATGTTGAAGCTGTTTCTAGTCCAGTTTGTACAGGTTAAGCGCGTGAAGAAAATCCCCCCCCCCCCCCCCCCCCTTATGTCGTTAAGCGCCCCTTCTGTTTTCTGCAAGTACCATATTTCCGTACAATGTGCCCTTCCTTTTCCCGCCACTAGCCTCGGGAAGAACTGATTTGAAATGTTTGTTTTTTAGTGGTCATAGATTCAAGCCACCCAACCAAAAGAGAAGCCTTGTGTCATTTTATTCACATTGTCGTGGGATGCATACTGCGTGCCTCTTTGTACGCAGTATGCATTTATACACCATGCAAGAGAGAGCGAGCTCGCCCGGGCCAGTAGATTAATGTGAACGGCTAGAACGTGTATAGAAGTCCTCGTCAGTTCAAGCTGGATCGGAACAGAGTCCATGAATGGCGTATAAAGCCACTCGGGCTCGACGGATAGCTAGCTGCTCGATCGCCTTTTCGAGATTGGAACCTTGATCCCGAGTACCGCGATGACCTGAGGAAAATGCGTTCATCTGGTTTCTGAGTCGGTTTCTGAGGAATATCATTGTGAATTTGACAGTGAACAAAAAAATAAATAAATTAAAAAGCATGCAAACGAAATCAGTTTTACTTAAACAATGCAGATGACCGGTTCGCATGCATACATTTAATGGGCGCCGTTTAGTTTAGTCGCCTTCTTGAGTAGTTTTGTAGACACGTTCCAGATTCCATTGAGGCAACTGAATAAAACCTTTGGAAAACCAGCATTAGTAATGGCGCACGCGGCTCTGAGGGGCCAGAAGCTACAAATCACGCAGTTACAGATTTCATCTTTTCCAGCGTTACCTTTGATCGCAAGCCTATCGGAGACAAAAGAAAGACAGGGTGCACTCGGAATCTACAAGCGCCGAACAATGGGGACGTCCGTCCCCATTGACGTCAGGGAGCTAGCGACAGTTGCGCGGTCTTCGCAATAGATACGTGGGCGCGGGGCCAAGCACATTTCTCTCCTTTTGTCCTCCCTTGGGTGCCTCAAGTGGCACTCGACGAGGTGACACGGATAAGCTGCGTGCCACCCTTCTCCATACCTCGGCCCGTACGTTCTCCTCCCGCGCCCTGCTCTGCTTACGCGTTATGTACGAGTCGTGAAGAGAGCGCACGCAGTGTCTCTCCGCAGGGACTTCTGGGAACCTAGTTGACGCTTGGCTGCAGCGCAGTTAATGATTAAAAATTTTGCCACCAGGGAACCTCAAGTCGACCACCTACTTCCATGGCCGAAATGTGCCGCATTTCAGAAGTCACTGATCGACTGATGGAGAGGCCCTTCGGTGCAAGCGAGAATGCTCTACTCTATAATGAGCTAAACAAATAATGAAAAACTGCGCATTTTTCATTAGCTTCTTTCCTCCGCCCTCCCCATTTCCTTTCTCTTTTTTTTTTTTTTTTTTTATTGTGGTGCTGCATGTTTTTTCTTAGGCGCTGACTTTCTAGCGTCTTCAACGGGCACTCTGTTTGCCCTCAATTAGAGTCGCCCGATTGGTGGAAACACTGGCGCCGGATGTTGCCACCACTTGCGGTTTTGCCGTTCCCGCCAGTGAGATGAGGGCGAAAATGACACTTCCTGAACCTACACAAACTCGAAATACGGGCCCAATTTGTTTTGAGGCTATATGAAGAATCGGTCTTTTTTCGGCACTCCAGTGGCTGCTTGTGCAGATACGACTTAGCCAGGACCCCGTCGGTGATCGGCGGCAAAGGACATTTCTGTGCTTTGAGTCCTTATGCAAACAGGATTGTCTATTTCCACCCGCCATTGCTGCTCGTTCATAGACCGTCCACGTTTACGGGAGGTATGTATACTATCTTAAATGCGACGCAAACCCATGAGTTTAGCTAGTGGACAAGAATGCTAAATTGGGCGAGTTAGTGCATTCGCATTTTAGGAAACGTAGCGCAAAGAAGACAAGGACGTGTGTGTTTCCTTCTTTTTTGTCCTTGTCTTTTTTGCGCTACGTTTCCTAAAATGCTTTAGCTAGTGGTACTGAAGAAGGTGGGCGTGAGAAAATTGAAGCAAAGGATGGGTGGGGCACAGTGCATATCACCGCGATGGCGTGGATGTCTACAGCGCGGGCGGTTTCACGTAATTCGCGACGCCGAAGTTATCGATGCGCTGCGACGACGTCTAGCACTTGAGACTTGTCCCGAGCTAGGCAGGGCGATTTCCGGCGTTCCGATGTCTTGTCGGTCAAGTTATAAACTTGGCTGTGTACTCCATGCGGTCTCTTCGGCGGTAACGCCACTTTTTACAGTGCTTTAGTAACCAAATTCCACGCTTTGTACTCATTAATTAATAATTCATTCATTACACAACGCAATACAGAATGCACTTATGCACATTTTTCTGAAAAGGCCTGCAATCGAAGCTCCGCACAGCATTCGGTGTCACAGCTGTGTTTTGCGGCCGCAGTACGCAGAGCAGCTGGTGAGACTGCAAGGCTGTAGACATAGCAGGCTGCTGAAATGAAAGCTGTGAGCTCACTGCAGCGCGATGAAGCTATAAACGCTGCATAAAACTACCAGCCTATTGGGAATCTGTACCTTCGGTTATTATACCTATACCAAGCAAACGAGGCCAGAGTAACACAAATATAAATTCTTGTGAACCACATTTGTACACTACTGAAATACCGATTTTTGCTCTATACGCCGAAGACAAAGCTGGTGCAAGCATTCAGTGAAGAGCCTTCGTTTTTTAAGAAGGAAGTTTGGTTCGGCAAGCAGTGCACTCTGAGCCTCTAAACCTGTTCTGGCAACAGCAGTCGCTGCACCCCTCCCGATCGTCCGGAAAATGCACATAAAGGCGTTGCCGTGTTTCAGGCATTATGTGAAGCCTGATCACCGATCGGTGATCACCGATTACCGATCACCACCGTTATCCCTCCCAACGTACACTCAGTTGCGTATGAAAGCGATGAGGACAGATGTTGGCAACCCCCACAGCATTTCTATAGCATTTCCCTATATATATATACAATCCAGCTCATGACTGAGGGCATAAAAGGCCTTCATTGCACGAGCAAGGATTTCAGCGGCAGCCGCTGGAGTACCGGACTATCGCCCCACCTATATCCCCGTCACGTATAGCCCAGTAACGGTTCTCACTCAGTACCAGCGGGAATACCAACCCAATCTCCACCCACTAGAAATGAACCAGATATACCGTCATCGCAGTGATGTATAGGCCACGTGGGGGAAGGAATTCCGCCACATTTTTAAAGATACAAGATGGACTTATTGTTATTCGATATTATGCTGGTGCCTTTCACTTGCTTGTTGATTATTTTTCTGATATGCTCGTTTCGTCCCGTTGCCTTCACTGCTTGTTTGCATTTTCGAAAGAAAAAAAAAAGAACTTTCTCATCAACCGCATGAAATACTTGTCTGCGGGTAGCCATTCTCAGTAATCATCATCATCATTACCATCATCATCATCATCAGCCTGACTATATCCACTGTAGGACGAAGGCGGGGGGGCAAATCCGATCTGGCGACCTGCACGTGGTCCCCCCCGCCAGCTGGATGGGCCAGAGCGGTTAAGGCTGCTAGGCTTTGTCCAGTTGCAACGGCCAGCGGTCAGTATGGGTGCAGCCGGAACCCATACTGAGGGGTTGCGAATCCCCGGGGAGGTTGTCAGCTTACTCCCTGCGGCATTGTGAGCGTGCCGCGCCCACGTAGCCCGATGCCTAACACGGGGGCAAGTCTGAAGGGGTTCGGACTGGGCACGTGGAATCCGGTTAAAAGCAGAACAAAATTTCAAATGTACGGAGCGGTCGGTAGGCCGAGGGAAAGCCCCACCCGCCGCCTAGGGAACGGTGGCGTAGTTGCAGAGTACTAATGGAAATGCAGTTAGCTGACTCCGTATGTTTTAAAAGCAACAAAATTTACAATGTACGGGGCGGTCGGTAGGCCGAGGGAAAGCCCCACCCGCCGCCTAGGGAACGGTGGCGTAGCTGCAGAGTACTAATGAAAATGCAGTTAGCTGAATCCGTATGTTGGATCAAAATTACCCCTCGGTGCGAGAGAGCGCATCTCCCAGCCGCAGACCGTTGGTTTCCGCTGCCAGGGGGAGCGGGTCCTCGCGGGGCCGCGGCTGGGGCGAACCAAGTCCAGGTTCTGGGGAACTTGCCTTTAGGCTCGAAAAGGCGAAAAAGACGGTGTCAAAGTAGCCTACATGGTTTCGAGTAAGCCAGAAACTCGGGAAAAGAAGGTGGTCGCACATTGTGCTAAAGCACATGTGTCCCTCACTGTCAGTATCTTCAACGAACACGCAGAACTACTCAGGGGAGTCAGACCCCGCAATGATATGAGTCAGTTGGCTGGCCGAGGGAAAGCCCAGTCGGCTGTTCAGGGAACAACAGCTCAGCCGCGTAGTACGAGAGGAACCGCGGCTGGCTGGTTCATATGCTTGCATTCAAGGGGAAGTAAAGACCCCTTGCGAGGAACCGAGTCGGTACGGCTGACCGAGGGAAAGCTCAGCCGGCCATTAAGGGAACAATGGCGCTGCTCGCGTAGTACGAGAGGAACCGCGGCTCGCTGACTTGGACTTCCTCCGGGGGGCAACGCCCCGCAGAACCGAGGTTAGTAGGCGGGCCATGCCCAAGCCCAGCCGGCCACCTAAAGGTGGCTTTGCCCGCGTAGTACGCAAGGAACCGCGGCTTGCTAACCGCGGAAGAAGCGGGGGGTTCGAGACCCTTGGTCCTGGGCGGTAGTGCTGGCCGAGGGAAAGCCCAGCCCGCTGCCAAGGCCCCGGTGGCGCTGCTCGCGAAGTACTAAGGGAACCGCGGCTCGCTGACTCAGGGCCAAAAGGGGAGTGGCGACCCCTCAGTGCCGTACCTCTGTAGGTGCGTGCACGAGTATCTTTGCGGACACTATCAGACGGTGAACCTGGATTTGCCAACCAGAAACTAGCCGTCAACATACTATGTTGGAGAGAAAACGGTGAATGGAGAGTTTTCCACAAAAGGTGACTCTGGGCACCTCTCTTAGTACCTTGGAGTAGGGCTGAAGGAATCCTAGTACGGCGAAATGCGCCCCTCCAGTAGCCCTAGTACAGTCGGGGCGAGGGAACCTGACTTGGGGGACGGGGAACCCCAAAGTGGCCCAGCAGCCTGTCTCATGTGGCGGAGACCCGGCGAACGTGATGTGGATGTGAATGCGCTTGAAGGCCGAGGGCCGTGCATTGGCTAAAGCGAGTGCTCGCCCTCAACTGAGGCCAAGAAATTGGAGCTCGAATCGAATCAGGATCATTAAAGAAATTCCCCAAGCTGCCCCGTTCCCTCCTATAGTCCCATAACCCTTTCCCTATATCCCAATTCCCTTTCCCTTGTCCCATCCCATCCCTCTATGTCCCAGGGGAGATCACGGGGGATCTCCCCGGGCCCGCTCCCGGCTGTGGGCCGCTGTGTAGGGATTCCCGCATTTTTTTGGAACCTTCGGGTTCTTTCGCCTACGGGTGCAAAAACACAGACCAAGCTTGTCCTTCGGGACCAAATCTTTTATATTCGATTGGATTGAGCCTGTTATACCTAGTGTGGTACGGGCAGAGGCATATTATTTTATTCTCTTTTTGGTCGCCTCAACATATTATATGTCCATATGTAGGACGAAGGCCTCTCCCATATTTCTCCAATTAACCCGGTTCTGTGCTAGCTGCATCCACTTGACCCCTGCGAACTTCTTAACCTCATCCACCCACCTAACTTTCTGCCGTCCCCTGCTACGCTTTCCTTCTCTTGGAATCCAGTTTGTTACCCTAAGCGACCACCGGTTATCCTATCTTCGCACTACATGTCCTGCCCATGTCCATTTCTACTTCTTAATTTCCGCTAGAATGTCGGTAACTTGAGTTATTTCTGTGACCCACTCTGCACGCTTCTTATCTTTTAATGTTACCCCTACCATTTTTCGTTCCATAGCCCTCTGGGTTGTCCTCAACTTAAGTAGAACCCTCTTGGTTAGCCTCCACGTTTCAGCCCCATAGGTTAGTACAGGTAAGATGCAACTGTTGTATACTTTCCTCTTGAGCAATACCGGTAAGCTGCTAGTCATAATCTGCGAGTGCTTGCCAAATGCGCTCCATCCCAACCTTATTCTTCTTGTTATTTCCTTTTCATGGTCCGGATCTGCGGTTACTACCTATCCTAAGTAGACATATTCGCCTACTACTTCCAGTATTTCGCTACCTAATGTAAACTGCTGTTCCTTCCCGAGGCTGTTGAACATTACCTTAGTCTTCTGCATATTGATTTTCAAGCCTACCTTTCTACTTTTCCTGTCTATGTCATCAATCATTATTTGCAGTTCATCCCCCGAGTTGCTAAGCAAGGCAATGTCATCAGCAAATCGCAGATTACTGAGGTATTCTCCATCTACCCTTATCCCTAACTGCTCCCATTCCAAGTCTCTGAATACTTCATCTAAGCAAGCTGTGAATAGTACTGGGGAGATTGTGTCTCCTGGCCTAACTCCTTTCTTTATGAGAATTTTGTTACTTTCTTTATGCAGAATTATGGTTGCTGTGCAGCCACTATATATATCTTCCAGCACTTTCACATAACGCTCGCCTACCCCCTGATTTCGCAATGCCTGCATCACCGCTGAGGTTTCAACTGAGTCAAATGCTTTTTCGTAATCAATGAATGCTATGTATAAGGGCTGGTTATATTCCGAGCATTTTTCTATCACCTGATTGATGTATGGATATGATCGATAGTAGAGTACCGTTTCCGAAAACTTGCTTGATCCTTTGCTTGATTTCAATCTAAGGTTGTCCTGATTCTATTAGCGATTACCTTAGTAAATATCTTATACGTAACAGACAGTAAGCTGATTGAACTGTAATTTTTAAGGTCCTTAGAGTCCCCTTTCTTATAAATGAAGATAATGTTTGGATCCTTCCATGGTTCCGGTACCGTCCATGACACCAGGCACTGCGTATACAGGGTGGCCAGTTTTTCCAGCACTATATCCCCAGTAGTACTTGAGAGCGGGCTAGTTGGCTATACGACTCATCTGTGTTAACGTCTTGGTTTAATTCTCTTGCGTGTGTATTGTTTTTGTGTATAACCAGGTCCTTAGAGTCGCCTTTCTTATAAATGAGGATTATGTTTGCATTCTTCCATGGTTCCGGTACCGTCCATGACACCAGGCACTGCGTATACAGGGTGGCCAGTTTTTCTAGCACGATATCCCCAGTAGTACTTGAGAGCGGGCTAGTTGGCTATACGACTCATCTGTGTTAACGTCTTGGTTTAATTCTCTCGCGTGTGTATTGTTTTTGTGTATAACCATGCAGCGCCGGAGGTCGTCGGAGCCCCCCCCCCCCCCCCCCCCCCCCCCCGTCCTTCAGTAACCGGGCTCTCAGTAACCAAGGTAATGATAAAATATTTTTTCCTGCATTCATACATATTTTTTGATGATGCATATTGTGTACGTCTGCGACAGGTTGCGTGCGATTGTGCACAGGTGGGCGTGCATATGACGCCGGTGGAGAGAACGAGCCCCACGTTGCGATAGTCGCAGCCAGCCCAATAATGGAACCTCTTCGCCTGCTTCCTCTCAATTCATTACATACCTGTTAGTCACTGTCACGTCCGTCGAACACTGGCGAGAGTACGAAGGAAATGGCAGGTAAACTGTCCCACAGAAGTCCATCATCAAGCCAATTCAGAAACATTACGTCTAATGAGAGGGCGTCTACAGGGAATACTTGCCGGTGCTACAACAGGGGCAATCTTTGCGAATCTCCCATGAACCCGGTTGATAGAAAATGACCACTGAACTGTTACTCGCAACAGCTGAAACATTTGCCTTTGGCGGAATAAACATTGAGGGATGGATAAAATCAAATAAAGTAAAAAAAAAATACAAAAGGGAATGTTGTTATAGCAAGGAGAAAATTAAAGAAGAATTTACACCTTCCCCTTCCAGACTGCTGCGCGTGGACAGCCGTCGCTCACCAATGACTGGTGTTCCATATTGAACGAGGAAGAAAATTGCTAAAAATAGGTTTTATGTTGCATACAGTAACGCAGGCTAATTTATTTGTTAAAATGCAACGTTGCAAAAGATAGAGAATAGCACAATGGTAATTGCAGGATGAAGCTCGGCTGAAGGCAGAACAGCTGGGTTGGCGGTTTTGACTCCTGAGGCTGGAAAAGAGGAATCTATAGGGATGGTCACAAAACCAATATGAAAGGCCGCGTGCGCTGACGGGGTGAGCTTTCTTCATTTAATTGTTCATTAAATGCCGAAGGCTTGATGCGCGAAGTTAAGCTTTGTTTTTCACAAAATTACAAACGGATAGCACGAATTCCTCCCTGCCGTGGGTGGAAATTCCGTGCTGAAAAAAAAAAAAAAAAAAGAAAGATCAAAGCTCTTTGCGAGCTCTGCGCGCTCGCCTCATTGGCGTCAGCCGGGCGACCCGGAGAAAACATGGGCCTGTCTGTACGGCTCTGTCAAAACGCACGCATCCGCCTCATTCAGTTGCGTGACGTCGCCGCAAGTGGCACATCACTGAAGTTCGCAGTTGTTCAGTTTTTCCTTTATTTGTGTGTGTGCTTTAAATGCGCTCGGTGAAAAAGGCTCGCGTAGAAAACGTGACAAGCCACGTTTTTCCCGGGTAGCCGTGTAAAGTTTCTCGAAATTACTATTCTATTCGAAGAGGCTCCTGTATCTCACAATATCAGAACGAAGTCCTATCGTGCATAAATTCGAGTCCTTGAGATTGCTTTTCTTTTTAGCATATCGTATGCACGTTAAGAATCGCAGCCTTTGTAAATAAATAAATAAATAAAAAATGGTACAGGGCTTGCTTGGAAATTCGCACAGTATGTTTTGGTGTTTGCAATGAAAAAAAAAATTACACAATTGCCAGTCAAACAATTACAGCTTCCCGACGTGTGCTATCAAAGTGAAATATTGCGTCCAGTCTAGTCTAGGTTGAACACCCATTGTTTTCTCTCTGTCTCAAAGTATGGTGAGAATATAAGCGGAGCAGTGAGCACTACACCCGAAAGATGGCGGCAGACATGCGCCGCACATTCCACGTCGGCGGTTAAGCGGAAAGGCCCGCATAGGGACGTGCCTGCCTGCCACGAGGTAGTGACATGCTTCGGCCAAGGTGAAATACATACGCTGCACGTGTGAGGCATAGTATTAGCACAAGAAGTTAGGCAAGTTGGTAAGTATTCATGGTAAATGAGCGCGAAAAGACGGAACTCAGCAGAGAAGACAACACTACACGTGTTGCGTTGTTTTCTCTGCTGAGTTCCGTCTTTTCGCGCTAGTTTACTGTAAGGTATAGTACACCCGCGAGCAAAAGTGGTATACACCACGCGAACCGCAACGATTTCATTTTTTTTTTTTTGTATAATAAGATGTGCAAGAAAAAAATGCTTTGACAAGATGGCAAGTATATCAAGGAGGGTATATGCATATCTCAGAAATAAGTGCTTCTCTGTCGAAAAAGTCTTTCGGGCAGTTTCTTCGCCATGCGTAGAGTGTACCACTTTTTATCCCGGCTGTTCTTCAATAAAACAGTGCTAGGTTAGTTCATTATTCATACTTGGAATGAAGACAGTTCGGAAAAGGACAACCACAAAAGAGGACACGACACAAAGAACGCGTTCGTTGAATAGTGCCCCTGAGGACATATTAACTCGCTGACGTGGCAGGAGCCCAATGAAGATGCTCGGCTGAGCCTACAGTAGAAGAGGCGATTCCGTGTCAGATCCCAAAACTTCCTTAACTGCAGCCAAAACTCGCATTTTTGGCTTCTTTAGGTGCGGTTTTCAGAAAGGAGAAAATCTTGTTCGCTTAAACTATTATTTCACCATATTTTATTCTGTAGTTTCCTGAATAGGCAAGTTTTCTCAAATGGAACATCAATCCAAGCCCACGGATTCAATTCCCGGCCGCGGCTGCTGTACTGAAATAAACAAACCAAATGTTAAAACGCCCGTGTACTGAAAAGAGACCCCATGCGGTCCAAATTAAGCCGGCCTCCGACCACTACCTCTGCGTAACACCTAATGTGACTTGGCACGCGTAAACATCGGTTATTAATTATCTGAGGATATAAGATGGTGAATACTATACAACATCTAAATGTCTAATTTTAAGCCTTGAGCTAAAGAAATGGTTCCGGGAATGCGCTAATTGCTACTTCGGGAAGTGGTAGGTCCGATTCCCACGACAAGCCGGGTGTCCACTGGCTATTCAAATGCGTAACATGGTAGTCTAGTGGTCCGGCGATCGTCTTTAAATTTCGTATCCCTGAGCTTGCATCGCCACTTTTAATGAGCAAACCACACCTAGTAACGAACGAACTAATAGCTAAAAGATATTTCAAATGGTTAACCAAAATCGACAGCTAGTAAATATGTCCGTGAAGACACAAGCGGCTGCGAAAAAAAAAATCTGAAATATATGAACACACACACACACGATAGTAGTAGCAACTTGTGCAACTTGTGTTATCTGTAAGAGCAGAAAAAACCTGATCCTAATTTCATCCGTGGCCGGACAAGCACAGTGAACAGCATGACTCACGGGGTAACCTGCTGTGTAAAGCGCTGCTGTGTAAAGCGCGCTTTTTTGTACCACTTTGCTTCTGCAGGAGAAGCCGACCATATTGCATACGTGCCTTCAAGGAAGGTAAGGTGCGTCATCTATCCAGAACATTTCCCCACGTTAACTCTTACAAACACATTTGCTCCTGAATTGCTATCTTATTGCGCCAGTCTATTTTCACTACTGATTTACTGCTGATACGAGGAGAATTGAAGTTATATCAGTAGGGCATAAAAGGAACTGCTTAAGGGAGGCGCTCAGGAGAGCTCCAGGAAATTATTCTTTTTAGTAAAAATCGATCCTGCGGCTTTTTCTCGCAGTGTTGACAAATGTCCGGAAGCAAAACACGTGCGATAAAATTGACTTTGAAAGCCATGCAAGAATTGATTGCCACCGGTTTAAAGTGAATGGTCGTGCACCATAGGCTCCATGATCCGAAGATTGGTGTCGACGCAGAGTTTTTGCTTGAGCCGGGGTGGCTGAGTGGTTACGGCGCTCGACCAGCTGTGCCCAAGGATGCGGGATCGAACACCAGCCTCGGCGGCCCCTTTTCAATGATGGCGAAAAACAAGGCTCTCGTGTGCTGTGCGATGTCAGTGCACGGTAAAGAAACTCGTGTGGTCTAAATTTCCATAGAACCCCACTACGGCGTCTCTCATAGCCTGAGTTTCTTTGGAAGGTTAAACCCCACAAACCAAACCAAACCAAACCAAGCTAAACCAAAGCAAAACAAACGAACACAGCCCCTGCATCTAGCGCCCCTGTTTAGACGTCCGCAGCGTCCTTGTTTAGAGGTTCTGGCTCGTGTTACACAAGCTTCTGACTCGTGTTAATGACTAGAATGAAGAACCGTCTTGATATTCCATGCAGGCTGGCGCTAAAAACTAAGAAGGGGCCCTTTGATCTCGTTTCAAGTTAAGAGTCGATCCCGCTAGTGGTCTGTAATTAAGTTCAGTTAGGAAGAGATTAATTTTCTCACCCGGGAGTGCAGTACAGCAGCAGCTTTAATTTTCTTCACGACTTGCTTTCTCACTAATTGCTGCTGACTTCGTTTTCTTTTTCTTTTTTCAGCGAGCAAGACGCACCGCACTCTTCTAAATTTAGGTCCCTTATGAGACACGTGCGGTGTCGCAAGCCGACCCGCGCAAATAAAACGTAACAATAACAACAGACCCGAGGAAACCTAAGCAGTGGTAGGAACACAACAGCGCGAACGAAGCGCCAACTCTTACGAGTATTCGCTCCTGGAGCTGAAATGTGTCATGTGCCCCCACCGCGTCATTGCCAGGTGGCGCAGAGCGCCGAGCTTTCGGGCCTCCCGGGCAGAGCTGGTGCTTGTTACCGCTACTCAGCTCGGCGCTTGTCTATCTTGTTGCGCGTCGCGTCCTTGCTTCCAGTGCGCGCAGGTGCCAAAGGAAGCGTTGACGACGGCAGAGAAGAAAAGCTATATCCGTGTCCGCTGCTTGCCTTCGTTTACTGCCCGAATTAGCTCAAACTGCTACTGAACAAGGAACGGAGTCTTATGCTGGTGTGGGCCCGCGTCGTCTTGACACATTCGTGAGATTTAAGACCCTTTCTTCACTCTTGTTTGGAACGAAATGCGATTTTTCTACGTTTCAGTATGATTCTTCTTAAACGCTGTGGCAGACAATTTTATGGAAACGTCAGCCCATGCAGCAAGCTATTCTCATCGGAGTTAATTTATTTATATATTAGTACCTCAAGGTCCCACGAGAGGCATTATATGAGGGGTAATTTATTTATTTGCTTTTATATCCAGGTTTGGTCAAACTTTTCGGAAGAAAATGTGTGGAAAAGGAAACGGAAAGACGTATCGGTACGCAGAAGTTACTATAAGTAGAAGGTTGGCTAAAGTTTCGCGAAAAATGTGGTTTACAAGAATGAATTTAACATTACTGGGGAAATAGTTCTGCTGTTAAAGTGCGCGTTGAACAGAAGGAAATTTTCACGCAATGTGATGTATCTGTGGTCGACATCATGCCTTCACGTGATTTAATTGCCTAGCTTACCGAGCACTGTATAAATATAGCGTTAGATTTAAAATGTTAGGCGAACTGAGCGAAACGTTGGAGTAAAGCATGAAAACTGTGAAGTGCCGTGTAGTTTGTGTGAAGAAACCGCGTCGTTCTTGTACAAAAATTGTATGCGATACCTCTGCATATGTGCATATGACCATTATTTTTATCACCTTGTCACTGCCTTAAGTTTATTTTAGAGAGAGACGAATAACTTGATATCATTCATGAACGGATTTATTAATATTTTTTTCACTTATTCATTTACTTAATGCGAGACGTCCAGTCTTATTTTTGACCAATAAAGTTTAGATCGAGGTCGATGAAGACGACCTACCTCGCACCCCTGTTCAGTCGCCAGGTACCCGTTTTTGGCGCTGATACAACGTCTAATATTAATTTCCGTGAAGTTTTGACAAGTGTGAAAGAAATGAGTGATGGAGTGGGACTATCTTGTTTTGTTGCGCATTGTTTTGCGTAAAGTTTTGTGGCGTGTTCATCTGTTTTATGTATTGATGTCGCGTCTTTTTTTAATTGTTCGTCCCGTAGTTTCTCATTATGCATTTTGTGTTCCTGTGCTTGCCGTGCTTACCTTGAATTGGATGTCCACATCATTTAAGTAACATGTTTGTGTGCGCTATCGACGTTTTTCCACGCGGACAGCAACTCGCGGAATTTGTTACTGTGTTCGTTCTCCATCTTGCCGCGTGTATTTGAGCACGACCTGCTCGAAAAAATCTTGTAGTTTTGTGAACGTTTGCAGCTTTCGGCAAGCTTGAGGCGCAGGTTCCATTGTATGACCAGTGAGGGTGCAGACCCGCATTATTCTATTCATACGGGATCGTATGCATGCGCCAACATTTGAGACGCGGGCTGTTTCTTGCGCGATCTACATCAGCGCAAAACAGTACTCGATCGATGCTGTTTAAACATGCTGATGTATGATCCATCGAAAAGTGGCATGAGTGTACTCAACCTGTTATGCTCGGTATTTTTAGTGGCTTGGGTCAAAGCAAAGTGTACGTGCTTCTCTAGATACAGGATACAGGAAAAAATTCCTTTGGATACAGGAAAAAATTCCAAGCCGAAAGCATAAAAGTAGCTGCATAAACCGCCATGCGAGAGGTCATGTCAGACGAGTAGAAAGGGGCTCATTCCATATGCTAACGCTACGGCACAATCGTTGCACACACAAAAAAGTGACAACATTATATCCGCGAGATTTACGTTGATGGGATGGGAAAAAAGTTTTACTTCTCATTTTAAATTATTACGATAAATTTTACGAGTGTTTCGCGACTGTTTCCTAGCTTCCATGTCTAATCGGAAGTTGTATACGTGCGAAATATTCTACCAGACTAACGACTCAGCCGCCGTGTGTTGTAATGGCATAAGACAAAACGAAAGAAGATCGACTATTTCGCTGGAGTCCACATGGCGTGACCAATGCAGTGCACACAGGCGGGCAGCACAATCGCAAACACGCGGCTACAAAGCCCATTGCAACTTCTCGGAAACCCCAGACGCAGCGATACGCGCGGGAAAAACAAAGATGGCTTATCTCGCGCTGTCTTCTGGTCGGTCAGGAGGCGCATCGAGGACCACTGTTGCTCGAGGTGAGCTTATCTCCGACGCTAGCAACCGATGCATTCGTCGACTGGATAAAGCGCACTTCGTGACCTTGCCGGTGGCACGCGACTCGCCGAAAAAGTCCGCAAAATCCCTGCTTTGCCCTCATAGAGCGTTCTTTACAGCATCAGCTGGGAAGGAAGTCCTGTGAGGTGCCGCTGTTGTCAATAATAAGGAGCTTGGTTACGGAGATTGCGCAAAGTGGTAACGGCCACCCGGAACGCTCTGCTGCACTGGAATGCCTAGCAAATGCATGAGGTTGGCTGTTGTTCAGCACTACGTAGAAGGGTCCTAGCAGCTAAGGTGTACTGCTGTTCAGCACTTTGTGGAAAGGACCTAGCAGCTGAGGTCTACTGCTGTTCAGCATTGCACGAAAGAGGCATGTGGGCTGAGATTATCTGCTATTCAGCACTACGTGGAAGGAGCCCAACAGCTGAGGTCCACTGCTGTTCAGCGCTGTACAAAAAGGGCCTTGTAGCTGATGTCTGCTATTCAGCACTATGTGGAAGGGGCCAAGCAGCCGAGGTGCACTGGTGTTCAGCCCTGTGTGGAAAAAGCCTAGCAGCTGAGGCCCAGCGCTGTTCAGTACTGCATTGCTGTAACCTTTGCACGAGGTGCTGAACAGCAGACAACCTCAACTTCAAGGTCCCTTTGACCTTGCAGCTGCGGTTGTCTGCTGTTCAGGACCTCGTGTAACGATTCTAATAAAGGAGCCCCAATGTTGATCAGCAAGGCGCCTAGCAGCTAAGGTTCACTGCTTTTTGGCACTAATGTGGAAGGTTGAATTTCCGCGACGCTCGCCTTTATAAGGGGCTGATTTGCGCGAACCAGCAATGTTCTATGCCTTAACCGACAATTCTTCCTTTAAATCCAGAAATCCATATTCGAGTTAATTTCTGTCCGCACTAGTTTGAAAACACGATGAATTAAAAACAAAAGAAATGAGAATTTTGACCCTAAAATGGCTATTGCTGGAAACTTCATAAAAATACTATTTTGGCTTAATATGCCTCTAGATTTTCTTGAATGGAGAATTCTCCGAATGGATTATCAATGCCGCGAACGCCAGCATAGTGACGTTTGCAAGAATTTCGAAACTGTCAGTGCGTATGGGCCCGACTTGCGAAATGTTAGAAATGCGCCACGGGATTAAAGAGGGCAGGGAGGGTTACGACGACTATGAGGTGATAAAAACCCACCATGCTGCCTTTAGCAAACTGGTTAGACCAGCCATCTACCCTGGCTTTTCTCTTCCTTCGCTGCACGGTATAGCAGAGCGTCGTTCGATTCCACGCGTGCACTAGCGTACGCTTGCCACCTGTTTTTTCTGCAGTGACGTCAACGAAACCACATGGAAGATCGGCATGTGGTATTTATAGAATAACCGAGAGTTCCCCAGCAAAATCGCACACCTGCACTGCCTGTGCATGTAGGGCACCGGGGCGGCTCAGGGCTGACCTGTCGGGATGCTTCCCTGTTAATTACATCCGATGCCAGATAGCGCTGCGCAGTTGATGCAATGGAACTTTTGAAATGCTAGCCTTCAGAGGCTCTTGCTGTACTTTTCAACTTGTTAGAAACGGCGGATGCCCAGTTAAATTGCCCGCATGGCGAATAGGGCATCCATTTTTTTTTGTCTCCCAGCGCTGTGCCTTCGTTCGTTTTTTTTTTTTTTCTGCACTTTGATTAAAGACCGATAAGGATGATGAACTGAATGCATGAACGAACAACTTTATTTTCCGACCTGATCTTGTCGCGAATACGTGCGGAAAAAATATCAAGCGTTGTCCCACAAGAGATACTGAATAAAAAAAATAGACATTTATGCTTAAAATCGGGTTCATTTGGGATTTACAACTAATAGAGCCGTATACTTGAGACGACGGTGGCCACGCCCCTGTAATATTCTATATGCTTTTACACACAGAAATTAAACGTGCAGGTAGAAGAACTTCGCTGCACAGGCAGTCCGCCACACTGAAGAGCGCGGACTGCGTGCGCCTGGCAACTTGTGCGCACTGGAGCGGAGTATATAAGTGCGGTGCGATGGCTCCCAAGAGTGTGCTCTCCTAATGCGCTCGCAAACCAATTGCATATGCAGCTGTCCAAGCAGTCATACCGCGTTGCGAACAAGCTGTGAAACGAAGTATGCTTTCTGCCACAGGTACCGCAGGCCGACGCAGAGACACGCTGCATGCGTGGCATTTGTAAAAAGAAAACCTCTTTCGGATGGAAAAAGTTATATTTCAACACATTTTCTTCTTCTGGATCCTATGGGACCCATAAATGCGTAAAGCTCTAGCGTTTTTTTTTTTTTTTTTTTTGGACTTGCCATCATGTTGAAAACTATATATGCTACCGCCATCCCCGGCATGAGATTTCTGCATGTGCAGCCATCGCAGCATAGCTCATCCATAAAACGCAATTAGACGGAAGTGCAAGGCTGTGTGTCAACTTGTGGATGAGGGGAAATCACGCATGCAAGACACTCGGTGGATGCAGCTAGGGCTGCAAGGTTTGAAACTTGCTTCTAGATCCGGCTGTGACCTGATGATCGTCCTGGCGCATCACCTGGTGTGATATTCTTTGCTGAGTTCGTACGTCCTATTAGGCTTGAGAACGGAGTGGCCGATGCCCCTCAAAGGAAATTCCCTGCATCATGGTAGCGCGAAAGGGGATCATCCGCGGATTAGCCGCCAACGTATGTGAAATCGGTCGACATCATTGGCTGGAAGGCCTCCATTGAGAGACATTTGCCTCTTCTTTCTTGAGTTGCGCTCGAGTACAGCAGATGCTGCCATTTCGCGCATCTCGTCGCAGAATACACCACCTTCGCCTCTTCCAAAACATTTTTCATTATTGTCACCTACGAGAAGAATTTATTTCATTCCAAAATTGTGTGGATGGAGTCACCATAGATGGATCATGCGCGCTAAGCTGCACTACCATTATGCAGAACGAAAACCTACTTTCATTCATTTTTCCCTGTACATCCGACGAACGGAATCCCCTTCCTGCATCACTAGCAGTAATCAATGACAACCGTTTATTTCAAGAATGCATTAGCTACAATTGTATGAACCAACATTTGGTAAAACTACGCCCCTGTTATGTTTTGTTGTATGCTGAGTAATGCTTTATGGCTCTGAGGGTAGTCTAAATAAATAAATAAAAGTTGATGCTATCCATCTAAAAGCGACCAAGTACAACTCACCTCCACCCCCTCATTTCTTGTAGACTCCCTCGATAAGAAAAACCCGAGGAAAGAACATATGAGGGCCTCAGTACTTATTTAAGACGCTTGGTGCTCCCTGTTTGAGAAGGTAATCGACAGACCTCATTTTGCAGGATGGGATTACTCTGTTTCCGTTTTCTATGATGGCTGTTATCTTTAACCTGAAAACATGTCTTCTGCTGAACCACGCCTTTTTCTCGCTAACTTCGACCACGGCGCAGCCAGTTTTCGAAGCAATTACACTTAAGCAGACTTGAAGAGGGCACGCGCGTTTTGTAATCTTGAAACAGTTAGGTTGATGCAGGTTTTCTTCCTTTGTTTTTTCTCGTCTGATTCCTGCACCGCCCGCTTCTATCGAGCATATACCCTTTTGTCTCAAGCTTCGTGACCCTTTCGCGTGGCGTGTAGTTGAGTGGCACAAGCAGACGATAACATCTGCACTCGACCTTCACCCTTAAAAATTGCGAAAGCAAGCTGGCGGGGATGGACGAATTTGGCACCGCGAACGAAAAATCTGGCCTTATTTAGTGCTTTCAAGTCTCTGTTTTCTCTTTATTCTATTTTATATCATAGTGTGTTGCATAAACTGCACTGTCGTGTGTCTGAAGTATTGTTCTCGATTGTCTAGTCGCCACTGTTACAATATTCCCGCGGATTAGAATTCGTTACGCGGGAGAGATGCTGCGTCGCCCTTTTCTCGTTTTTGCTCTGAAGCCTGTAATATTCATCATGGAAAGCATGATAAAAACTGGAAAAATCTGCACAGCCTTTGTTTGTGCAAGCTGTAAGCGATGCAGGAGAAATAACCCTCCAGAAAAGATGGTTACACTCCCAAAAAACGCGAAAAGTTCAGCGATCGTGCAGCTGCACCTACAAATGGTGGAAAATTTTAATATCGCTATTTATTGGCCGCATGCACCTGAGTGTGTGCAGTCGTTTTGTTTTCAGATGCCCAGGAAGCATTATAGGATATCTGTTCTTGATTGCAACAATTTTTAAAAGTTTTACAACAAGAGGCTGGAAGTTCGTAATTTGCATTCAGTACTTTAACTACCTCAGCAATAGAGGTCAGTTCAAGAAACAGCGAGTCACCCGAACGGCGAAGCTGAGTTATAACAGCGACGGCACTAAGTTTCACCTTCCTGTAGTTGAATTAATCGCGAGCATCACCGGCAAACCAAAGGCTTCCCTAATGTGAAGTTACCAACTGCACGACATTAAGACGACATGGTCTCACAGCACAGCATATTATGCCTAACGGCTCTTTATAATGACGCAGACATCAGGGAACAATTCTTGTGTGCGTGTGGGACGGAGGCCAGTGGGGGGTGGCGTCGATTTTATTTTTATATATATATATATATATATATATATATATATATATATATATATATATATATATATATATATATATATATATATATCATCATCATCATCACCAGCCTGATTATACCCACTGCAGGGCGAAGGCCTCTCCCATATCTCTCCACTTAACCCGGTATATATATATATATATATATATATATATGTGTGTACATTTATTAAGTTGGGTAACTTTATACAGATCAGGAGTGCTTAACTGCATTAAAAGATTTGAGCATCACATTATGCTCACGAACGGCTTCCATCAGTGGCTTCTGTTGGTACATGACTGGATAAAGTTAATCGAAAACCAGTTACTGTGTAAACATTACGTGTAGTTTACGTGTGAGCACTACGTAAAAGTAACCAGGCCGCGTGATCTGCATCTCACTTGCACAGTTATAGCAAAATGCATCATAAGCTTAGACTGAAGGAAGCAGATATTTTCCAGCTGGATGGGCTAATGTATGTCTACAGCGTCCACTAATGCCGGGCCCGTTTTGTCGGAACTGCAGTGCGGAAGAGAAGTCTCGCCGTGGATGCTCTGCGAACACATTGACGCAAACTGCATGCGCAAGGCGCCTTTTAATGGGCGGATTCCCCACAGAGTTGCTTGTTCCTCGGTATTTGAGTCGGTCCGATAATTCAAGTTTATTCGGGGCGTATCTTTGTCGCCGGAGTCACGGTTCGAGGATTCTTGGGTATCTTTTAAAGAAAGCGCCGGGAAATCAAGAGAGACGAATAGTAAGTGAAGAATGGCTTGAACACGGCAAATAAAGAGACAAACAAAAGAAAAAAAAGTACCTAGTCAGCAGAACATTTCAATGCGTAAGTATTTTCCTCGACGTGATAACGAACGCTCATATATATTTTTGGTTGTTTTGTGTACATATACTACTGCTTTAGTCTAACTGAACAGCGCGCCCGCATAGTTTTAAAGGCTCGTGTTCAACTGTTTCCGGTTCGCGGTAGTAAAATCACTCGGTGCAGAAGCTATATCGATACGAGGCCCCACCCCGGCAGAGCTATATAGAAACCTTCCTCCGCCCTCAACTTGCTCTCGTGTAGTATAACAAAGCGGGCCCAGACGGCCGCTAGCGAATTGTGACAACAAACTATAACCGTTTCGTCAACGAAGCCGGTACAAGAGGAAACCATTAGAAAACCACCCTCCTTGTATTTACTCGTGTTTCTCTTTGTCTCGCCGCAAAGGGGCCATTGCTTAAACCACACAGCAGGGAAGACTTTTTTCAGCACCACCCGGATCCCATAGAGCGCGCGCCATTGGGAAGGGTCTTTAAGACTTGGCCCGCGTTGTCCGGAGCCTGGGCAGGCTGTCGGCTAAATTTAGCAGGTGCGCAGTCCTTGTGAGAAGGCTCTTTATTGGGCCAGCCCGAAAATGCCCGGCGCTCGCTAAGGTCCCGCGCATGCGCGGAGTGCCCCCACCTTGAGGGTTCGCTGTCGTCTGGCCGGGACTACTTTCAGGGTGACCCAAGGTGGCGGGGCAATTAAACTTTAACGCAGTTTTGGTAATGATTATCTGATGACTCGCACGCCTGTATGATATGAACCGTTTTGGTTGTTAACGCAGGTTATGCAGGATGCTTTGAATGGTCTATTTTCGAAGCGATTCGTTATTGAGCGACTCGGTCCTGGATGTTTAGTCTGCCCACATAAGGATGGTTTGTTCCGATTTCAATGCAGCAGAAATTGCATCTAGACCTGGTCAGATTTATCAATTAAATCAGCGCTTCGATCATAGGTTTGAGGCAATGGCAATGCTCGCTTCATCGAAGAGCTTATGCGAGCTGAGATAACGGTGTCAAAAGCCGTAGACAATTATCCGGCTACAAGAAGCGTAACGCATTCATATTCGATTCTTGTCCTGGCGGCTTCTCTACCCCCGCGGACGTTGAATGAAGGTCTTTGCAGCAGATAACGGTGCGCAAGCTTCGAGCGTTCCATCACCGTTCTGTCGGCTATCGCCGCTTCTCGAAGGGGGTGGTTCCTTCTCACGCCAGGCACGTGCATTAACGGAGCTTTGTCGTGGCTAATAGCAATTGTTTTTAAAAAGTACATGCAGAAAGCGTCTTAATAGTATTTAAAAGTTTTCAGACACCATTCACAGCCTCCATTCACTAAAGCCTTGTCAGTAATAGTATTTAAAAGCTTTCAGACAGCGTTCACAGCCTTCATTCATTAGAGCCTTGTCAGTATGCTCCCACAACTACAGGCTTGCGCATGAAACAATGAAAAGAGGAACAAATTGAGAGTACATCACCTAATTATGTGGCATAGTGACTCGGAGTTCTGTTGCTAGGAATTTGTACTGAGTTGGGCGTCATAGATTTGTGTTGAGAAAATGTTCTATATGCTATTGAAAACGGTAAGAAACCAGATCACTTTTTTGCATAGACTTTCTGTATAACCCTCCCTGTCCATTTTAAGCTCCTTTAGCTCCGAAGCCTCCAAGCGCACCTCAAATTCTGTGAATTATGGCTCGGTAGGGATTCGGTCAGATGGAAAGTAGTGCGAAATAGAGCACGGAATAAACGCTCTCCATCGCCGCGTAGCAGACGACACTGAAGAGAAAGCTCACCGTTTAAGCAGACGACAGCGGAGTCCGGTTCCGTATCCGTTTCAGAGCTTTCAGGTGCACAACACAGCTGGTGGCTATCTTGTCGTGGTGGCCAAACCAAGAAACAAAAAATTGCAAAAGATGAGCAACAGGTCCTTGGGCAGGCACCACAGGTGAAAAAGAAAAAAAAAAAAAATCTACCCCGTCGTCTCGCTTCCCCACACGATCAAAAGTTGAAAACTGGGTCGTATAAATCCTTGCGAAATGAGCACACACAACCTAACACAAAGCCCTGCTAGATCGAAGTCGACTTCGGAGAGGACGCTGGGGACATTGTCCGTGCGAGGATCGGAGATCCTTTTCCCCACAGGTCTTTCAGATACCTGCTGCGGGAGGTCACAGCGACGGCAAGGCCGCCACCAGCGCAATATATAGACGCAGTGGTGGCGCCATCTGGCGGCGGCAGCGGCAAGCCCATTTGCGCAGCCGCGGGTAGGCGCACTTTGTTCGAGCAAAGTTACACAGCAGTCTCTCATGCGTTTCGGCTTTCAAGGTTGAAGGTGGGCTCCAGAACAACAGCTCTAATTGCATTGTTTGAAAAATTCGTATGCGTCAAATGACGGTCGCACCTGAACGCGCAATGAGGGTTCTCGGGTGGGAAGGGGGCGGGAGGTATTTGCAACTTTGTCATCCACCTAGACACTGGTTCGACGAGACTGGTGGCGCCATCTTTACGGTGAGGCAGCAATGGAGTAGACGCCGCCGTCGCCTGGGTCGTTTTTATTTTAGAGCTGAGGGGAACGCTGCGGTAGATGCTCCTTAAACTCGACTGTGGGTCGTATTTTAAGAACGCCGAGAGCGAGATTCGAAGTAGAGATTTGGGAACCCCCTCCGCGCAATGTCCAAAGCAAACAAAATCAACGCATTCCCGCTGCGCACCGTGGGCGCCGGTAGCTTTGACACCCCTCGTGGTCTAGAAGTGCCGCTGTGCTCACCTTGGCTGCAGCGGACTATAACTATAAGCGTTCAGTGTACCCTGTCGCTGTCGAGGCCATTCTCTGTGGGAGCTCACCGTTGCATCTGCTGTGACTTGCCGCTTTCAGGCACAGACTACATATTTGCTGATAGAAAGGACATAATTAATAAAGTTAGTCGAAGTTGCTAGCAGCATGCGTTTTTTAAATTTAAGGTTCTTATTTTTGTTGTGCATGCGATCTGCCTGCAAACTGTTCAAATGGCTGAAAAGAAGGCTGTAGCACCGTACATACCGATCAACATCTTAGTTGTGAAATATTTCTCCGCTATTTCTCGTTATGGCAACGCACATATGTCGGCGGACAGCGAAGAATCCACGTGACGAGAGACGAAATCCCCTTCCAACAGTTCTGCGCTTGCACAAAACCATGTAGCTCGCAGTGATCTGATTTGCGATTTCTGACTCGATCCCCCGTAAACCACGAATATAGTACCTTTTACATATATCAATAGATAAAAGATAACAAAAAGACATTCGTTTCCTTCCAAGGTCGCCTCAAGAATCAACGATTTTTCTTTTATTTCTTTTCTCTGCGTTTCTATGAAGTGAGCCTTCCCTTAACAACTGTCCACTTTTATTGTTTAGTCGGGATAGACGCGTAACACTTGGGGCCCAAGCAGACGCTAATAATTCATCTTCATATTATTTAATTAGTCTCACGGTGAAATAACATAGCCAGGTACTTTCCGTAGAAAGAACTTAGAGGAAATAACTAAAGGGAGAAGATATATTACAGCACTGAAAACAATGCAAAATGCCCATTTTAAAACTCAGTATTGCCATCGATTGTCAGAAATGCTGCGAATTTACGCGTCTGCTCGTCACTTAGTCCCGCCTGGCTGTGGTAGAGCTCCCGGCCAGTGTTGCAGAATTGCCCGTCTGCAAAACCACCTTCCAGGAATGCGCACATGTGCAGAAGTCGGTACGGCGCATGCACCGTATTCACGCCGCCGGCTTTCTGGAAGGTCAGGTTCGCTGTTGCCGTGTTTACTATATGATTTCATGACGGTCTTTCACGTGCATATTCTGTGCTCTTTTTGCCGATGAAGTGCTCGATCCAGAGGGCCCCTTGAATTATTGGACTGTGGTACCCAGCTCCCACCCCTTCTTTCTCCGCGGCCGGGCCTCTGCTCGGAGATGCGAGATGCGGCGGGGATCTCGAAGGCTCGACTATACTTAGATGCAGGCGCGCGCACAAACGCACGCACACTCGAGATGACGCACGGCGGCCAGCCAGAGCGGTGGCGTTGCGCAACGGAGCTCCAGCGACGGACTCTTCGTCGAGCACCAGAGTTGCAGCAGCGCGCAGGATGCCATCTCATTCCCACAGATGGCGGCAGCGAGGCCTTGGGGGTACCTGGAGGTGCTTTGCGTCTATTTTCTTTTGGGATGGCTGACTAAGCTTTCTACGGCTGTGGTAATGGTCTTTTTGGGCTTAAAATGCAGATAAACGCTTAGAAAGACCGGTCATCGAAGTTTGCGGGGATACAGATGTGGCCCTGTCTGGTGCAGGGCAGGGTTAACTGCAGGTAGGTGGTGGAGGCTTCTGTCTTGCAGTGGGTGTTTGATTGAGCTGATGATGTTGATAATGGTAATGGGAGTGGGGGTAGGATTTGCCTTGTTTGTGCTATATTGTTACGAAGAACAAGATCGGCAGTGGCGCGAGAGGAGCCCTCGCGCTAGGCCATTCATTAAAGTCATCGTTCATCCTGTCGCCATGTTGTGCCGTCCTCTTTGCTTGCCGCCACGTAACATTTTGGTTGGAGGTGTAGCGTACGTCATCCCCATCCTCGCCTTGGAGCATCGACGCCATCTGTAAGGCGGGACCATCGACCGAGGGCCCAGGGACATCGCCGAGCAGCTTCGCCCCAGTCCTTCCAGCCCGAATCCGACCAACTACCACCACTCAGCCCCCAACCCGGATCTGAAGACAAGGAGAACAGACAGACCAACCAGAACCGAGACGAAGGACCCGAAAGACCCGAAGGAACCGATGGACACGAACACGCAACCCCCGCCCAAGCCGCCCGACTGGGACCTCGATGCATCGGTCGCATGGATGCTTTGGTGGCGGATGGTTGAAGAGCTCTAGGGGAGGCGGGTCACCCACGCATCAGACATCGTGGTGGCAAGCAAGTCATTCACTCCTGTCTTTCCTTGAACATCCTCACCGTCACGTCACCATCAACTTCAATCGAACCGATCGGGACGATCGCTCGGTGGCCCCGGGAAGTGTTACGAAGAACAAGATCGGCAGTGGCGCGAGAGGAGCCCTCGCGCTAGGCCAGTCATTAAAATCATCGTTCATCCTGTCGCCATGTTGTGCCGTCCTCTTTGCTTGCCGCCACGTAACAAAATCATCGATATCCGTGCCGGTGTCATCCCATTGATGCTGTAGCCCAGAACACCGGCTGTTCTCTTAAGAACTGAGACCGCCACTTGCACTGTGGCCCTGAAGTCTACTACCGTGACACTGACAGAATGTGCATTTTTCTGCATGTGGGAACATAATTTCAGACAGGCATGAGTACGGACACTGTAAAACACCCCGTCGTGCCCCTATAGCTCGTACTTGTCTGCATCTGCTGCCGTCGGGTTCATCGCCTTTTTGCTGCTCGCATGCAGTAAGCACCCGCGCTGGGTGTTCCGGACCTTCCTCTTGCTTGGTCATCTCCTGAGTCACATCGGTGATTTTGTTTTTCGTTTTAGAGCCAACCTGGCACATGCTGATGATAGGAGCACCTCGAAACGCCTCCTGTGGAATAACGTAATCGTCGGAGGGGGTGGGTGGGGGGGGGGGGAGGTTGAATTGATGTCAGTACAGACGCGACTGCGCATCCTCTAGCTGTTTTTCCGGCGTTCATTACCTGCTTGAAACGTCGAGCGAGCGTGCCCAGCGGCTGAATATTTCATTTACAATTCACCTCAGTTAACAAGTTGCATATAACAGTGGAGAACCGGTTCCACGATTTCTCCTGGAGACAAGGCGCGACTGCAGCCTTGCTCATCACCAATGCTCTGCTAGCAGAGGTCATTTTCTGCAGCTTTATTTTTTATTTTTTTGTTGTTGTTGGTGGGCCGAGTCCGGACCGAGAGTGTGCTTTTCCGTCTTCGCCCGGGACATTTGAGCTACTTTGTAAACATGAACGACGAATAGTTAGTCCTCGTGCACCGTTATGAGCATTACCTTCTGGATTACCAGTGGTAATGCGTCCAGTAGCCAGGAAATGCAGCGCCTTACCGGCCACACGAAGTGCGACAAAAAACAACAGCGTAACATGCTGTTTTTATTTTTCACACGGGAGAACACACCATTTGCATTAGTGTGATTGCGCATCTGACAGCGAAATGTATGGAATCGCATTCCCGATCCAGCAAATGAAAGATCTAAATACACTGGATATTCTAAGCTGGCCTGTAAGCAAAAAATATTAAGGACAGTTAAGCTCCGCCTTTACGGATATGACGAGATAGCGTAGCCTACAATACCAGAGATATATAGACCCGCTTTAATCGAGCCTATGAAACAGCCTGCGTGGCAAATGGGTAACGGGAATGCAAGGGTTTTGGTAGGCTGGTTCTGATATACCCCCTCCCATATGAAAGGAGAGGTCCTAGTTGGCAGCTCCTGTCAAAAGTAATGTCAGGCAGCTCTACGGCCACTTAAGTGCTCGGCTATTCCAGTTGCCTGCCAGTGCCATGCTCGTGATTTTTCGCTCACAACGCCAACGCTGGTGGACGGCCGTCGACGCCGGCCGCCGACACCGGATTTTCGACGAACGGAGACTTTAATGCTATCGCGCTAAAAAGTGCACACAAGAGACCTGTTTCTTTTGCAGAGCAAGCGCCTCACTTGCAGGACACCGATATTCTCTCTTGGTGCACTCAGCTTCAAACCGGAAATAGTTTCAGAGCTCAGCCGCCCTGTTGCCAGAGCACAGCGAGGTTACGGTCGAAAACGCGGGTACAAACAACTCTGATCTTAAAAGACCAAGCTTATTTAAGACGGCTCGTGTTCCGAACGTCGAACGCTTCGGGTTCATGTTCACCAGAGTGGCTTCTCAGAACGGCCTCGGCAACCGCTTGGGGCATTTTTCCTCGTAACACAATCTTAAGCCGCAAAAAGCAATGACACGGATTTTACACAACGCAAAATTGACGGAATGTGTACATCTTACAGCAGGGACAGTGCCAGCGCATCCCTGTATTTCCCTAATTTCTTGACTTAGACACCTGGCGTTCTTGTGTCTTAACCAAGACAGCACTAGAGTCGTAATCATACAAGCGACTTATTCAGGTCAGGACTGAAGCCCAGTTTTGACTCCAGTCTTAAGCGGCCATGCTAGTGGCCTATTCTTTAGACTCCAGTTAAATCTGGACTTAGCTAAGACAGTCTTAAGATTGTTTTGTGCAAGCGGGCCCTGTTTTAACGTAGTACGTACTTCTAGACGATGCGATCTTAAACGTTTTAAGGCGATAGTGTTAAAGGCCCCGTTAGCCGAAAATCCGGTATCGGCGGCAGGCGTCGATGGCCGTCCGCCGGCGTTGGCGTTACGAGCGAAAAAATATTTTTTCGCTCGCAACGCCAACGCCGGAACATGGAACATGGTTCTGGCAGCTGACATGGCCGCGCAATAACTTGACATATGGCTGCCTGACTTTACGTTTGCAGGAGCTGCCAACTCGGGCCTCTCCTATCATATGGTAGGGTGGTATCAGAATCAATCTGCCAGGGTCCTTGCATTCACGTTACCCCTAGACCAAGCAGGTATTTTCATACGACTTGGTTAAAGCGGCGCTTTATATGTGGGCTGATAGCCTACGCTAACGCGTTATGCCCTTAAAGATGCATCTTAAGTGCCCCCTGTAATTATCTCTTTCTGTTTCAACTGTACAGCGTTACGACAGCCGTTCTGCAGAAGACCCAGCTTCGGTGCATGTTGTCTGCGAACAATGACCAGAATGCCTTCGGCAGGTGGTATACATCGGCAGGGGACATGGAGGGGCCCTGATTGGCCGGAGGACTGTGCGAATTCAAACGACCGCATGCACCGAAGCGGGTTTCACCCTTAGTCAGAGGCAGTTGCTTTACCTCTCAGAACTCGAAAGTCGCCCCTCTAAATTCACTGCTCCGATTTCACTTTGAATTTCGCAGCGGGAGCTGTATGCTTAAGAATGGGCCCACGATTAGGAGTTGCGTTTCTCACGCTCTTCTGGGACGACGCCACATCGTGGGCCTTTTTGTCATCTGACGCATGCGTCAGACGACGCATGCGGGGTCACGCGTCGCAGTCACAGTCCCTGCACGGGAACTTCGATTTGTAGAAGCGCGCAACCGGTCTGCGCCCTGCAATCATCTTTTATGAATCGATGAAAAGGGTCAAGGAGGGGAGTGGGGGGGATGTATTTCGGACTTCGTGCTGTGATGCCACCGCGCTTGATGGCTCGCGACGGCGGTAAATTGCGGCTCTCGCCCGCCGAGCACTCGGCTGAGGCTCCGGCCGTGGGCGAGGGAACGGTTTGAAAACAGCGCTGTCGCTTCACCGAGGAGGTCCGTCGGAAAAAGACGTCTCACTTTCCTCGTTTTTCCAAGTCGCAAAAACTACAGAAAAAAAAAGCGCACTGAGGATTGAAGGAGCGGTGTGATGAAAGGAGGAGCTATTCGTGGCCGGTGACTATCTTTTACCACATTATTTTTTTTTTCTTACACGGACGCGGAGATACAAATTATAAGGATGGAAAAGTTTAACGACTGTACTTAGCGAAATTTTTAATGGCGCATTATACGGCTGACCACAGACTTTTGGAGAGGACAAGTTCGCCGCCCTGCTATAACTCTGCAGCTATTGAAAACCTGAGCTCGAACTGGATTTGCATATTTAGCTCCGCCAGGTTTGCTGAGAGCTAACATGACGCTGGAAGAAGCCACCCATAAAGTTCATTTAGTAGGCGCAATATAGTATGCAAATATAGTTGTATCCACATGGTTAGAAAACAACTTGATCTTCATTGGTAAAGAATACCGCTTGAAGATAATGAGACATACTATAGCTGCCGAATACTCACTTAGCGTTTCTTACATTCGAAAAAAGATGAAAACCCTGCAGATTTTGATTATAGTCTTTCTTGGATTTATGACGTCTTTTGCTAAGCGTCTAAGCCCTGATAAAAGAAAAAAAATGGAGAAAGAAAAAAGAGCGATTGAAGTTTCATTGAGTGTCTTAACGTTGTAACTCGAGTATGCAATTGTTTCAGTTAACGGAAATGCATTTTCTCAAATACTCGAAAATTCCGACTGACTGTGGCTGTAACGCATATTGTTCAATGCATTCAGAAGAAGCAATTTAGACACCTGACGAAGCCCCCGTTCATTGCCTTCAAGGAAAATGTTAAAGGTGACATGTTGCCTTTAAGAGCAATGATTCTTAAATCTAGCATGCCATCTTTTTCGACAATAAAAAAAAAAAACGTGGCGTAAATGACATAATTTTCGCGTCTTTCTTGAATATGTAATTCACTAATTCGATTGACTGCCTCTAGAATCTGCTCAGTAACACAAATGAGAAATAGAGAAAGCGAATTTTAGCACGCTGACATAATATTCTGCCCTGCAGAGTGGAACGCGAGCGAAAACTCGATATGACAGAATGACGCACAAATGGAACGGTGACGTTGGTCTAAATTTATCGAATGAGGCACTAAAAAGAGGCTTGTGGTAGAGCGGTGACTGTGCAGTAGAGCGAGCACTCGCCACACATTCGGGAGGCTTCAGGTGTTTAATGAAATTCTAAGGAGTAGAAGATCTCCCCACTGCCTTGTGGTCGGCTCATCAGAAGTGAAATGCTTGGAAAAGGGCCTTTGTCCAACCTCACCTCTCCCTCGGTCTACCCTCGAGGCAACGAAACCCACCTTGTGCTGCAAAGCCCACTTCGGCCCTTATCCTTCGATATGCTGGAGTTTAAGCTATAGTGGGAGCTGAACCCATCACCTTCTTGTCTCCTGTCAATTCTCTTACGCAATTCGATTACTCTTGTCACATTTTTGTGTTTAGCCGATTTATTGTTGCTTTTGTAACACACCTCCACGTATCTTTGCGAATCTTTGCAATCTATATATAGCCTCGCATCTGTCTCAAAGTTTTTTGCCAAGGACGCTCCCACGCGGAAGAGCGAAAAAAAAAAAAAAAACACATGAGAAATAAGAAAGATAGCGTAAAACGCATAAGTCTCTACGAAAGAAAAGAAAAAAGAACAAAAAAAGGCGAAGACAGAAAGATTAAATCAGAATCGTGCGCTGTTAAAAAACAAAACAAAAACAAACAAACAAACAAACAAACAAAAAGGATTACGAACGGCAGTGGCTGCAAGGGGCAAAAACTATGTAAGCAGAAGCCTCCCCGAGAAGTAAGAAGGATGAAACTGAGTGATCTCGGCGCACGCATAAACAACCGGGCCGAGGACTAGAAATACGAAGAAAAGAAAGAAAGAAAGAAAGATGAGGTTATTCGCAACTCGCCAAAACATTGCGAGGATATAAAAAGACGCCGCGGGGCAGGCATGGACTCCGTTCGTCCGTCTACCCTCGCCGCCGGCACGTTTTTCCGGCTTGCTTTACGAGAGTCTGTCCTCTGGGCTTCAGTTCCACATAGCTGGGGCTTCTCATCTGGCTTCTTTTAAGGAGTAGCGATGAAAAATCAAGGGTTAAAAGAAGCATAGTGGGCGCTAAAAAAGAGAACCCTACCGAGGCTCGCTGAATCCTGAGCGGGTCCTTTTCGGTGGGCAAGGAGGTGGTTCTGGACAACGGAGAACAGAGGAAGGGGTTACAAAGCAAGCCTCAGCGGAAGTGCTTGAAACCAGGTTTCCGCGTCTAAAGCTTAAAATAAAAGCAGCGGAGGAAAGAGAGCTAGACGGGCGCCTCGCGGTGAGTCGGACGTCAGAAAGTAAACATCACAGAGCATTGCTTCGGTTTACTTTTAGCTGTCCATCTATATTGTTTTTCGTATTGTTCTGGCGCGGCTTTCGGCTCGGAGCGCGAGTCTTCCGCCATTGTTCACCGCCGAGTTGTGAGAGCGCGTGTAAGTGGAAGACTGAGTGTACCGAGGTATTCCGGATACAATTAATCTTTGTTGCTTGGACGAGATCAGGAGATCGTGAATTGTAAGCCCAGCAGTGAGTCGCTGAGGTCACAGTGAAGTTCTTTGAGTGGCGCAGGTCAGTATTTGTATCTATGTGCTAAGATGGTGCGCAGCTGTTCCACTAATCAGGTGTTAGTATAGGGATGCTCTTGTAACCGCCCCACTTGTGCCACCCTAGATTGTGTGCCGCAGCGAAACTGCGCTACTCTACGTTACGTCCACTCCACTTCAGTAAGATGTTCAACGAAAAAGACTTAGAATAATTCTGTCATAAAAATTACACGGCCTAAATGTAGACAATCGTGGACTGCACGATTCGTTTTCTTTACAGTTGCTGCTTGTGATTTCACTTCTGCTTTGCTCTAAGAATGCAAATGAAAGAGGGATTTATCTTTCGCGGAATTCCTCCTGACACACCGTGTTACGCAAACGCTAGAGCTCTGACCACTCTTTCGGGCCCTCTCGGTGAAGTTGAGATCTCTGGCTCTAAGCATACGTAGATGTCACACTAGGCATGCTGTGTCCACTCGCCTCAGTCTTCTCGGAAGACAGATCGGCGACGTTACAAGCACACGCAAATTTTGCCGCGCGGCACATGTTATGCACTTATTGCGCGCAAGTAATTATCTATCTTTTCCAGGCACAAGGCTTAAAGCTCTAGCCAAGTATGTAGACAGGCCACATCAAGCGGCGAGAGGGCCAACGTATGCACATGCCTTCGAGCTCCTCATTCAATTTCCTCTCCGTTCCTTTCTTTACCGCTCTTTGATCCCCAGAATACCTCCGGTTGGAGGGCTAAATGCGGATGAACACGGCCGTCGAGTGACAGCCAAAAGCTAAAACTAAGGATGCGGAGAAAAGCAACCGCGGAAAACAATCTGCCTCGTTGTGTAAACGTCGGAGGCTAAAAGAGGCCGACCAGATGGGCCCTCACTTAACAGGCCCCGAGCACCGACTCGTTTAGATTGAACCGTGTGTAACTGCAACGCGCACAGGAGTGACTGACGAGCAGGCGGAGCTCGTTTGTTAACCAGTTTCTCACCAGGTCCGGTAATCGGAGCACCACAGATCGAGAGAAAAGCTTGACAAGACTCAGACCAGTCTTGTGTGACTACATTGTTGGTTTTTTTTACACCGAAAGGGCTATAATACCCTTTTGACTTAACTAAGCCAGGTTGACATGCTAAAACCGAACTAATAAATATAATTTTCTCTTCTGACACCGATTAGACAGGATGGCATTTCAACCATAGTGCAGAAGTCGCCTTCAGTAGGCAGCACGTATACCGTTAAGCGGCCAGTTTCATGCGGTTCAACCAGAGCTGTCTTCCATTTATTTTTGGAATCAGAAATCCTGACTACACACCTACATGCTGCTTTCCGGGAGGCTGATACACCGTTTTGCGTCATATCGCTGGAAACATCTCCAAACTTGGACGCACGCACGCACGCACGCACGCACGCACGCACGCACGCACGCACGCACACACACACACACACACACACACACACACACACACACACACACACACACACACACACACACACACACACACACACACACACACACACACACACACACACACACACACACACACACACACACACACACACACACACACACACACACACACACACACACACACACACACACACACACACACACACACACACACACACACACACACACACACACACACACACACCCCGCCGGGGTGGCGCAGTGGTTACGGCGCTCGACTACTGTTCCCAAGGACGCGGGATCGAATCCCGGCCTCGGCGGCAGCTTTTCGATGGAGGCGAAAAGCAAGGCGCCCGTGTGCTGTGCGATGTCAGTGCACGTTAAAGAACCCCAGGTGGTCGAAATTTCCGGAGTCCTCCACTACGGCGTCTCTCATAGCCTGAGTTGCTTTGGGACGTTAAACCCCACAAACCAACCAACCAACCAACACACACACACACACACACACGCACCTCACTCTCTCACTCTCATTCTCACTCTCACTCTCACTCACACTCACACTCTCTCTCTCTCTCTCTCTCTCACTCGCGCACTCGCTCACACGCTCACACGCTCGCACTCACGCACATTGTTTGCACCTGTCTCATTGTGTCGGAAAATAAAATGGATGTCTCAGCTAAATATTTTAAACAGTTATAAGCATTTCTTGCGCTGATCATTTGACCCTTCTACTTGGGGGTGCAAGCCTCCATTACTTACAAAGTGCGACAGGACAGCTCTACTTAGGGGTGCGGTTTGTCGTTCATTGGGCAATGACACACCACTTAATCTTCAAGTGGTGCAGCGCAACGGCACGAAGCCTAGATAAGAGAATGGGACAGACATAGCGCTGAACTGGCAACATAAGTTTATTCAGGGTGCCAACGCTATATATACCCTGGCCTCGCAGAGAACATGAGATAGAAACATGTGACAGCCCAGTCAACCCGTATCACTCTGGCATGCAGATATTTTCATCAAGTCCGGCAATTACAAGATAGCAGATAGTTCAGCTCTTTCTCTGGTATGGCAAAGAATGGTGTGCTGACACATTTCGCACCAAGCTGCTTAATTTCCGATGCCTCAATAATCTCTCTTGTTAGCTTATCTTTGTGGGTGGTGACAATCTGGCTTTTGTTCAATAATGGATAACACGAGCAGTCACGACAGTGATTTCCTATGTGGCGAACAGCATTCATAACATTAGTGCGATGTTCCCCAAGTCTGTCATTCAGACAACGGCCTGCTTGGCCGATGTACGAAGAACCGCAGGACAGGGGGATCGAGTAAACAACATTATTCATGCCAGACACATTTTCTGAGATGATTTTTCTTGCAATTGTTAACATCTTATTTTATCCTCTTATCAGATCTATTCTCACGCGAGCACATGGAACTTAATCTGACAGGGACTGCAAACACCACATCAACACTGTGTCTGTGTCTGTGTCTGCCCCATTCTCTTGTCTGGGCTTCGTGCCATTGCGCTGCACCACTTGAAGATGTCAGACCAACTAGCCCTCCAGTTATGTTGTACACCACTTAAGTCCAACTTCACTGCATACATTCTTTAGCTTCATGTCTCTTTTATGCGCACATGTGCCCTCCACCGCATTTCATGCACCAACTCGGCGTAATGCGGAGGGAGAGGGGGACAATTTTTCTAACTCGGGTTGCCCCCATGTTCGGATCGGAGACTTCGTTGTGTAAGAGATGAATTCCACACGATGCCTTTTGTGCCTTCAGCATGCGATTAACGAGGCCGTCAGTGAAAAGCGGCGCGTAGCCGCGGCGACAGCAGCCCCATATTTGCTTCATCTGCGAAAGGAAGGGCACGCAGAACAGCGGGGTAGACACAAGGGCTAATTGCGCCATTGGGAAGCCAAGCTTCCCTTAGAAAGGGCGATAAAAAGGAAGGAGCTCACGGAGCATGGAGTCCATGGGCTTGATGGCCATGCAGGAAGCGGTGCTTCAGGCTGGTCAGGGTCAACAGTCAAATAAAGCTGTGCCTGTTTTTCTTGCTGGAGCATTTCCATCATTTCCGGAGGCGTTGGGAGATTTCTGTACTTATCCCCATCATAAGGAGTACCACCTTGTTGGCTCAGTGATTAAGGCGCTGGTTTGCTGATCCCAATTGGACGATTGTTCAATCCCGACCGTGGTGGCCAATCTTACTGGAGGCGAAATGGAATACGGCCGTGTACTGTGGCATGCCAGCGAGCGTTAAAGAACCATTGGTGGCCAAATTTAGAGTGTTCCACTCGGAGCACCTCAAAAGCAAAGTTGATTTGAGACCTTAGACCCCTATAAACCGAACCAAACCGATTGTTAAAGGTTGACTCGCGTTATCATCGTCACGGAACTTCTCCTACAATGAGCGATTCCCCAGTGCTTCAACTGCGTCTTGCTAGAGAACTGGGGACTATGAACTGCATAGAACGAGCCGAATGACTTGCTTTCCCACACTTATGCCTAACATTTACATCACACTTTTTTCACATTCCTCTTTCGTCATGTCTTCTCCGAGGCTTGTGAATGTGTAGAAGTCCGTACAGTCGTCTTCGCTACTATCCGGTTCTCCCTTCTCAGGAAACCAGCATATCAATCCAGGAACTGCAGGCGAGAACGAGCGCACACTCTCAGAGCCCCCTTTTCCCAACAGCCTGTCTTCACGGTCTGTGGCCCTTGTCAGCACCGTTGGGTGCCCTCCTATAAAGCTCTATTCCTGTATGCGTGCGCTCAAGCACTTTTCAGCAAGTACTTCGCATCCACTGCCCTTACTTGTTTTCAAAATAAATAATAAATACTCCGGGTGGCCGTGGGACGAAAGCCGCCCGGCGATGGGACTCATTGTGTATGTTTTCGCTTTATATATGTTTTTACATATATGTCTTTTTTGCTACGCGCGAAAAACGAATACGCTCTGCTTCCTAGCCGTAAGTAGCTCAGGGAAGGAAATAACTGTTGCCTGACTTCACCAAACAGATAGTGTGCTGCTTAAAAGCGTTCAATATGTTTCGATACAGTGTAGTTCGATAAAATTAAGCAAATGGGCTCAGAAAGGACGTGCAATTTTTGGGGCACATATTCCCGATTGTGCATTCACTAAACTGTAAAGATTTTCAAGTGCGAAACGACTACTATGCTAGCAGGAGGGATTCGGCTGATATTTGTGTGAAGTCTCTGCCGACTTTCAGAGAAAAGCTAATATGTTGGAGCTGACTGAAACACCGCGAGAAGCGAGCATGGAACCTCATATCTACGAGCGTGGCTCCTATGTCGGTGAAATGTCGCAGTTTAATAATATAGGCAAACTTCGAATTACCGTCATTGTCCGTTTAACAGAGACTCTAACCAATGAGATCGAAATATATGCCTTGAAAATGCTTTTCGGTAGACGCACACATGGAATAATATTGCTTGAAGTATTGCCAAGCAAAATTGTTGTATAAAATGCGGCTGAATTCAGGTGTACGTTAGTCTTTTGTCTGTATAGTCTAATATTTTCGGATTATTGAGTAAAATATTTGACCCTATTCTGCACGCTTTGTTCTTGGTGTTCTTCGTTGCCAAAGTTGCTTCGCTTTATTATAAACAGACGTTGTGATTCTTTTCCCATTTTGCTGTTTTTTTTTTTAATGCGTTCATTGTCTTAGGTAGTTCTCTCTATTCAGAATGTGTCTTGCGGAACTGCCTTCCTTTCGTCCCGTCATAAAGCAAGGAATCCTCGGATGAGGCACTGTTTACTGCCTCCGGACTTCTTGTTCTCCTGGCTCGTCTGCGTACGTGCTGCACCAGAGGTAGATTCAGGAGACGTTCGCTGACGAAGTAGACGGCTGAAAATTCAGTCGTACACATTCGTGGTGACGCCATGTTTCTTCTCAGTAGTCCATAAAGACAGTGGGTAAATTAAGAACGCGGAAGAACCGGTAGGGACGGTTTTAGATAGGACACAAATTTCGAGCGAACGATTTAAAAGCATCTTGGCAGCGCTGATGCTGAAGAAAAGAGCGAGACGACGACACTAACGCATACAAAAAAAAAAAAAGAAGATAAGTGGTTCGTTTGTGCTCTCGTTTAGTAGGTAGAGTGGTCTCGGGGCCTGAACCCACTCCATCGCATGCGGCTGAAACAGAGTCGCACACGTAGTGCCAGAAGAAATAAGCGGGTTTGGGTGCTAGGCGGAAAGGATGGCAAGCAGCGAAGGAAAGGGGAGAGCAGAGAAGGTTGATGGGGAGCGCGTTTAAATCTAGCCACTGGCGAACAATGTGCACCCGTCCAAGTCGCATGCCTCGCGAGTGCGGAGGGAAGCGCTATTCCCGATCCGAAAAGCTCGCGACCGCTGCATACAAACGGCCTCGAAAAAGAGACGGAGGGGAAGAGAGATAAAGAATCCAGAACTTCGAGGGACCAATCTAGGTGTTGCAAGAACCCACGGAATTCTCCGTGGCTCTTGAAGGACAGCGTTTCCAGCGGTTCGCTTTGCCTCGTGTCCGAGCAAGTCCGGTCGGGTACTGAATCCTCGGCGACAGTGTATGTTCTCACTCTTTAGGCGGGGTGATGTGCAGAGGGGCCATGTCTCCTAGGTAGCGTGTCGCAACTGAGTGGCCTACAAAATCCACTCGTACGGCCCTTCTCACTGCCTCTGGCACTTCTGCTTTCTGGAGCGTCCTTTCAGTGGATCGGACATTGAAGCAAAGCAGTAATGTCTCGCTCGTATCGCGCTCATTCGAAAAAAAAAATACTGAAGCAGTACGGAAAAAGCACTGCTAGGAGCGTCCATTAGTGCAAAAAATTGTGGTTTTTCTCCCTTTATTTTTGACCAGTCCAATTATTGTGTCAACCAGCCGCAGTTACAGAGTATACGAAGGCGGAATTCGGTACAAATCGGAGATCGCCAGGAGGGAACAAACACGCATCAACTGAAGAGTCGCGGTCTCACAGGCCGCGATGAAAGAGTTGAGGAGCAAGGCGTCAAGCAGGCCGCATTTACTCGAGGACGTTAAGGAAGGAAAAGTGAACCAGGAGAGGAAGGGAGAGAGATTGAACGAACGGGGACCACCGACACGGCGCCTGGCCTTCGCGCAGCATGCCCGTGGCGGGCACACAGCCAGAAGGGGGGACAGTGGCTTTGTGTGTGTCTCCATGGGTGACGGGGCTCCGTAGAGGAGGCCCCGTACCGCTGCACAATGGCAAATATGATGCGCTCATCGAAGGCGTCTCCGAGAAGACTCGGGAGCGATAGCTCACGATGGGTACCGGAATCGACGATACGATAGCAAAGGGTGCATTGCAGTTGATTGGGAAAAAAATCGCTTATAAAAAAGTCATAAAAACATAGGTGCCAGATTCTTCTCGGCTTCCCGCAACCTGTCGTAGTCATCCGGAACTAAGACGTCTCGAACAGTCTGGTGAATGGCTGTGCTGGGATCCTAAGGGACCCCTTAACGCTGCCGCGCCCTACACTTGAAGATGAAGCTTAGGGGCACCCGGAATAGGAGGCCCCGGGTGGCCACCCTACTTGCCACCCCTTATCTTTACCTTCACCCCTTGGTTACCTTCTCCACCCCTGGTGGCAAAGGTAAACCTTGGGTGCAATATTCTGCTCGAACTCTGGCAGCTAGCCTGCGATGATTATACTGCCGCGAAACCTTCAAAACAGTATTTGTTGTTTTTTAACAGCCGCCGGCATACAGGCTTATCACTCTGATTCCGGACCGCGTATCAGTTCCGCAATTTTTGTTTGTTACTGCTCGATGTCGCGAGTCACACCTTTATCAGTTTTGTTGTAGCGCAAGACGCACCGAGATCTGTCTCGAAGGTTCCGGCCACTCGCTTGTCTTTCCACAATGTTCCAGCTCGTGCTGGTAGCTGTTTGCGACGTTATCTAGATTCTTCTGTGCAGCCTTTAAATTGAGGGTTGCCGAGTGTGACGAGCGTTCTTTGTTCGACGATCGACGAGCACGTTTGTTTCTATCGCCGCCGCCGAGTTGCTTAGTTCTTTTGCGGGCGCAAGTCAGCCCAAATAAAGAGTTTCTTTAGTGCAGTCATCGACCCCTCATTTGTGTTGTCGACCTCGTCACCACTACGTGACATCTGGTGGAGGTGCTGCCTTTGATCCTTCAAGCGAAGACCCAAGCCGTGTTCCTGACGCCCTGGAAGACCAGCCTACAGGTCACCGAGCCAGCCGCCGACTTCAAGGCCTACAACCCGAGCACGGTCTGCTGCCTGACCCCATTCGATCTCGGAAGGCATCGACGCTGACAATGGCCCAGCCTACAGCACCGGTTGGAATTCAGTAATGCCGCGAAACCTTCAAAACAGTATTTGTTGTTTTTTAACAGCCGCCGGCATACAGGCTTATCACTCTGATTCCGGACCGCGTATCAGTTCCGCAATTTTTGTTTGTTACTGCTCGATGTCGCGAGTCACACCTTTATCAGTTTTGTTGTAGCGCAAGACGCACCGAGATCTGTCTCGAAGGTTCCGGCCACTCGCTTGTCTTTCCACAATGTTCCAGCTCGTGCTGGTAGCTGTTTGCGACGTTATCTAGATTCTTCTGTGCAGCCTTTAAATTGAGGGTTGCCGAGTGTGACGAGCGTTCTTTGTTCGACGATCGACGAGCACGTTTGTTTCTATCGCCGCCGCCGAGTTGCTTAGTTCTTTTGCGGGCGCAAGTCAGCCCAAATAAAGAGTTTCTTTAGTGCAGTCATCGACCCCTCATTTGTGTTGTCGACCTCGTCACCACTACGTGACAATACGAAACACTGCCGTATTGGAGAGTTTGATGAGCGACAGTTTTAGTTTTAGGAGTGACTGTGAACGTTTCTTGTCTAGCGCGCTTACCAAGGACATCATATTTCCCGCCACACCACTATATATATGACTTCACACTGCTGTTAGACCTCACCAAACACTTGCGCCTAATACTTGCACAGACCAACTTTTTCAGAAATGGCCATTAGTGCAAAAGGTAGAACATATTTCTCACTATTTTGCGACCACAATGTTTCCTTCATGACAGCCAACAATTGGGAAAGGACTGTAACTTGAAGAACGATCAAATGTATAAAATAGAGTGTGCTGTGTAGCTCATAACTCTTAAGTTATTTTCCTCGATACAGCAGAGAATCAAAACACATGCCGACCTGCGCCTAGATTTTGCAACAGTGAGTATCGTCATCGTCGGCCAGTTTTCTTTTTTCTTTTTTTTTTTTTAAATTCAAATAAACGTATTTAGAAAACATAAGAAACTAAAGTTAATTCGAACCTATTGCAGGATATAACTCAAAGTGGTTAAAATGGTTGAAAAATCCCCTTTTGTCATAATTAAAATGCGTCTCTATGGTACACTGTACACTTACATTGCGTGATTTTGGTCCTCAGTCATTAAAGCGCTTATATTTTGTCTTCTCGATGACTTATAGATCCGTCATCAAATTCCGATTGAAAGTTATTCTGGGTTCGAGCGCTCGTAATTATGCGAGGGCCTTGAGACAGTGCAAAAATGCAAAATATATTTTAATTGCCGGAGATCCCGCTCATCGTTCCAACCCAGCCGATGAGTACGAGGCCAACGTTGAACACCGAGTCATTACGCTAATGCATGCATATGACTATGCTAATTGCATCCCACCATAGGATAAAACTATGAAGGCTAATTTCCTTATTTTCATCGCAAAAAAACCTTCAGGATGCCTGGAATAGCCTTGATTACGTTTTTACCTCAGAAGTTTGTTATTCCGCTTTTTTTTTCCTTTCTTTTTCACCCGAAAGAGGCAGTAAATAACAAAAAAGATCCAACTATTTGACATATGAATACTGCCTTCTCTGCATTTCTCGGTATGAGCGTCCGGCTACAAAGCGTTCGGTGTTGTTTCTAGTTTTGTTGACACAGATGTAATGCCTTGGTAGTCTGCCATTGATGCCGGGCTTAAGAGGCACTGAATGCACTGTATAAATTGAAGCGGCGCAGATTACAATTACAGTACAAATATTAAATGTTTTCCTCCCACCTTCACAGGCGCTCATATCCTGTGCCTTTTACGTAGTATGCTTTGGCTTCCAACTGAAAGTATTGTGAAATTCTTAATACTTAAAACAGCATCTTTTGTTCGTTTCTGCCAGAACTTGACAAACAAAAAAAAGTTGGAGGTCCCACTGAGATATTTTGACAGTATCCCGGAAATATGCTGGTAATATTCACTTTTTCTTCCTACCTCTGCCCAAATTCTGTGTCCCGATTTAATGGGTTCGCTTGGTCGCTTTAATTTTTGTTCTTCAGTCCTGGAGTGCACCACCCGATTCTATTCACAGGCGGTTTGACAAAAAACTAAATAAAACTCGGCGAGTACAAAACAGGTGAACAGTGAAGGGTGATAGGCTGATGCCCGTAGGGAAGATATTTTGCTCCTACTCGCAGCATCTTCAGAAGTTATTATTTGAAAGAAACAAAGATGATGGATAAAGAAGCTCACCTTTAAGTTGAGATTTTTGTAAAACCTACATTCTTATCCTTTTGTACGTCTTGAGGATTCATGGTTTTAACACACACACACGCACACACACACACACACACACACACACACACACACACACACACACACACACACACACACACACACACACACACACACACACACACACACACACACACACACACACACACACACACACACACACACACACACACACACACACACACACACACACACACACACACACACACACACACACACACACACACACACACACACACACACACACACACACACACACACACACACACACACACACACACACACACACACACACACACACACACACACACACACACACACACACACACACACACACACACACACACACACACACACACACACACACACACACACACACACACACACACACACACACACACACACACGCACGCAAAGTTCTTTATAAAAAAATTAACAACTGTAATAGACCACGGCAATAATGCAGTGCCACTGGCCATACATTGCAAAATTACTTTTGAAAAGGAATTAAATTACATTACTAATTACTTTTTGAAAATCGCAGAAAAGTAATTAAATTACATTACTCATTACTGCTCCCCAAAAGTAATGAAATTACATTACAATTACTTCTACTGAGTAATTCAATTACATTGAAATTACTTTCTAGTTTCCATAAATGTAAAAACTAAGTAAAGCTATTAAACAAAACAACAACTTGTTCTCCAGAGTATTCTAGTTGACTATAGCTCTGCTCAATTCTGTCTCCTTTTGCCAATCCGTTACGCTGGCTTCGGATTGCAGCACGTCGTTCCTGCTTTCGCGCACTCTACTTTGTTGTCTATTGAAGGAGTGATGGCGCACTTTAGTAAAAGTAATTTCGAAGGAATTAATTACTTTGCTGCGAAATTACTACCAAAAAGTAATTCATTACATTACTAAATTACCCGTCTGAAAAAGTAATTCATTGACATTACAAATGACGGAAAAAGTAATTAATTACACTAATTTCATTACTGTAATTCAATTACTGCCATGTCTGCCACTGGTCTAGTTGTGGATATACCGTTGTAGAGACGTTTTCTGTCAGAAATGTTTCCTTGATGTAATACTAAGCACAGCAATTTATACTATATATAAATTATCACCGACGCTCGCCTGCCCTTCTCTATTTTCCTTGGACTTTCCTTTTTTTTTTTTGTGCTATCTATAAGAGCAGCGAAGATTTTGTGAAATGCTCTAGATTATTTTAAAACTACCTTTCGAGTTTTTGTGCGAGCGTGCTTGTATTTTTGCATGTTGGCTTTGTCTCAGTACACTACAATCGTACTGGCAAGCACGCTTTACAGTAATGTGTCCAACTTAACGGCATGACATTAATCACATAGAATACTGCCAAACGCCGACATTATGGACCGAGAACACGAAGCAGCTAAAGTTGGAAATATTTCTGGCGGTCAGAAGGAAAGCTATCTAGTAATTGGCCTTTGTACATTCTTTCTCTCACTAAGAGTGATATGTCGCTGCTTGTTGTACTGCGACGTGTATTTTGGCTCGACAGGAGGAGTTTAGAAACCATTTCCTCAAAAGAGCCAAAAAGCTACTTTAGAATAATCGCGTATGCGTAGACCCTCCCACTGAATTGTCATTGCAGGACATTGCAGGCTGAGAGTAGAAGAAAATTCGATAATATTTATTTTCGATAGTTTTCGTAAGAAAGGTGGTAAAAAAAATAAAAAAATATGTGTAACTTCATCCTTAAGAAGAGCAATATTTTTCATAGTACACGAGAAAGCGGATACTGCAATTAGCACTGAGTGAATTCGGGTTTTACATTATGTAAATATATAGGCAGGAAGAAATAGGAAGACCTTTTCTACAATGATGTGATTTTTTTGCAGTGTTGCGATCTGTTAGTTCATAGACAATACCAATCCGTCACATATAAACTGTTTGATACAGTTTTTGCCTTAGTACAGTGTTTACAGTCTTCAGACGGTTAGGCCCGACTAGGAAAAGAAATGCAGAGCTTTAGACATATAAACCCGCTAGATTTTTCAATCCCTCACTTGATTCTATGCTTTCGCCTGCTGCGTTGACCGGCTGCTTTCAAACCTCAACATGAATTGGTGCATTCAACTCAGGACATTACACCGGCCTCTGGACAGTGACGTCATAAACCTTCCTCATTTTGCTCTGTAACAGCGGCCGGCAAGCATTGACGATGGCCAGGGTTGTTCCTGGGGGACAAAAGACAGTCCTAAGATGGCGGCGCCTGCCACTCGAGAAGGCAGCCCCGCAGGTAGCCAGGGCGCCGCCGTAGAGGCAATGGGCGGCTATTTTGGCCCCTCCCCGATGCCCCGCACAAATGGGCTCCGTGCTCCAAAAAAAGCTCCTTCGAGCCACTCGCCACCGCTGGCAGCTGCACACAAAGTTCACCCAGCCACAGCACACACACATGTCGTCTGCTGGAACGGCCCGGCCGCGGCCCGAGCGAAGTGCGCGAGTAGACGACACAGCGGCGTGGGTTGCACGTCGCCCGCTGCTGCAACCTCGAGGCCGCCACCCGGATGGGAACGAGGCCGCACGCACTTCCGCTTTTCGATATGGCGCTTTCGCGATCCTTATTTAATGCTGAAAAGGAGCTAAAAATTCGTAGAGTCACCTTCCTTGTGGCAGAAGCGGTCACCAAGGCGGGCACCGGCACATTTTTCGTCTTTCAGGTTCATTAAGAATAGCAATGAAGAGGCGCTTTGTTGCTGCCTAGAAAGTGAAGCACGCAGTCAGGTTCACAAAAGTCGTATTGAAAATCGCCATTGCATTTCCCGTGCTACTTGCATAGGCCGTTAACCTTTGAGAAAAACTGCATGGGCACAACTTACAATTTATATTTTCCGTATAGCTAACCGCAGGTTTGCTAGCAAAGAAGCAAATCGATAAGAACAAGTCGGGGGCAACTAAAGAACGCGCAAAATATTAGTGGTGACGGAGTGTCTGAACGTGACCGCCTTAATATTTATTTTTGTAACGATATTTATTTCACCAGGTCATCTTCGTTATCGCTGCTGTTGTGGACACATGCGAGTGAGTTTCAACTCGGAATGATGCTTCTTTACATATTAAAAACCGTGTTGCTTTGAGGAAGACGAAGTGATATTCTGTAATTTAGCAGTTTTTGTTTGGTTTATAGGGTTTATTGTTACAATGCAAGTCAGGATATGAGGGACATCGTAGTGGAGGGCTTTCGACGAGTTAAGATTTTTCATACTTTCAAAAGGTTTAGAAACAGAAAGAGCTCCAAGGAACAATAAGTGTGCGGGCTATGCATAAGCCTCAATTAAGCTTGTTCTCAATGCAGATTTTCAGAAAATAGCAAGAATAGATAAGAATGCCTTCCTGAACATACAGTGCCAAGCAGTTGAGGAGAACAGCCAATTGAGGAATACAAGAGCTCTGTATAAGACAATCAAATATATCAAAGGAAGCTTCTGTGCTAAGCTGGGCGTGATAAAGGACAAACGAGGCAGGGACCTCATTGAAGCCTCAGAGATAAAGAAGAGGTGGCAGGAATACACAGAAGAACTGTGCAAGAAGGACCCGGATGTGCAAACTCAACATAAGACGGTTGTGAGTACTGATCTCGAGCCGGGCATCCTGAAGAGTGAAGTTGAATGGGCCTTAGCCAGCCTTGCTAAGAACAAAGCTAGTGGACTTGATGGCATTCCAGCTGAGTTGCTTCAAAACCTCAACCATGAAGACGCTGTTGACGTTCTGTATACATTATGTCAGAAAATTTGGACAACCCTGCAGTGGCCACAGGATTGAAGAAGGTCAGTTTACATCCCCATTCCAAAGAAAGGCAGTGCCAAAGATTGTTCCAACTACCGTACGATCACGCTTATTTCGCATGCTAGCAAGGTGTTTTAAAATCCTCCAAGGTAGGCTGCAGCAGTATGTGAATCGGGAGCTTCCGGAAGTGCAAGCTGGGTTTCGCAAGGGCAGAGGAACTAAAGACCAGATTGCCAATCTTCGCTGTATCGTGGAAAGAGCAAGAGAGTTGCAGAAAGCCATCTACTTCTGCTTTATTGATTAGGCGAAAGCGTTTGACTGCGTAGATCACAGCAGATTGTGGCAAGCTCTCCAAGAGAAGGGAGTTGCAATTCACCTCATCTGTCTCCTCAGGAACCTGTATGAAGGGCAAGAGGCCACAGTCAGAACTGGCCATGGTCTTGCTGATTGGTTTCCGATTGAGAAAGGAGTGAGACAAGGCCGCATACTGTCGCCCTGCCTATTTAACCTATATGCTGAGTGCATCATGAGGAAGGCCGGTCAGGACGAGTCTTCAGCTGGGATGAAGATTGCTCGAAAACGTATCAACAACCTTAGATATGCGGATGATACCACTTTAATGGCAGAGAGTGAAGTGGAACTCAAGAGACTTCTGATGCGCGTACAAGAAGAGAGTGAGAAGTTTGGGCTTAAACTGAACATTAAAAAGACAAAGATCATGACATCTTGCCCTATCAAGTCCTGGAGCTTCAAAGGACAAGAAGTGGAAGCTGTTACAGATATTCTCTTCTTGGGCTCCAAGATTACCCCGGAAGGAGACTGCAGCCATAAAATTAGGAGACGCCTGCTTCTGGGAAAGAGAGCAATGGTTAGCCTTGACCGCCTAGTAAAGAGCAGAGACATTAGTCTGCCAACCAAGATCCGTATAACTCGTGCTATGGTCTTTCCAGTTGTGATGTATGGATACGAGAGTTGGACTGTGAAAAAGGCTGACCGCCGAAGAATTGACGCGTTTGAATTGTGGTGCTGGCGAAGGCCCTTGAGAGTTCCTTGGACTTCCAGAAGATCAAATCAGTCGATATTGTCGACCCTAAACTCTGACTGCTCATTGGAGGGTCAAATTTTAAAGTTAAAGCTCAGCTACTTTGGTCATCTGATGAGAAGAGAGGAGTCGCTGGAGAAAGATTTGATGTTGGGAAAGGTTGAGGGTCGCCGGAGAAGGGGTAGGCAGCGAACGCGATGGTTAGATGGCATCCTCGAGGCGCTGCAGATGAAGTTGTGTGATGTTAGGAAGATAGTGAGAGACCGGGAAGCGTGGCGTGATATGGTCCATAAGGTCACGAAGAGTCGGACACGACTGAACGACTGAACTGAACTGAACTGAAGCTTGTTTTTTATCTGCACTTCATGGTGAGTTAAGCGCAGGAGTAATTTTGTTATTTTTGTCATTAAGGTTTTCCTTTCAGCCCCGCCGGGATGGTGGAGTGGTAAGACGCCCAACTCTTGTGCCGGATTACTCGGTCTCGATCCCGAGCGCGGCAGCTGCGTTTCGATGGAGGCGAAACGAAGATGCGTCCGTGTGCTGTTCGATGTCAGCGCACGTTAAAGATCCCCAGGCGGTTGAAATTTTACTCTGTAGCCCTCCACTACGGCTCCTCTTTCTCTGTTTCTACTTTAACTCCCACATTCCTCCCTTCCCTTAGAGCACGATTTAGGTGTCCACAGAAACAAGTGTGACAGATACTGCGCCTTTTCCTTCCTATGAACCAATTATTATTATTATTATTATTATTATTATTATTATTATTATTATTATTATTATTATTATTATTATATTATTATTATTATTATTATTATTATTATTATTATTATATTATTATTATTATTATCATTATCATTATCATTATCATCATTATTATTATTATTATTATTATTATTATTATTATTATTATTATTATTATTATTATTATTATTATTATTATTATTATTATTATTATTATTATTATTATTATTATTATTATTATTATTATTCCCTTCATACCTCGGCAAAGCCTGAATAAAAGTCAGTGTCCACATGAAAAAAAATAAAGGGCAACTACGCAAATAACTGGGCGGAAAGGAGAATCAGACAATAATTGGCCGACGGCGATTACAAGGCCAAAAGAGAAGACTAAGATGACGGCCAGTGTAGAACAAAAACGACACATAGTCAAATGTATGACTACGTCGGGCTTATGAAGGCTGTGATTGCAGACGCGCTAAGTTTGCTTTTCTCGGCTTTTCGTCCGGGTGTAGGTCGTTGTAAGAAGCGCCGTAAGAGGGTGATTAAAATGCGCACTCGCACAGCTTGCTTTTTGTCCAAAATTTCTACGAAAGGAGATTTTATGCAGTATTTCTCGCAAAAAGGTGAGACGGTGGAGTGAGAAATATTTACACTAGTAAAAACGAACGAAAGGAAATACGGCAGATAGGATGATGTACTGCACTTTAATTTTTCATTTGAGCCTGGTAGCTTACTTGGTACGCACGCATTATTGCGGACGAGTACCTACATAGTTAAGTGCACTGTAGCCCGAGCACCCTCGTGGTGGTGCAGTGGTTAGGTACCCGGAGTGGTACCCGGAGCAATTCTCAGATAGGTGCAAACAATGCCAGGATAAGGCGGATCTAATACATATGATATGAACATGTCCAGAAATAAAAAAAAAATATTAATGAACAGACAAAAACGGAAGAATTTTGGGAGACTGCTGTTGAGCTCGCACCCTCAGACTCCGCTAGGTTTAATCCGACTGGCCGAACACACCGCCCGGGTCCAAGAGCTCCAGGTCGTCGTGTAGGCGGGTAGGTTGACGCCTACCCTGTATCTGTTGGAAATTAAAGTTTTTACCACCACCACCAGTGGTTAGGTGCTCGACTGCTGCGCCCAAGGAAGCAGGATCGCATCCCGGCCGTGGCGGCAACCTTTTGATGGAGGTGAAAAACGAGGCGGCCGTGTGCCATGCGATATCAGTGCAAGTTAAGGAAGCCTAAGGGGTCGAAATCTCCGGAGCCCTCTACTATGGCGTCACTCATATCCTGATCCATTTGGGACGTTGAATTCCACACACACACACACACACACACACACACACACACACACACACACACACACACACACACACACACACACACACACACACACACACACACACACACACACACACACACACACACACACACACACACACACACACACACACACACACACGCACACACACACGCACACGCACACGCGCACGCGCACGCGCACGCGCACGCGCACGCGCACGCGCACGCGCACGCGCACACGCACACGCACACGCACACGCACACACACACACACACACACACACACACACACACACACACACACACACACACACACACACACACACACGCGCGCGCGCGCGCGCACGCACACAGTACCTATGGCTTCAAGACTGCCACCATCGGCACGTTGTTTTTTTTATTCTACGTCGTGTTTATTTATCTTTCCCGTAAACAGATTACTTAACTAATTTATGCGATTATCGAAGCGAAAATAAATAAAAAAAACGACAAAGTACAATCCCCAATGCTTTCCTTGGCCTCGCCGACTGTTGGCTTCTTTCCTTCATGTATTATAACGAGTACCCTCGTTTCCCCTTCATTTTATCTGCCGGCAAGTTTAGGCCATTTTACAGTTATTTCACATTTACACTAAGTACGGTGGCAATGAGAGGCTGAACATTAAAAGCTTCATGCGGTCACTGCGAAAATAGAGGCATATTTGCATTAAAATTGAATTGATGTCGCTGTTGAATTCGCACAGATATACAGATGAAACTTCAAATAGTGCATGGTCGCTTTCTTTTTTTTTTGTTAATATTTTTTCGCTGACATTGCATGCGTCACCGAGTGTTCTTGATGCGCAATAGTAATGACTATACCTGTTTTAATACATGGACGGATGGATGGAATATAGGAGCGTCCCCTTTGAAACGGAGTGGTTGCAGCTGCTATCATGCTCATTCCCCCCCCCCCCCCCCCCCCCCCTGCCCTATATCTTAATTATTGTTTGATTGGTTATCCATACCATTATTCTATTTATTGAATTTTTGTTTCTACATTACTAACATTATGCAATTTTTCTGCTTTTAAGCCACCAATCTTCCAATCGTTTTTTGCTAGCTTCCATCGCAGGTTCATTCAACCGGCCACTGATATCTCGAAACCCCAGAGCTTCAGGAAGAGTGACGGCACCTGCATCGAGTTCCGGATGGATACCATTACATTCAAATAAAATATGGTCAATTGTTTCAGTGGAGTTACCACATACTACTCATGCGTCATCTTCATTGTTAAATTTCTTTTTGTAGCTGCGTATTCTAAGGCACCCTGATCTAGCTTCAAAAGGTAGGGTACTGCCTCTTGAGTTATCAAAGGAAGCTTCCTTCCTGATCTGCCTTTTCCACTTTCGGTATAGCTCCACCCTCCGTTTCTTTTCCATCGAATATGTTCCGCATTCTGCAGCGCCATCTATGGTGTGCATTGAGCAAGCGGACCAAGGCTGTTCCTGGCCGCCTGCCCAGGCATTAGGGGCGCTCCGGCAGCCAGGCCATCTGCCCAACAGGAAGAGGCAAAGCTGGATCCATCCTCCTACTGTGTCAGATAGGGAGAGGGAAGAAGATGTGGGAGGGGTTGAGACGTCGCAGGTGGAGTGTTTGGGACCCAGCTGCACTGGGCGCAGGCACGTCACTTTCGAAAAACGATGCGGCAAAGGCCCCAGCAGAGGCGCAGACACCACACAACCTAGGCAAGACAGAGAGAGAAACCAACCAGGCAAGGTCGGCAATAATATCGGGCGGCCGCGGAGATGCAGTGACGATTTTGTGTACGAGTTTGTTTCTCTTTTTCGTGGCGTAAAACCTGAACTCGCGTTGTCTTTGGGCTTAGAACGCATAGAGGGTGAGAAGGTTGGAATATAAACGGGCCTCAAAGAAAACCGCCAAGGACCGCGAGAAAAAACAAGTCGTAAAGCAGCAAGTTTTGTGAGTTCCTTGAAGGAAGGCTTGCGTTCACGAGCGCATGAAACGAGGCATGAGAAAGACGAGAAACAACGCACAAGGTAAGTGAACTAGCAACGACAAAGCGCCCTCTGACAGGGAACAAGTGAAATAATCCGCCATTTTCTTTTTCGTTATGGTTACTTCGGGTAGGAAATCAAGTTTGGAGGATTAAAGAAAAGGTATTGCGCCATTAGGGGAAATATCATTTGGGGCTGCTTTACTTATAGTAAAAAAAAAAAAAAAAAAAATTAATAGCCCTAACAAGGCGATCACAAGAAAAGACCAACACAAGACTAGTATTAACTTATCCAACTTCATTCATTGACCAGCAAGTTCGTTGGTCTGTCAGAGAATAAAGATAAGTTAGGGTTAGTCGTGTGCTGGTCTTTTCTTGACGATGTTTTGTTTGCGCTGTTGGTTTTTTATTGCAACATAAATTATCTAGAACAACAAGAAGTTCTTCTAAACTCCCTTTTAGGTTTCGGTGGCTTACAAAGAGAATGGGAATAAAAAAGTTGCCAAATAGATGTTGTTGAGAATTTTCTTTTTTCCACAACAACCGCTCTAACAGCACTTTGTACTCTTGCATGCAAGTTTACCGCATGGTGCAACTAGATAGAATAGAACAACGCACCAAGCTTTGACGAGGACAGAAAAAAGCTGACTTCCATTAACGTTTATTTCAATGATACTCACGCCTTCTATACATTACGCTTGAAGCTAGGTAAAATAACAATTACGTGACATGTTTTGGGCAAGGTATGCTAAAAAAAAAAAAGCCTTCAACTAATGAGTTGTTTTTCTTCAGCGAGAAGTAAGTCGCACTAACACGATTATCACACGCATGCTAGCAATTTCCGCAACCTTGGTAATTTCGCACACTAACAGCTCATTGGGTTTATCAGGCACTCGGCATCGTCCTATCGACTGCCGAAATGATGACTGGTTACCAGTCTGTTATCAAGGCTCCCGTACCGCTAATGAAATAAAGTAATTCCGTTAAAGCTTTTTCTTTTTACTTTCACGCTATTTACTGAGTGTATCGCATATCCATTACTTGCCTTCGGCATAAGGTACAATGAGCCTGCGCAGCTTTCAACTCAGCTTTGTTGAACGTGAGCGCCCGTACTGTCTACTTATCCCGTCCTCGATTTGCTAATTGCTTTTAATTTTAATATGCGAGATCAAACGCCTAGCCGATGCTCCGTCTGACGAGAGTAGAGAGACCGCTGGTTTAATTCCGGAAAATATCTATATCAATAAAAGGCAAGAAAGGCATCTGTACTTCGTTATCAAAATTATCGTGCCCGCTAGCAAATAAGAAAAAAATCCACAGACAAAGATTCACTTAGTGCCTCGTGAAAGAGACAGCAGACAGAGTGAGTACTGTTCTAGGATCGCAATATTTAAGCACGAAAGCGATTACCGCGCTTACGATCACGGTCGCGACAAACGGGCTGAGGAAGAGGATGTTAATAAACACCGTTGTCTCATTCCCCCTCATCCTGCAAGCCTTCCTCTATGCCCCTCTCCTGGTATGTTGTAATCAGTAACCGCCTCGTACCGCTAAAGCGCGTGTATTAATAGCATTCTGCCGTAGTGCCAGAAGAATTGCTCTGCCGCTTCTCGAGAACTAACTAGCAGTGCGGAAATTTGTAAACAACGAAGAGATTAAGCAAAGCACCTGTGCTCTGAGGGCAAAAGAAGGGGGAGGAGCCAGTAGGGCTGGCCACGTGACGAATATTTTGTGGCAAAGCCCGCCAGCACTTTCGCAACCCCATGCCCTTCTCGGTGTGCCTGTAGACTCTACTCGGGCGCTTATGGGGGGAGACAAGTGCGACAGCTGCCCGAGTCATGAGTGTTTGCGCAACCAGTTGTGACTGAATTCCTGCGTTACTTCGCAATAAAAAAAAAAAAAAAAGCGTGCAGAATTGTTGGACGCAAACAAACACTCGCCAGCGCCAGGACCACTCTGTTATTTCTCGCAATCTAGACAGCGACGGTTGTTTTGCAGGATTCCCGGGAAGTGTCGCTCTCGGCGTACAAACTGCCATTGCAACGCGTGACGTCCATGGGAAACTAAAAGAGCACGTGGGAGGGAAAAGGATGGGTCACGTGACACTAACGAGTTGCATCACTTCTTTGTATAAAAAGTAACGTGGCCGAAAGCTGCAACTTGTCGCTTCGAATACTATTCCGGATATGGTTGGTATGTGCGCCTTCGTTGACTGGCTATGTGCGGAAGTTTAATGCCATAGCACCACGAATAAAGAAACCGCACTTGGTGTTCAGATTTAGTGTTTATAGCTAACGCTTGTGCCGTTTAGATTCGCTCTGAGCGTATTAGAACATTTTGCGCGTGACCTGCGCGTAAACTGCTGTTCGCACTCAGTGGCCAGGAGGGGTGGCTGCTGGCCCTACGCGGCTGGGACAGGTAGGTCACTGCCGCTTACGGCGGGGGCTAGCTGCCACTATATTTTTATCTGTTGTAGGCCATCATTTCCCTCGCTACCGTTTCGGTAGTGAACGACGGCAGTTGCGACGCGCGTCTTTCTCACCTTTTTCTTTCTTCTCTATTTTCTCTTCTGTCTGCACGAGGCAGCGGAGGTGGCTAGCTACAGAGCCAGTAGCAGGCCCGTGCATTTTCTTTTCCTTCTTCCTGCAGCCACGACAGCACTCAGTGGCCATAAAGGTATTGCAGCAGCCATACACAGAGTTCGGTATGAGTTGTAATAATAAAGCGCTGCTTGCGCGCTGCGTTTACTGAGTTCGCAATTCGAGACATCATTTTGAAACGACTTCGCTCATTTAGATAAGAGTCGAATTGTCCTGAAAAAAGGGCCTGGAGCGTTTATTGGAAGTAAAAGTCTGCTATTTTCGTTGTACTGATGTTTTTTTCTAAGTAGCCAGAAAGATGTACAAGAGCTACTGACGGGAATGTTGGCGGTGTTGGTGTAATGGAAACGGCCTCATCCTAATTTTTTTTTTAATTGAAAGGTTTAGTGGACAGATTTGAACTCAGGTGCAGCGCAAGGAGCCGCGTAATTCCGTTTTCTCAACGGTAGGGTCACGCAATTTCTTTCTCCTCACTGGTTATATCTCAACGAGTTACACGGCAACAGTTGCTGAGAGGTGTCTCTGAATACAACGTAAAGGTAACATACACTCACTGAGGGCAGGAAATTATTACGGTGAAGGAATTACACAGTGTAACCGTTGCCATACTGTCAGCGCCTGGCTCTATTCACGGCTGGTTTTGTGGCTATTAAGAATCAAAAGCATCACATAATACAACCTAAAAGGAAACACACTCCAAGAAAGATACAATTAACTTGAATGTTGTGAATTAAAAAAAAATAAGAAAAACATTCCACTGAGAGGATTCGGACAGATGCTTCAGTGCTGAGATAAGTAATGTTCATTCATTACTCCACAGAAGCTTCCTTTTATTTCCTGTCAACGATGAAAATTAGAGTGAGAAAAAGCCAAAGTATAATACCACGAAGAGCTTTAGCAAAAAAAGTACGGCTTCACAAAGTTTCAAAAAAGCTTTAGGTTAGTGAGTTCGGTCAAAACTGGCATCCATTCAGGTTTCTCACTTTGGGCATTATATATGGCGTTCAGGTAGTTTATTTTCACCACCTTCAAAATGCGCGAAATCTAAGCATTTGCCAATGAAGAGTCCACAATATCTAAATGGTCACTTGTGAAATCCTGGGCTAAGATTTTAATCATTCCAACAGTGACACCATCGTGTCCTGGTGCTGCTGATTGCATCGTTGTCAAGATTGAAAGTAGTTCTGGCGAGGAAACCTTGGTAAAGTCCGAGCAAGGAGCGAGTGTACACAAAGGGACCTGTCGCTGTTTCTGTAATAGTAACGCCAATCCCTGAGCAATGCTCTTCAGTGTTTGCTTAGCATTCTGTGGCGCAAGCACTATTAAATTAGTGAGGTTGGAGACTACTGAACACTTTTTATGCTCCGTCAACCTATTTAGAGCCTTCCGATTACCTAGACTTGAGAGATAAGTGTTTAAATTCATGTTATACGCCTTCTTTGTTTTTGCAATGGTCCTTTTGAAAGATGCAGAGAAGAATTTATAATTTAACCAATTAGCGGCGCTCTGGTTGTAAGATAGACAGTTCCAGGCAGCTTTTCTACAACGATAGGCTTTCTCTCATTCTTGTGTCCACCAAGGAGACAGCTGTTTGGTAGAGGTTGCTGCGCGCACAGTAAATACCGATTGCTCTACTGCATTTTGCAGGAAGGAAACTGTCTTGCTTAGCCCTGTCTGACCGGATTGTACTAACTACCGAAGCAAGGGAAGCGGGTATCAGATTTTTACAGGTAACGTGATTAATAAATTTATGGGTTTTACCAATATTGTTGAGTGGAGATAAACGCATATTGAAGGTTATTTTAAAAATGGTCACTAGATGTCCCAGAATGCTCTGTGGATCAATTAGTTACCACTATCCCTCCCATTGATAAGGTCAAGTCAATGACTGAGCGGGAAACTCCTCGCATGAATGTAACAGCTCCGGACTTACAGCATCGCACATCATTTGTAGTCATCCACGACCAGAGAAGTTGGCCGCAGGAATCTGTCCGACTGCCCCATTCACTATGATGCAAATTAAAATACCCTGCAATTACAGCACTACCTGCGCCGGTCAATAACCCATCCAAACAGTCTGTCCTGAGCCCGCCTAAAGGGAAGTAGAAATTAACTATATTTATTGTGGCACACTGTGGAAGCGAAATACTGGTTGCTAAAAGCTAACAGTCAGGACATTAGTTTATTAGATATAGATGTCTGGTGACATATATTTTTTGATATCATTGTTACCCATCCACCTCCTTTGTCGATATTGCGATCGGCTATGAAGATTCTGAATGTCTCATAAAAAATGGTTTATGGGAGATAGCCACGTCTCTTGTAGAAATACGATATCAGGTTTGTGCTTGTTAAAAAGTAATTCTAAATCAGGAAGGGAAGATAGAACGGAGCGGCAATTCTACTGTAAAATTTTTATACCTGAGATGATTACTGATAAATTAAAGAGGGTGTAATAGCCTCTTTAAGGACGTCAGTCTGAGGGAGGACTTATAGTGCTTTTTTGCTTTTTACCTGAGGTAGACTAGATTTTGACGGTGATGAAGCACGGCCCTTCTGGGACAGGCACGTCATCTCAACATCTGTTGCGCTAATGTCAGTGCGATGTGTATTACTGGAAACATTGATGTAAGCTTGCGCCTGAGAATCATCAGGAGGGGCCATTGAACGGGTATAGCACTGTGTGTACAAGCTGGCAGAGATGCAGACGTTGATGCCTGATTCAATGTTGATGATGACAATGATTGTGCTGCTACAATCTGAGCCAACGCCTCAGAAAAGGTTGTCATCATACGCTCAGCCACAGTATTGAGGACGTTTTCCACAGTAGATAAAATTGATGTTGAAAAACTAGATTCAATGCCTCTATCAGAGCAGCGCACACTACTGGCGTACGACTCTTTTTTCCAGTCCAAAAGCGCGTATACATCTGCTCTTGAGCAGCGCTTCTTTCTGATTATCTCCAATAAGCTCTGTTCTTCACTACGCTTTGGGCAGTCTGCAGCCTCAGCAGTATGGTTACTATTGCATAAGCAACAATGAGGCTGATCTGAGGTGCAGTTGTCAAGTGAGTGAGTTTGTGCGCACACACGACAGCGGGTAGTAGACTTGCACGCTTTGCCACTGTGTCCAAACCGTCAGCAGTTTCTGCATTGCAAAGGACGAGAATGCAGAGGGTCCACACGATATACAAGAGGCCAAATTTGTACTTCATCGGGACAAGATGAACTCGGAAAGGTTATTATCGACTCCGTTGGAAATCGCGAGCCGTTCACCTCTCGACTGCTTCTATAAACAGAAAGCATTCCGTCTCCCGCATCATGAAATTCTTCTAATATTTCATTTGGGGAAGGTGCTGGATCGATTCCATGCACAATACCCTCGATACATGCTAGCTGTCCAGGATCGAATGCCCTAACTAGCGGTGAAGTGAAACGTTTGCATTAAAGCAAGTCTGCCACACAAGCGATGACTTGCAAACAATGCCTCTACGACCGAAAAGCTGCACTTTAGAAATCTACAACTAAAGGGCTGTGAGAGACCTTATTTCCTGTTGAGTTATTTTCGTTGTTTTCATTTTGATCATTCCGTGACTGATCGGGACAAGATTCACGAGAATTACATCAATTCCGTTTTTTTTTTTTTTTTTTTGAAGGATTCAAGGGGCAGGTTTTGACGGCAAGCTCTTCAACCAAGCTGCCGACCCTCCGCCAGGGTAGGTCAATGACATGACTTCACAAACGCATCCTCTGATTTACATGAACGGCGCCTTTACCTTAATCTAAAACTTCGCCAAAACCCACGAAGAACGGCCTCACCGGCGTTGTAGGAGCAGGCACATCACAAAAAGCAGCGAAAAGCAGCAGCCGCGGTTGAAGACCACATCAGGTGGGACAGCGCAGGTGAAAAAAGCTTCTTCCTCCTGCTTCTTCTCACTGGCCACGCTCCACTGGCCACTGGCGGTTCTCACTTCTTCCCCTACAGCTGCTTCGCTTCTTCTAATTCGCGCTCCTGCTGCTGCTCCTCCTTCTTCACACACTGGGCAAACTTTACAGACACCTTGAACTTTATTCGTAACGGCACATATCTCCACAAATATATAACATTGTTTTACACAATGCTCCACAGAGTTTTCTAGCCTTGACCGAAATATCTTGGCCGAATCCTCGTGACCAGTTTTATGTGTTGTGACGCTTCGAGCCAGGCTACAAATAGTGAAATGAGCTTCGTGACGGACCTAAAAAGGACCATCCCAGGCAAAGGACTAAGTCGAGCCAGCAGGTGTGCCAAGGCCTGCAGCATAATCGATTCGTCCCCGAGCGGCGACGTCTCGCGTTCCCCGATGGAGGAAAAGAAGGATCTTGGCCAAAATATAAACATTTCTCTCTAGCCACCCTGCCCCACTTTTGACACGCCAAAGGCAACAATTTTGGCTCCCCAGAAGCGTGCGCGTTCCCCTTGCTTCTTTGATGACGTCACGCTAATTCCACAAAAAGTTGGCAGCTGTCGGCAAAAATGGCAGGTCACGGTCGCCGGCCGTCAAGAGTTAGCCGCTATGAGTGGCGAGACAGAGAATGCGCTAAACATAAACAGCCAGGGTCACTGAACGGCCTCTTCACCGTTGGCGACGGGGCGAAACTGATGCGCACGTCTTTGCTGCCTATCTCAGCAGACGCTTAAATCTTCCCACATTTGCCGCCATTAGAGCTGTTACGCCTAACACTTCGCCGAAAACGCGGGGCGGATCTTTTCCAAGATCTGCATAGCCGCAGCTCTCGGCTGCGCTGTCATTTATAGAAACTATTGCGCACTGCTACAATGGTTGCAGAGGAAACTAATCGCCTATCGAATGACGCAAAAAAAAAGTGATAAGGGTGAGTGCCTTCAGTTATTGTATATATACGCAGAGAAAAGAGCAATTAAAAAAGCTTTGCATCGAGTACAGCTGACTTAATGCTTTCTGCAGCAACGCGTGTTGCAATTTTATAAACCGGGGATAAAATTAAATGTTCTCCATATTTAGGAAGTTCTCGATAGAATGGTCTCTACTGGATAATCAGCTCATGAGTTTTGGGTTATATAGCGCGCGCTTAGCATCTGTCGTTGGCGGACGTACAGGGTCATGGTTCACGGCGGAGCGACTGGACACTGCAACTTTCATTAACTCATCGCGTCTCGTGCATTATTAAAATCTCATGCTCCTGCTTGCGTTGGGGCCTTGGATCCTTGGCGCGAACGCTTTGATATTCTTGGCTGCCATTTGCTGCGCTACAGTACTTTAGTTTTTTTTTTTTTGCTTGCTTTTCTTTTTCGGCCATCTGTAGAAGCCGGAAGAGGAGAAAGAAGTTCATATGGGGCTGCTAAGTTCAATTGACAAAGAACGCTTGCTCTACTGAGGTTCACTGGGCATCAGTCCATTCCAAGTGAAGCCATGCACTTCAGGTGGAAGAGGTCCATTGTCGGACATTTCTTTCCTCATTAACACAAACGATGTGCTTAATATAAGGTCACCTTTTGCATGGTCTTTTTTTTTTTCAATGGCTGAGTTATTCACAGCGAACAACGGCGATCATAAATGATGAAATATAAAAATTTTCATTGTGATGTTTTTATTTTTATTAACCATTGTGAACTTTACGATTTTATGCGACAGCGTATTGGACTCGTTCGGATCAAAAGCCATCAAAAGCCATCGCCTTACTCCAAAATTGAGATAACGTGTATAAATATGTTATGGAAATCCTGTGGCAAGAAATACTCACATGATATCTTATCACAATTGTCGCGACACCACTGTTTTTGCAGCGTTAAGTCTGGTGGCATACCATTTCCCTAGCAATTTAGCATGCATCTACATATCAAGTTGGAGGCTGGTTTGCGATAAGAATTTGAACCGACCATATATATATTCAGTAAAACACGTTGTTGGGCTAGTTGGTGCATTGCATGAAGTAAGACTAACCGGCCAAGAAGACGCACACAGGAAAAATCGACACAGGGTAGTCCAGCCTCTTTCTTTCTGTGTCGATTTTTCCTGTGTGCGTCTTCTTGGCCGGTTAGTCTTACTTCATATATATATACTTCCCATTGTATGTGTTAATGTAAGTGTAGGCGCTCACCATAGTGTGCCTTCTTTTCCCCAACAACCGAATTTAAAAAAAAAAAGTCAAACATTGCAGAATGAAAAGGAACTGTTAAAGGAGCGTCCGCCATAAAGCAAAAACTTGAGCTTCTCTTTAACTTTCCCCCCTGCTTTTCTTAGATCATGTCGTGGCTCTAGGTATTATCAAATAAAAATAAATCAAATGGGTCTATTTGATTTAGTGTGAGATCGACAAGCTTTTGGGGTGATAAAATATGTCGAACATGAAATAAGCCCTTGTAATAATGCACAATTGTCCCCTGTGAAATACAGCCTGTACTTTCTACTTTAACAATATTTCTACTTGGTTCTCTTCTAACGTCTCTTTTAGCGTATCTTTGAAAATACACTTCAAGCATACAATATATATATAATAGCAAAGCTGATGGCATGGTTGGGTGTCATCGCGAAAATTGTTCCCCTTTACAGTTCAAGGGATCTATGAAATCCTGGACCGTCTGGAAATATGCAGCATCAACATTGTGCCTTAGAATCTGATCACTTCCGATTTAAAAGCGGTCTAACACCGCACCTGTCGCTTCATGATGCCACTATTCAAATAGTGTAAATGCCACGAAAATACGTTTATCTCTACTTCATCTTTCTCAATGCAGGTCAGCTTTTACTTGTCTATTTCAAAAAATTATCCCTACCTGTAAATTCTAACAGGGCTAGAACCTTGTCAAGATGCTCCTGTAGAAGCTTTTTGTTCCTGCCCTTACATTCGTTTCTGTAACAAAAGAAATGCTAAATAAATTGAATTGAATTGAAAAGACCCCAGGATATTGCACCACATGCTAATAAACATCTCAAAGTTGACACATTGTTCTTTTTATACATGATTTATTTTTGCACAGAAAGAAAAATACTGCGGTTAATAGCCGTCAAACAAAAATTTCGTTTCTTTTCATGAAAGAATTTCAATCACTATCAAAGAAGTAATGCCTTAAAGACTCCTTGTCAAACAAGCAGCAGTAAGCGAACCTCGTTTCTTCGAGAGTTGCCCGCCATTCTTGATAGCCCCTACACACGCTCTGTGTTCTCCATTTCTTAATTACGAGGCTTTCCTTTGTGCTTAAAGTCCGTAGACGACGCTGGCGCACCAGTACAAGCACAGAACGCAGAGAAGATTTCGAACAGGAGTGCGTACTCTCGATGCAAGAGAGAAATCGCAATGAAACGTGCTCTCCTCTAGAGCCAGAAGGGCAGCACTTTTGAGTCATTCATTTCAAAGGAGAAGGGACAATAAAACAATGAACCTGAAGAATATACGCACTTTACGAGTCACGCATAATGCAGCAAAGAAGAATATATCGGTGACGCACGCCTTTGATAACATTTATGAGCGTCACACCAGGTCCACGGAGTTATTGCGTTACGGCAAATTTGCGAGTAGGGATTGGTGAAATTTTCGTCTGCTACTGTGCATTTTAGTTAGGCGGTTAAAATATTGCTTAACTGTTTAAAAATATTTCTTTTCATTAGACATGTCCTCCGCTTGGCACAATCTATCCTCTGTTGTAGTGGTGCTTCGCTTCAAGCTACTGCGCAGACATTTATGATGTGCACAAAGATAAATAAAATATCTGTTCACCATTAAGTATTCTCGCTGGCGGAAACAGCATGATCTTGATTTAATAGTTCGCGAAGATCTTCGAAGCCGAAGGCGAACACACTGGATTGGGCTGGGAACTAGCTTGGCTGTCTGCGTTGCTTCCTTGCCCTCTACATAACACAAGTCTCTAAACGTTCAGAAGAGCAGAAGCTCTGCAACGACAAGTTTTCTCTGTTCTGGCAAGTTTAAAAAAGAAGGGATCGAAATGCACGTTGAACTAAGGGAAGCTTGAGGGTCACCTTACCAAAGAAAGAGCGTAACACAACTCGTGAAGTTGCACCTTAGTTCTTGGACGCAAGACACGGATGTCTGGATAATATTAGTTCTTCGGGCTTGCAAAAGGACGGAAGAGGTACAAAGCGGGCCCTGCCCTGTTAAGAGCACCGGATTTACTTTTTTTGTCTTTGGAGGCGAGCGACTAATTCGTGTATTCAGGCAACTGGCTGAAACCAGCAATAACTGAAGGAAAACACAACTTTTCTGATGACCTTCATATTACTATTTCGCCACCCGCGTGTTCTTCGCACGAAAAGCGCGTAGTCGGCACTGCAAAGTCTTGCCTAGTACAGTTGGGCGAAGTTGACCGGCTTCTTCTACGATGGAAGGACTGCATTTAGCCCGCGGGGACAAGCGGGGCAACGAAATGACAAAGAAGCAAGCCACCAACTGCTCCAATTTCGCCGCGGTTAATGCAGAGGTTTCGCTCAAAGACAACCACCTGGAATGCCAACGCAGCGAGTCTATAAACGCCGCGCGACTGCGAGATTGCTCGCGAATGGGCTCACCTCAAGGTTGCCCGGTGGTGAGCCGTCGGCGGCGCCGTGACCTCTTCTACGATGTGGATACGTGACGGAAAAAAACGGAAAAAAAAGCGAAAGAGTGCGAGGACAAGGTCCGTTTCGGTCCAACCACGGATCCGACCAGAAGCAAGAAACCAAGGCAGATGCGCGCAGAGCCGAAAGGGGTCGTCGTCGCACAAACACACAGCCAAGACAGAGACTGAGCCAAGCAAGGACTAAAAACGACGCCGCATCAGAACCACGGGGGAGGGGATGGCCTCCGGGCCGCGGGCCTAGCCTAGCAGCGGCGATGGTTCTTTTCCTTCGTACCCCTCCCCCAACGTTTCCCTCCCCTTCTCACTGCTCTTTCTTCTATCTCTGAGCGCACTCTGCTCTACCTCCTCCTCACACCTCTCTCCTCACGTTCTGTTGCAGTGCTCTTTCTTTTGTCTTTGCTAAAGCGCAGTTTTAGTTTTCCCTTCTGTGTCCTTAGCCAAACCTTCGAGCGGCATGCCGACTTCTCTGCCAGCACCAGCTTGACTCAACCACTCACTCCAGCATGCCAGTGCATTTTGACACTCTCTCCATCTGGCGGTGTCGTTGTATTTTCGGTGCAACCCTTTGGAGCCTCGCAAAACCCTGGTGACGGACCCTGCTTGCCTCCTTTTTTCAGCCTCTTTTCTGTCGTTCCCTTCGTTTCTTTTACACTGTATTTGTATTGGATCCGCATCTATCTCTCTTGCGGGAAGTTGCGTCGTGAGCGCTGCCAGTGTGAGAAGGGACGCAGGAGAGCTTAGCCGGTGACAAAGAAAGCTTTGGAAGGAGGGTTCAAGTCACACGGAGGAGGAGGGAAGAAGCTCGACGCTGCGGGGACGGCAGCCTTAAATAAAAGCTGCGCGGAGATCTCGCGCAGAGAAAGCGGCGAGGGGCGCATTGTTATTTATGTTCCAGGTGTCGTCTTGTTTTGCTCCTCTTTTTCCCATGCTAATTTTGTTTACAAGCTTGCCTTCTACTGTACACTCCTAGGACTGGGGCGGAGCGAGTTGTTGCCAGACCACCCAAGTTCTGGCTTCGAGCTAGAAAGAGAAAACTTTCTTTCTCTACTCTCTATTTCCTCTGAATGCATCGGCTGCGTGGCGGGGAAGGGTTCCAGTCTCTTGGCAATATGTTGGAGCAACATGTGTTTAGAAGGTGTATGCAACAGTAGGTAGGTAGGTAGGTAGGTAGGTAGGTAGGTAGGTAGGTAGGTAGGTAGGTAGGTAGGTAGGTAGGTAGGTAGGTAGGTAGGTAGGTAGGTAGGTAGGTAGGTAGGTAGGTAGGTAGGTAGGTGGGTAGGTGGGTAGGTAGGTGGGTAGGTAAGTAGGTAGGTAGGTAGGTAGGTAGGTAGGTAGGTAAGGAAGGAAGGAAGGAAGGAAGGAAGGAAGGAAGGAAGGAAGGAAGGGAAAGAAGGAATAGAAGAAATTTGTTAATGAACTAATTAATTAATTACTAATAATTCGAGTTCGTTTCTCTCAATAACATGCTTCAATGATTAGAAGGCTCAGAGTCTGGCTCTCGAGCGCCATTAAATGTTCACCAACTTCTTCAGCTAACTCATAGACCTTTGTACATCAGGCTCTCAGCACATTTCCCACGATCCTGCCAATTGAAGTGAAAGCGTAATTGTGTTACATGCTCAACCCTGGTACCAAGAACGCACGTGAAACCTTATCGTGGCACAGCAGGAGCAGCAGCGTTTTGGAACAGTTTCCCCGCGAGTGTCAGCGCCCTTCCAGCGACTTCCTGTGACCACCGCTGGCTGCTTGGTGCCGTTGACACTTCGTTCGCCGCCGTAATTCACTTACGGTTTGACAGCGGGTCGTCGAGACCACGGCGCCTCGCGTTGCGCCCCAGTCGTAACGCTCGGACGTGCAGCCGTAAACATTTCAGGTTTGTAGGTACCGCGAGAAATAGAACGCCAAAAGCTTGAACTCTTGAGGGAAGAGTTAAGTACTGTCGTGACGCTGGGGCTACGTCGACCCGGCCTTCACTTGGTAGCGTGCAGAGACTCGGGGTTGAAGAAGGACTGAATCTTCTAAGTTGGTGAAATATGTACAAGCAGGTTTACTGGCACTTTGAGAAAACGTATTTACAAGAATATTTACATGAAGAAGAAGGGTACATCAGCAAAATGACAAGCGTTAAGAGTTCATAGCGAGAAGCGACTGGATGAGCCGTTTACCCAGGGCCCAGAGCGACATTTCGTGCTCTGCAGCGTCCTTAAAAACCCCCTATGTCCAGCCCCTCTCTGAAGATGCTGACCAACCAAATCCAGGGCACGCCCCTCAGGTATCGGCATCCAATCGAACACTTCACTGCACTGATGGTCTGAAGCACTGACTGGTCCGGCATTCATTCGTTGGGCGTGATCACTTGTTGGCGGGAAAAGCTTGGGAACGGCGAGGAGAGGAGGTACATTTCTATTCTTCAGCAAAGAAACCACAGGCTGGTTCTGGGGGTTTTACTTCTCAGAAACCCGAGTGCACGTGGCGCCGCATAGGGCTCCCAACATGGTCCCTTTTCGACAATTGCAAATCTTTCCTGCATTCCCGGGAAATCACTTAATGGCCGTATGAGTCATGCTCTTCTCTTGTCCTGCACGTCAGCGGACATGTCACTCTGTCGTCTCCTTTGGATAGGAGGCATTCATCACTGGAGGATAGCACTTCTCGACTGGAAGGGTGAACAAAAGAAAGCACTTCCTGCTATTTCCCGCAGGGGGACGTTTCTTTGTGTTTTTCCAGACGTTCTCTTGACAGGGCCAATTTGGCATTTGCAGGTTGTCCACAAAGCAAAACATGCTTACAAAACAGGATTCCTGGAAACAGGCTCACTTAGAGCCAATGGACCATCACCACATATTCACAAAACTTTTCCATGCCCACAGGCGAACAATAGAGCGCGCAAATGCGGATGCTTGGTCGTAACAGCCTCCTCCCCCGCCAGAAGAGACTCGGAGGGCAGCAGCCGCAGCTGCTGCATGAAGAGACGACTTAATGGCCTGCACGTGAACGCTTGAAGCTCGCTGTTGCTTGTCGCGTTGTCTTGATTGTTGTAGGCCAAATTGCTTGAGCTATCTGAAACTCAACCACATGTCGAAGCAAGCACTCGGCTCCCGTCTGAAGAGACCAGGTCAAAAGAAAACTGCCATTGTTGTTCGAGAAAAGCCCACTCTCAAGACGTTCAGGACCCACGTATGCCTCGAAAACCAAACGTGCTGCTTTACATAGTCATCTATATTCAAGCGCACGAAAAAAAAAAAAACCTGATTATCAATTTGGATACATGGTGAGGAACATCTCGGACCGCTTAGAAAGAGCGGCTAAGCGCGTCCGCATTCCCATTTAACTTCCCCTTTTTGTATCTTATTTCAAAATTGTACTGCTGTAAAATCAAGCTCCACCTAAGAAGGCGACTGTTCTTCGATGTCGCAGTTTGCAGCCAAGCCAGGGGACAATGGTCCGTCTCTACGGTGAATTTGGCCCCTCCAAGATAGCACTGCAATTTTTGAATGGCCCATACAATGCAAGCGCATTCCTTCTCTGACGCGCAATAAGCCCTCTCTCTAGAACTCAGTTTTCTGCTCAAGTAGAGCACGGGGTGCTCATTACCGTCGTCATCTCTCTGGCAGAGAACAGCACCTAACCCTCGATCACTGGCATCACACTGGACCGTGAATTCTCGGCCATAGTCTGGAGCTCGCAATACCGGACGGCTAATCAGCACAGCCTTCAGGTTTACGAAGGAGGCTTCCTTTTGTTCGTCCCAGACTACATTTGTCGGTTCTGTCTTGCGGAGAGCGTCGGTCAGAGGGCTAGCCAAAGCTGAATAGTTAGGGATGTAGTGATTGTAGTACCCAGTCAGACCCAGGAATGCTCGAATTTCCGTCTTCGTGCTCGGCCGCGGGTAGTCTGCTACCGCAGAAATCTTAATCTCGCTGGGTTTCCTGAAACCTTGACCTACATTGTGACCCAAGTAGTCCACGGTCGCCCTTGCCAGGCAACATTTCTCGGCCTTTACGGTTAGTCCAGCTTGACGCAAAAGGCTCAGTACAGCTCTTAGATGTACCATATGGTCCGCCCATGAGTCGGAAAAAACCGCAATGTCGTCTAAATAAGGCACCGCGAATGTTTCACACCCCTTTAAAACCCTATCCATGAGTCGGGAAAAACAAAATGGAGCATTTTTGAGCCCGAAACTCATCATTGTTGGCTGGTAGCTGCCCGTCGGAGTGACGAAAGCCGCGTATCTGCTGGCGCGTTCAGTGAGCGGTACTTGCCAGTATCCTCGAGTAAGGTCCAGCGTAGTCACATATGCCGCTCTACTGACCTGTTCTACTCTCTCCTCAATATTCGGAATAGGATACACTTGATCCCTGGTGAGAGAATTTAGCTTTCGGTAGTCTACCACAGGCCTAGGGTCTTTACCTGGAGCTTCTACTAAGATCATAGGCGAAGCATAATCGCTTTCCGAGGGTTTTATTACTCCCAATTCCAGCATGCGAGTTACTTCCCTATCCAGAATTTCTCTTTGCCTTGGAGAAAATCGGTAGCACCTTGATCGCACTGGCACGTCTGAAGTCAGCTCAATATCGTGCTCAGTCAAATCAGTTCTGCCTGGCCTGTCCACGAAGCAGGCCTCAAACTCTGTTATTATCTCGCCCAGATCGGACAGCTGGGATTTCTTTAGTTCTCCTCTCTGCTCCGTCTTTTTGAGAAGCTCCTGAGCGTTGCTTCCTTTTCCGCTGAGGCAAATCAAGTTGTCCCCCATCTCCTCGGGAAGGTTTAACGTTAGATTTACCACGGCTTCCCTCTGCACATAAGGCTTCATAAGATTGCAATGATAAATGCGCACTTCTTTACGCCTACCGGGAATTTTCACTGCGTAGTTAGTGTTAGAAAGCTTTGCAACGACTTCAGCCGGTCCTTCCCACTGTACTTCGAGCTTATTCTGCCTTGAACTTCTCAGCAACATCACCTGGTCCCCGATACAAAACGTCCTTTGACGGGCTGACTTATCATAGTACACCTTGGAACGAGCCTGGGCTGACTTCATGCTGGCCTCAACGAGTTCCTTAGTGTTATGTAAGCGATTCAAGAGGTTCAGAATGAATTCTACTACTGTTGGGTCTTCTCCGCGCCCCTCCCAGGCTTCGCGCACCATTCGCAAAGGTGAGCGCAGTGACCTTCCGTACACCAACTCGGCTGGGCTAAATCCAGTGGATTCGTGCGGCACTGACCGCAAAGCGAAAAGCGCTGCAGGCAGGCAGGTATCCCATTCGCGCTTGTTTTCATAGCACAGTCCCCTCAGGACTCGTTTGAGAACAGAGTGCCATCTTTCTACGCTGTTGCTCTGCGGATGATGGATCGAGCTATGCACTACCTTAATGCCGCATCGCTCGAGAAATGAGGTGGTGAGGACACTCGTGAAAACGCTACCCTGATCACTTTGTACCTCGGAAGGGAATCCAACTCGTGCAAACACTGACAGCAGCGAATCCACTACACTCTCGGACGTCACCTCGCGCAGCGGAACAGCCTCTGGAAACTTTGTGGCTGGGCATAACATAGTGAGGATATAACGGTACCCTGACTCGGTAACAGGAAGTGGCCCAACTATATCTATTACTAACCGGTGAAACGGCTCGGTAATGATTGGTACTAACACCATCGGAGCTTTCCACTTATCTTGCGCCTTTCCAACCCGCTGGCACGTGTCGCATGACCGTACAAAATTTTCCGTGTCCTTAAAACATCCAGGCCAATAGTATTCTTGCAACAGCCTCTGCTTTGTTTTCTTTATTCCAAGGTGACATGACCACGAGCTGCCATGGGAAAGTCGCAGTAAGTCTCCGCGGTACTTTTGGGGAACGACTAATTGGTCCCGCTCTACTCCGCGCTTATCCTTGAATAAGCGATACAGCACTCCCTTTCTCATCTCGAAAGAAATATTGTTTGCTGTCTTAGTGGCGCGGTGGCGCTCCCTTATCTCCTGTATATTGGGATCATTGGCTTGCTCTATAGCTAAGTCCTCTCGGGTTCCACTTAAAAGTCTCGTGAGATTACTAGACACTGGCGGCAAGAGGTTACTCTCAAGAACGTCCTCATTCCGCGTCTCATCAAGCTCACTTTCAAGTTGACTTATCTGAGATGCCTCGCTCTCAAAGTTTTCTGACCTGCTATCTTCCGCATTTACCATTGTTTTAACTGCCGTTTCCTCCGCTGTGGATTTTTCTGGAATGAGCAGTGTAGCTAGTTCTCGCGCCTTTGAACGTGTTAAGGCTTGCACAACTCTGTCTCCGAAAAGGATGCCCCTCTTTCGCAGCAGCATGTCCGATTTGTTGGAGAACAAATACGGATAGCACTTAGGAAGCTTTCCTGAAACGGCAGCCTCGGTTGTTAATTCGCCGAAAGGGCCCTCGATGACCACGTTCGCGATCGGCAAGCACACACTCTGTTCCTCAACTACCTGTCGGATCCATGCACACTGTCCTGTATAGTCGGAAGGCGATACATACGCCGGATGGACAACATCCATCGTTGCGGCCGAATCGCGCAGTACCTTGCAAGGCTTCCCGTTGACTACTAGGTCATGCAGGTAGGGTTCTAAAAGCTGCATATTTTCATCGCAGTCCCTGACATACGAGAAAGCAATCTTTTCTTTCCGGCAGTTGACGGCAATGTGACCCTGCTCATTACACCTAAAGCATGTGAGCGGCTTCCTAGCCTCAAGCTTATTCTTTGTGTTCTGCACGTTGGTCACTTCCCCACTTTTCTCACTGCCGTCCTTTCTAGGGAATTTGCCTGAAGAAACCTTCATTTCTTCGTTTCCAACTCTAGCAAAGTGCCTTTCCTGACGGTTTTTCATACTGAACTTGGGATTGCGGGGCCTATCCACTGCTGGGTTGCTGAATTGTCGGCGCGAAGCATACTCCTCAATAAGTTCGGCAGCTTCAGTTGCCGACTTAATTTCGCCTCGGTCCTGTAACCAATTTCTTTCTTTTTCTGGGAGGCAGTTATAAAACTGCTCCAAAAGAATTTGCTCGACTACAGCGTCCCTATCACTGTAGGAATCTGTGCTCTTTAGCCACTCGCCCAAATTAACTCTTAAATTGTACAGGAATTCAGGGTAACTCTCGTCCCTGGACTTAGTAGCTTTCCGAAAACGTTGTCTGAACGCCTCGGCGCTAAGCCTATACTTTCTCAGAAGGCAAGCTTTGACCTTCTCGTAGTTGTCCGCGTCCTCCTTGCTTAGCCGCGCGACAACCTCCGCTGCCTCGCAGGGCAGAACCGTCAATAATCTCTGAGACCAAGTGTCTCGCTGGAAGGACAGTTTTTCGCAGGTTCGCTCAAAGTTAGCCAGATACAGACCGATATCCCCTGATATCACATATGGCTGCATGTACTTTGACATCTTGAAATCTGCCTCCTTGTTGAGAAGAGGTACCGCTAGCTGGGGACAATTGCCCGACCTCTTGCTCAACTCTAGTTCTAATTTCCGGAGCTCAATTTCTTGGTCCAGCTTTTTTGCTTCTCTTTCACGCTTCTTTTCCTCTTTTTCCCACTCACGTTCGCGCTCCCTTTCCTCTTTTTCCCTCTCAAGTTCACGCTCACGCCTCTTTTCCTCTTTTTCCCGCTCTTTCTGCTCTTTTTCCCGCTCCTTCTGCTGTCTGAGCTGTTCCTTTTTTTGACCGATGAGGTTCCATGCTTCACTGAGCTCCTCATCATCGGCTCCCAAATCTGTGATTGCCTTTATAATCAAAGGTTTTCGTGCCAAACCACTTGTATCAATTCCCAATTCCTCACACAATTGCAACAGTTCCGGTTTCTGCAGCTTTTGTAGGTCCATGATCGCTCCGAGTGTCGGCTACTTCCAAAACAACAGTGCAAACTACCAAACCTAAAGGCGTTTCCACACTCTCTTTACCAGTTCTAAAATCTAACCCTGTTCTAGAACCTGGTCCACATCAGAAGAAAAGCCAAGCACTCACCCACACATGCGATCGATGTTCCGAGCTGCCCTCTTGTTGGCCGATTGTTGCTCCTGCTTGTTGCTTGAGATGCCACCTCCGATCACAAGGTGTTGTGGCTTGTAGCTTCAGATCCACCTCCAATCACCAGATGTTGTGGCTTGTAGATTCAGATCCCACCGCTGCCACCAGTCGTTGTGCTTGCAGATTCAGATCCCACCGCTGATCACCAGTTGTCGTGACGCTGGGGCTACGTCGACCCGGCCTTCACTTGGTAGCGTGCAGAGACTCGGGGTTGAAGAAGGACTGAATCTTCTAAGTTGGTGAAATATGTACAAGCAGGTTTACTGGCACTTTGAGAAAACGTATTTACAAGAATATTTACATGAAGAAGAAGGGTACATCAGCAAAATGACAAGCGTTAAGAGTTCATAGCGAGAAGCGACTGGATGAGCCGTTTACCCAGGGCCCAGAGCGACATTTCGTGCTCTGCAGCGTCCTTAAAAACCCCCTATGTCCAGCCCCTCTCTGAAGATGCTGACCAACCAAATCCAGGGCACGCCCCTCAGGTATCGGCATCCAATCGAACACTTCACTGCACTGATGGTCTGAAGCACTGACTGGTCCGGCATTCATTCGTTGGGCGTGATCACTTGTTGGCGGGAAAAGCTTGGGAACGGCGAGGAGAGGAGGTACATTTCTATTCTTCAGCAAAGAAACCACAGGCTGGTTCTGGGGGTTTTACTTCTCAGAAACCCGAGTGCACGTGGCGCCGCATAGGGCTCCCAACATGGTCCCTTTTCGACAATTGCAAATCTTTCCTGCATTCCCGGGAAATCACTTAATGGCCGTATGAGTCATGCTCTTCTCTTGTCCTGCACGTCAGCGGACATGTCACTCTGTCGTCTCCTTTGGATAGGAGGCATTCATCACTGGAGGATAGCACTTCTCGACTGGAAGGGTGAACAAAAGAAAGCACTTCCTGCTATTTCCCGCAGGGGGACGTTTCTTTGTGTTTTTCCAGACGTTCTCTTGACAGGGCCAATTTGGCATTTGCAGGTTGTCCACCAAGCAAAACATGCTTACAAAACAGGATTCCTGGAAACAGGCTCACTTAGAGCCAATGGACCATCACCACATATTCACAAAACTTTTCCATGCCCACAGGCGAACAATAGAGCGCGCAAATGCGGATGCTTGGTCGTAACAGTACTAGTACGTTCAGAAGGTTTCCGCCGCCGCGGACAAAACCGGTACGCTTACGCCTGTTTAACGACGTTTTTTTAAGGGCGAGCATATGTATACAGTGCCTCTGACGGGGAACTAGGGGGTGTATGCCGCAAGCTTCACGGAAGTTTATACAGATACGAGTTGTCTGGTTTTTGTAGGGAACAAAGGTTCGATTTGCGCCTATTAAATGATGGCGACATTTCATTTTGGTGTAATGGAACTGGCGCACTGCACAAATGGGGAAATAGGTCCGTAATAAAATTTCTTTGAAATAAAATAATAAAATTTCGTTGAAGAATAGCCCCAGAGTCACGCAGGTTGTTTACAACTCAGCCTTGTTTTTTAGGTCGGCTGATAATTTAGAGGCAATTAGTTTGGTACATGAGTAAGCAAAACATGGTATCTTTTTCCTTGAAGAGGAAAAAGATTTCCGAAATTCTTGCTGCTGTCTTGCATGAAAATTGCGAGTGCGGAAAGAGACGATAATTTGACGAAACAATTTTTTTGTTTTGCTCTCAATGAAGAAGTACCCTTGTCATGAAACTGAAAAAGGCTTCGGTCTTAAAGCGAGTGAGACCACTCAGTGATAAGGCAAACTATTCGACGGGTAAACACTGGGCGAGATTGAGATTCCCTGCGTGCACAGGTTCGAATCCATGAACCTTCTTCACAAACTATGATGCGTCTCAACATACTAAAAGATTTATTTGCTTCTGAAGAAAAGTGTAGGTTTGGAGCTTGCCGATACTTCAATACCAGTTTTTTTACCCAGCTGACCCGCATCTAAAATTACGACTCTCTTTCTCGGAACTCACTGTCATCTGGGAACTTACCAACGACGTGAATTCTGCCTTTAAAAATGGCTTGCAGTACCGTTTACGTCAAATGAACAGTCTGCATTGTGATAACGATGCATCGATCGAAGGTGTGGAATATATCCTTCTTGAATTCCCTAGTGCCTCTAACGATGGACAGTGCTTTCGTCTAGGTCCCTTAGCATGCCCTATAGGCAGTAGAAATACGCAAAGAGCTTTTTATTTGCACATTCAAATGACACTGAACACCTGGACAAGCTCAAATTTCACTTCACGTGTCACTCTCAGGCACTTTTCATTCAGTGAACTTTGTCAGCTCATTTGTCGGATTATGCACTTCATCATTTCATTTATAAAATTACTCTACGATGTTTCTTAGTACGCATTTAAGGCCCGAATTTTATCTTCCCCTTCTTCATTTCTTTTATTTTCCCCTCCTCTCTGCTTCCGTTTTTAGCTAATTTCCTTTCCCACGTATAGTAGCATGCCAGTGAATTCTAAACACCGTCTAAATTCTCTGCTTTTCACTAAAGAGTCTCTCTCTCTCTCTCTCTCTCTCATTTCTCTCGACCATCTCTGTAGTTTACGGCACCTTTATCGAGCGCTTCAATAAACGAAGCAACAGCCATGTCGCCCGTCAGGGGCAGCAGACCGGGACACTGCACGCAAAGACAATGAAGTGATGCTTATGTCATTTGTCCGTCGTGTTCTCATTCATGTTCGCAATGCTTAATAAATATGGCCTTTGGAGCAGAGAAACCCATCTGGCAAGCAGTAGGACGGGGGAAGATTACACTGATAGGGAAACTGGCGTGGCCCCGCTGCCTGAGATTCGTGCGAAATATACTGCCCACATAAAAGGGGTATTTTCTAGTGATAGGCCAAGGCTGCGCACCAGTTTCATGCAATTGATAGGATGAAACAAAGCACGTTGAAGACGAAGAAAACAATGCGAATGACCGAGTTTCTCTATGACCTGCGCGAGTGCTTGACGTTTTTCTGTTTGTCAAGACCACGAACGATATGCAACCCGAGTGCTTCTGTGGCCCGCAGCCGTAAATAGCCTCGTAAGGTATACATGCACAACAAGTATTTCAGAGATTTCTCATATATTTGAAGTTAATAAAAATGTGCAGTGTTAATGTAAATCAGTATCAGCAGTATCGCATAAATAGTGCATGCATGCCACGCAAATAAGAAAAGTTCTATCGCTTTCATAATGCGCAGAATCTTACAGAAAATGTCGTTTTTGTGTGTGTATCACGCAAGTTGCCAAAGAAACTCACCAACTGTTATCAGACAAACGCCTTTTCAGGCGCTTACGCCACGTGCTACTTATCTGTGCCGAGCTACGGTGATGCAACCCTTCTGAATTCGATGCGACGTGCAGCGGTTGCGATTAGGGCAGAAAGCTCATGCAACGAAATGCACAGAAGCTCAACTCTGCCGTAAAATGTGCGCCTGCGGTGGCTGTGAAGAGGATTGAAGAGGCCGAAGGGTTGACGCTGCAGGGTTCGTCCTGAGAGACTCTTTAATTGCAACCGAGGGGAGCACCAGTGACACTGGCCCACATCCTCTTGACATGGACAGATGTCAAACGGAGCGAGACGCCGAAATAGCCACGCCGCGCGCGGACACTAAATATACGCCCCTCCATTCGCCGAGCTGCTGCACCAGGGAACAGGCACTGTGCAGCAGGCGTGCACTGGCGAGGCACTGCCATTCCTGTCCCGGCGGCGCGCTTTACCTGCATGCACGCTGTGTGTACCGACCACAATTCCCACCGATCCCACAAAGGACACGGCCAGTGCTTTCCGGTGCTTTAAGCAAAAATAGCGAATACAAGACGGCAGTACTTGTGCGAACGGCGTCATCTCTTGAACGCGACCAGGCTGCTTTTTTTTTCGCCAGTCAGAACGATGCCAGTGCGGGGTAGGGAACAACGGGCTCCTTTTCGCTGTCGCATCCCACCTTTAAAGATGAAGAATAAATGTACTCCCCCCCCCCCCCCCTTTCTTTTTTTTTTTTTCAATGAGCCACATTTCTTTAATGACAGCTGCGTTTTTTTCTTTTTCGCCTCTTCATCGATTTTCCGATGTGTGCGCAACTGTCCTCAGCAAAATCAACCTCTGAATCATCAATGCATCACTGCATCATTGCGCACTTGCTGCAAATAATGCTTTACTGAAGTGCAGAGTATGTTTACGAGCGGACATAAATGCGGTTAGGCTTGGGCAAGGAGATATAAGAAAAAATGTATATATTTAGCACTGTATTACTGGACAGTGACGTACATGATTTTTAAGGTAGTTGCCAAACAGGCATGTGGGATCAAAGCATCGTATCAATTCACCGCCAGCAAATAGATGCCAAGGTTTGTTTTAGTTAATTTCATTTTTATTTTATATGACTCCATGCCAACCTAACTACACCGCGCTGTATGTATGTATGTATGTATGTATGTATGTATGTATGTATGTATGTATGTATGTATGTATGTATGTATGTATGTATGTATGTATGTATGTATGTATGTATGTATGTATGTATGTATGTATGTATGTATGTATGTATGTATGTATGTATGTATGTATGTATGTATGTATGTATGTATGTATGTATGTATGTATGTAGCTCAGTTGGAAGAGCACCGGACGCGATATTCGGAGGTCGTGGGTTCGGATCCCACCATCGGCACGTTGTTTTTTCTTCTACTTTGTGTTTAATTATCTTTCCCCTAAACAGATTACATTACTAATTTCTGTGATTATCTAAGCAAACATTAAAAAAAAGACATAAAAGTGCCATTCCCAACGCTTTCCTTGGCCTCGCCGACTGTTGGCTTCTTTCATTCATGTATTATAACGAGCACCCTCATTTCCCCTTATTGATCTGCTTGTAGCTTACGGGGGTCTCGGTTCTGGCAGTCTTGAAGCCATAGGTAGCGTAAGAGGGTTCTAGCACAGCTTTCGCCCTCGCTCTTGATCACGTTCTACGTGACGCTGGCGGTAACAAAGGACGTTCTACGTCCGCCGCTATGGCTGAAGGTGGCGCTGGTGAACACTCTCAAGGTTCGTATACAGACAACATAAATACCCAAGCAAGTAGCAGGGGGGACAGCGGCCGATGTAGCTCAGTTGGAAGAGCACCAGACGCGATATTCGGAGGTCGTGGGTTCGGATCCCACCATCGGCACGTTGTTTTTTCTTCTACTTTGTGTTTAATTATCTTTCCCCTAAACAGATTACATTACTAATTTCTGTGATTATCTAAGCAAGCATTAAAAAAAAAAAGACATAAAAGTGCCATTCCCAACGCTTTCCTTGGCCTCGCCGACTGTTGGCTTCTTTCATTCATATATATATATATATATATATATATATATACACACGAAAACGAAAACAACCGTTTATTTCCGACGTTTCGACCGGGGCCCGGCCTTCGTCAAGGGATGAAAGAGTCAGTGCGCCCTTACCTCATCTTACACATATTTTTGGATCTTGGAAGACTTTTATGAAAAAAAAAAATATATATATATATATATATATATATATATATATATATATATATATATATATATATATATATATATATATATATGCGTATATAATATTTATTGCTATGATATGCGGATTTAAAATCGATATGCGACATATGTTTTCCGAGGTTTTCTGTGAGTGTTTACATGTCAAAAACAATGGTGCTGCGACGAGCGACGACTTATCGACACCGCTAGGCAAACTATAGACTTTTCCATTTTGACTACGTAAGATTGTCGATGACATCTATATGCAGGGCATGATGAATTAGGCGCCTTTGCAGTTTCCTCAATGCAAAATTTGCGAATAGCATAATTAGAATTAGCTGCACTTTGCTTCCGCAGGTTTGATCTCTAACTTTAATTGTACACACATGTTTTCTGTTTACCTTGTCTTGCCGGCTGGAAATTTTACGCAGCACAGTTAATTGAAGGAAATAAAAGGAAAGAAAAGAATAAACAGAAAACAAAATGGAGAATTAACCGAAGAAAGAAAGAGAGGAAGAAAGTAAGAATTGCTGAAACCAAGAAAAATAGAAGGAAAACAAAAGGAAAAAAAGAAAGAAAAATAGGGGTATGAAAGGAATCAAGAAAGCAGCAGAGAAAGAAAGAAAATAAATAAGGAAGGAAGGAAGGAAGGAAGAAGGAAGGAAGGAAGGAAGGAAGGAAGGAAGGAAGGAAGGAAGGAAGGAAGGAAGGAAGGAAGGAAGGAAGGAAGGAAGGAAGGAATAAATGTGAGGAAATAATTAACGAAAGAAAGAAAGAATGAAAAGAAGAAAGATAGAAAAAAGAATCAATAAATAAATAATTAAATAAATAAATAAATACAGAGGGAAATGAAATGAAGATTGAAGGAAACAGACAAAAAGGGAGAGATGAAGAAAGAAAGACAGAAAGAGACAAACAAACAAGTAAAATTGGAATAAAAAAGGAAGGAGTACCGAAAGGAAACTTAATTTGTCGCCTTTGCGTGCCAAATAGAAATGGGAATTGCTTTCCGAGGGCCGAGGATACGAAAGGAATCAGGCGCTTTTTAATTCGTTGCTTCCTGCTTCGGCTTGGAGATGGATTCAATTTTCCCGTTTCTATGGTTTTTTTTTTTTTTTTTTTTTCTCGGGCTGTGATTGGTCAAAACCTTTGCTGTGAAAATGCTGACCGTGTCCGACAACGCTTTCCGGTTCCCTCCTGTTTGCTTCACGAAGCAGTTGTTTTACTTTGTAGCCCTCGCCGATGACGGCGGTGGTGCAAGTGCCCTTTTGGCGAAGCTAAACGGAGCTCCAGGTTGGATCCCTTCTTTCTTTTTTCTGCGGTGGCAATACCTGCGGCACTCGGTGAGGACGCTTGCTTCTTCCGTGAGGTGTGCAGTCTTGGCAAGTGCAGCTTTCACCTTCGAGAAGCGCCGCCCTTCTCCGCGCTGAAACTCTACCCTCCAAGAACCCCCAACACATTGGAAGACCCGCCGCAGCGGAATGAAAACTTGACGGCGAAGGCGCATTCAGAGACTATCTGGGCAGCAAGCTTCTCTTTAGAAGCATCACCCAAAGCTCACCCTCCCGACCCGCGCCTATAGTGGGGGCGCGGGGTGCTTATCCACCAACGCCTACCCTCTACCCACTTGCCCATTGCATCCTCACTCTGAAAAAAAAAAGAAAAAAGAAAAAAAAAGGCCTTTCTAGCTGACCTTAGTTAAATCCTTCAGAAAAATTCTTATGCATGTAAGACGACTCAGCTTGGAGTAAAAGCGTTAATGCAATGATTGAGGAGAATCCAAATCCAAGAATCCAATCATGATCGTCCTGTCATCGATGGGATAGTGGCACATGAAACGAAGTAATCATTGGTTCATAACACTGATATCTCTTTCACTTTCGCCATTCTTCTTCGAGTGAATGATAAAGTGTTGTGACAGGTAACAGGGTGAAAAGTGTTTATGCAATTATTACAAACACAATATCACTGGTTTGAATTGTTTAAATATTTACTTTGCAACAGTTATTGTGCAGCAATTGTCAATTAAGGCATAGTCCTATTTTTGAACGCAAGAAGTTTATTAACGAAAAATGAACAGTACAGACGGTTTAGTGCTGACATATAATTGATAACTGAGAGTCGATGACATACTTGTACCTTGTAGTTGCGTACGCCAAGTTCCGCATGACCCAACCTGGCATTTGGATAAACCAATGAACGCTTCACTCTCGGAAAGTTGGATTTTTGTGGATGCTTGCTTACTTTTATATTACCGGAGAAATGTCTATCGCAGGTGGTGAAGTACATAATGATGCCGTAAAATACGCTCTGTGTTTAACTCTACTTTAGCTGAGAAGCGACTGCGAATAGAGGCCTTTTTTTTGTGCCCTGATAATTTTTAAAAGAAATATTATCTTTTACCATTTCTAGCGCTTTGTGCGTTCCAGCATTTTTTTTTAAATGGCTTTAACGGTTGCACTGCTACTTGTTTAATCAGATGCGTTGCAGACCAATAGAAGCAATTTTTCGAAAACATCATAAGTCATTTCATGAAATAGTAGGAAACAGGGCTAGCAGAGGCCCGTCGTACCGATTTTTCTTTGTATCTTCCCGAATACAATTCACACCTATTTAAGGATAACAGCGTGAACTGCGTCCATCACGTTTGCGACGATTTTGGGGGGGGGGGGGGGGGGGGGGGAGACATACAAAGTTAATGGCTTCTTTCTGCTGCTCCTTTTGCAGGTCTCTGGCACGTAGATATACTCTTATACTAGCTTTTAGTGTAATTCGTTAATTTATGTGTTTCTTATCACTAACAGACTCATTAGCATACATTCGTAAGCTGCCATATTATGTAAAAAACCACCTGACATAGATACAAAGACCTTCGACGAAAACCTGATAAAGGTATCGTGTCTGACTTGATATCCAAGGTTCCCGGTTGGGTCGAATCCCTTCTTAAAGGACTTACCTGACTTGCCGGTTTTTGCAAATTCGAACACGACACATTGTCTCGTGATGTCGAACAGCCTACCGATCAACCAGCGCCTGGCCGCATCATATGCCAACTGCAACATGTCACTGCGAACCTCGTGACTTTTCGCTCGCAAGGCCAACGTCGACAACTCCGGATTTTCGCGAGGCCTTTAACTCTATCGTGTTTATAGAGAAGCAGCATAACCCAGCAAAAATGATTCTGAAAACTATGACGAAAGATTCTGTGAGTGGAATACTGTACAAAAGGCAACAGTTGTCGCACTACCCAAATGTAAATAAAGCTCCAAAATAAAGCCAGAAATCGCCAGAACCTTCTCCTATTTTTTTGAGTCCACCATTAATGAAGAACGTCGCATAACTGAAGATAAGGACCAACACTCAGCAACTAAAGAAAGGAGATAGGTAAGCCTCGTTATTTCTATATGAATTCCCTCGGTACCACTCGGAAACAACTCCGTTTGTCAAAGCTTATTCTGAGTTTTATTTTGCACGCTCGCGCTTTCTCCGCGACAAAGAGACCTTCTTCTGAAGCGGACTGCTGCGCTTGCAAAAGCAGCGACGAGGGACCCGCCAGCGGCATTGTCACAGTTCTTGGCCGCCCTCCTCATCCTCGTCCAATTGTTTGTCCTGGCTAGAGCGGAGTGACTTGCGCTTCGTTGCGAAGCACAGGCGTGCGGTAGAAGGCGTTTTCAGGGAGTCCGTGGGGACGGGGAGCGTGTACAGGCAGTCCGCCGCGTTGGCCGGTATTCAACGCAAATCTCTCTCGCCCGCTCGCTGCCGCTGTCGCCACAGCGATGTGACGCCCCTTCTGTGCTGCGACCTTTCCCACGCGTACGCTCTCTCGCTCTCGTTCAACTTCATCTTGGCACAAACACAGAGTCCTTGAGGAGGGGAGAGCGGCAGAGCGCGTGCTATTTCTGTACAGCATCGAGCAGGTATGCTCACTCTTAGAGCAGAGCCCCGAGCCCAGCCTCGCCCAGGCTGGGCTGGAACTGTCCCGAAGTATCATCAGCCTTTCCCATTTCGTACTCTCTCTCCTCTCAACTTTTCCCTAGGCATGAAATCGCCCATAGCGCTCTCCTGGCTAACCGGACTCTGCCAGTCTGGACTGGCCATGGAGACCTTGGTCACCGGTGCGACTAACCGGCCAGTAGTACCACCGTGCGACTTGTGCAGGTGCGGGGAGAGGGCGCAAGGTTTGTTAACAGCATGTCAGCAAAGTGAAGAGCGACAGGTGGACGAAGCCTTTTGCGCTTAAAAAAAGTGAAGAGCACTGAATAAACAATAAAAATAATTAAACAATAAAAAAATAAAAAGTGAAAACACACACACATACACACACACACACACGCGCACGCACGCACGCACACGCACATACTTTTTCATTGAAGAAATACTGCAGCGAGTACTGTAGTAAGGAACGAGAGGGCATTTGATCTTTCCTGAGCGGGAGACAATGAGACAATGGATCCTGGACAGCTTGTTCACCGAAGTGGAGACTACTTTTCTCCGTACACTCACATCAGCGTGCCTCCCAGACATTCCATATCACCATACCCAAGCGCCGTGCGCAAAGCGAGCTCAAAGAGCAATTTTTTTCGCCCCCCCCCCCCCCCCCCTCTCCCTCTTTTACCGGTGAAAGACGAGAGTGGGCGTCATTAGTCTTTGGTGGTTGCTCGGACATACGGGCCCTCATTTTTTTGCCCGCCCCATTCCAACTGTCAGTGGACTGCTCAGGGGCTGCACCCACGATCTATCTTTACTTTTTAAAGTTCTGTTTGGTCTGCTCGCTCCGAGTGGGGCGAATGACTTACTGTTCTAAGCTTGTTAACGCGTAGCTTCGAGTCTGTTTTTGCCACTTCTGCTCCGGCCTGTGCCCTTCACGGGGCTCGACGGGCACAACGCGGCGCCGGCAGCGTTGACCGGCGTCGCTTGGGTTGCAACCACGAGTCAATAGCGTCATTTCAAGCAATAGCCATCTTCTTTCTTCTGAGAATTTAAAACCCCAGAGCTCTGGCAGTTAGACAAATGCGTTATAAAAACCTCGCGCAGGGTATTTTGCATTATACAGTAGGTTCGTTCTCCTTTCTTCCATTCTTATCGCATACGTGGCGTAAGAAATGTGCTTAGAGCACTATGTTACTGAAAGTGAAACTGATCAGCGGCAAAGCGATTGAACTACTGCTGATTGATCGCGTAGCTGGGTGGTTTCCTGGCTCGCGGATGACTGGTGTGGGACCAGACGCTCCTTTCATCGGAAGCAGCCGAACTGCAAGCATGAGACTGGGGTGCCCCGCATCAGCCTCTCCTCGAATTGCGGCCACCGCGGCCGGAATCTAACCCGCGTCACCCGACTCATTAGTGGACCTCCAGCTCTAACCAATGGGTCACCGTGTAGAGGCAGATCTTTAAAGTGGTGACTTGAGCCCTAACATTATATAAACGTTAAAATATATAGAAAAAATCGAGTGTTGCGCTTGAATTCGTATTAATATTAAAGCAAGAAAATTCGGCGGACTAAGCAAGTGAAAATTAATGAGTAATAAATAAAAAGCCTAATTAATCCCTGACCGACTCTGTCAGTGCCGGAGAGAGATCTGGAACTGATTGTTTGTGCTCTGATTTCGTTTTGTCCAGGTAAATTATCACTGCAGTGAACCATTGAAAGCTTTATTTGTTGTTTTCAACAGCCGCAAGCACGCGGCCTTGTTTTTTGTAGCGCGCGGAACGCTCTTGTTGGTGCTCGTTCTCGCGAGACGCGGCTCTATCACTTTCCTTGTAGCGCGAGATGTGCCGAGATTTTTCCTGAGTGATCGCAGCGAAGCACAACTGTTTCCGTATCATTCCAGATGTTTCCAGGTTTCTATCTAGACGGTACTTCGCCCACTTTAACTTGAGTGCTGACGAATACAACAGGGATCCGTATTTCGACAGCCTACGAACACGCTCTTTCCGTTATTGCCGCCACCAAGCTGCTTAGTATCATTTCGGGTGCAAATCAGCACTATAAACAGTTAATTTAAGTGCAGCACCAGCTTGCTGCGAATGCCTAGCTAGCATTACGTAAGGTGGTCTAACATGTGGCAGGCAATGGAGCCGAGTCTACATATAGCGAAGCACTTCAGGGTGGCAATCTACATCGACAGGCAGCTTCCCTAGCTTTATCGGTATAGCTCACAACTCTGACACCTATAGGGTAACTAGTTGTAGACCATTTGCTTCCGTAGTTTGAGTCAAAGCTTGAAGGCCTGTTTCACACTTTGTCCCGCGGCAAACGAACAACTGATACAAGATGGGGGCGAGGGTGGTAAATGAACCTCTCCCGAGTTCGCGGCCCGCATTGCGCTGTGTCTGATAGCTAACAGAAGAACCATTTAATACCGTTAATAGCGGAAAAAAGCATTGCGCTTGAGTGTAAGGCTCTTTCGAGATTATCTCTTGGTGTTTCTGAAGCAAGTCTTCATGCTACGTGAACAGGCTTTGATAAAAGTACGGGCGTGCTTAAACACTCGAATGAAAGCTAAAACACTATACAAGTTTATAGCTTTTTAGCGCAACGGCACACGGCCAAGTAAAGGAAGAGAAAAAGAACGAGCTCTTCCTTGCTTCTTTCGTTAGTCGTGTGCAGTTGCACTGAAAACTGAGCTCAGATAAAAAAACTCAACTAGTTCAAAAATAAACTTACTGAAGCGCTAGCGTTTACTCCGGAAAGCGTGTACTATAGCACCGACCCACTTTTTTTTTTTTTAAGGGGGGGGGGGGGGGGGGGGTCACGGTAAAAAGCGAGAGGAGTTGTGGCTCAGGGGGAGAAGAGATGAGTAGGCGCTACATTTAGATTATTGAGGAGTTTTAGCTCTCAGTGGTCCTATATATGAACATTGAAGTATATACACGTGGTTACTGCTAATAGATCTTAACCCACCTTACCCAACTGCTATTCATACGTCAAACCCGTTTTAATCTGCGTTAATTCATCTATTAATTCACGTTATTCTGCTTCCTTATTCATCTCTGGCTTTCACATTCATAGCATGTAAGAGGTCTTAAGTGCCCTGCAACTTTTCCCGAGCTTGCTTCATGCGGCTCACTAACGATTTTGACTGTGCACGTCGACGCATGCGAAGTTGTCTGTGGAGTTGTTGGTCGCGCTTAAACATAAAAGCCGCAGATCTCTGCGTGGTTCGCTGAAAGCAAACCGAACGTACGATTTTAAACTATGCTGTATGTGTTCTTTATATCAGAGCAATAGATCGCCCGTCAGAAGGGTAGTGCTGGTAATATATTTAATATACTTGTTTTATGGCTCCACTTACCCGCATAGGAAGCAAAGGTCGTAAAAGTAAGAGAGACATACCGCGACTGCCAATGAAATCGCCGGGAAACGCCCTAAAATTAACATGCATAGGTATGCTGTAGCTGGAGTAATTTTTCAGCCGTGCCATTTCGTGCGTCAGCATTGGCTCTCACTTTGACATTGCTGTTCAATGTTATTTTAGAGATTTTGTGATCATAAATATTGAATAAAATGATGTAATTTGAGAATGAAAAAGCATTACGCCAAGCGCCGTGTAAATAGAACGAAGTGAACCCTTGTAACTGAAACATACCATTTAGCTATTGATATAAAAACCAAAGATGACAGAATGTCAAGTTGTTTTTTGCCTTCACTGCATGCAGAACACCCAATTCAGCTTTTTAGAGAGCTGCAGACTTAATATGAATGACATCTGCCCTTGAAATTGAATCAGGTAGCCGAACACTTGTAATATTCTCGCAAAGAACATTTGGTTTCGTTTGGTTTGATTTATGGTGCTTAACTTTCCAAACCACCTGAGGTTCTTTAACGTACACTAACATCGCACAGCACACGGGCGCATTGCTTTTCAACTCCATCAAAAAGAGGCCGCCGCGACCGGGATTCGATCCCGCATCCTTGTTTACAGCAGTAGATTATTCCAACCCCTGCGTCACCGCGGCGGGGCTAACGAAGTCGAATAAAGAAGTAAATTTGAGTACTATTTTTAAATTAGGGGTTAAGCTGGAAATTGTCAGTTTTATAACACATAGCGTGTTCTATGCAGGCACGCCTTTGCTGAATCGATGAAACGATTCTTAGAGAAAAACAGAATACAGGGTTGCGCTTAGATCTGCTCAAGAGCTGAAATGCTAAAGCAGTGACGTTTTTGTTTCCTCTCTCTTCCCTTTTCTTTGTTTTTTATTTCTCTCTTTCTTGTTTTTCTTTCCTTTTTTTTATCTTTCCCTCTACTTTTAATTTTATTTCCTATGCGTTTGCTTATGGGATCAGTGTATTCGAACCCACGTCTTTAGAGGACTCAAACTCATGACGTTTTTGCTATCATGACCATCATCACTATCATTATCAGTATAATCAACTATCACAATCACTGCTATCACCAGCAGTCATCATCATCACCACTATCATGTCATTATCCCTATCACTAATTATCACCAGAATCACTAACGCTACCATCCCTGCCATTGCTATCACTATATATTCCTAACAGTATCACATGTGTTAGTACATCTTTATGGTGTTTATAAACGATTGCTTAATCAATTATTGCATTATGTTCAATTACCATACAACTAACGACTGAAGTTCATGCATACACACTTTTGCCAGTGTGTGTGTGTGCGTGCGCGCGCGCACGCGAGAGAGAGAGAGAGAGAGAGAGAGAGAGAGAGAGAGAGAGAGAGAGAGAGAGAGAGAGAGAGAGAGAGAGAGAGAGAGGCTGAGCACAGACTCGAAGCGAACGATTTGTACAGAAGCGTATGAGTTCACGTTCGTCAAAGGTTCTTTTCAGCGTTTTCAGAGCAAGAGTATTTACAATCCCAGTTTCATACATTATATATTTTGTTCTCAGTAAGATGCCTCACATTAAAGAAACAAATGACTAAATACATGCTTTTCATTGGTGGGAACAGAAGTTTGAATACACGCTCTCCCCTTTCCTGTAGTGAAGGTTGGGTATACTTCTGGGTGATCTCGTGGTACATCCAGGATGGTACGTGCAATGTATTTCTAGCCGTGTTGAAATTCAACCGCTGGAGACACAGGCGCCTATCAGCGGAACAGTAGAGAATGTATTTCATTTACCCAAGCATGCGAACGCCGTGAAGACGCTCCAAATAGTGGCCACTTGCTTCCGCAGATAGCAGGTACGCCAGCGGGGGCATGAGGCGGCATCACGGCCAATATCGGTGCGCCGCAGGTAAGACTGAGGCCGGCTCTCATGGCAGAGTAAGCCGCATTCGAGCCACACAACTCCTGGTTGAGTAAGCAGTTCGGGATTTGGGCCCAGGATAATGAAACTACTCATGTCAAATAATACAAGAAAAATGCTCCCCATGATTTCGGAGGGCCGCATGTGTGACAGCTCTATTCTTCTTTTACTTGGCTTTATTCAATTCTTTCTCTTTTATACCTATGTCGAGTCATGCGATTTGTTATTCCTACAGCTCTCTAAAACAATGACATCGAAAAAAAAATAGTTCCTTTATCCAAATAATGGGTTTGCTAATTCCCTACAGTACTCTAAGAAAAACAACCAATAAATTTGCTCGAGTTACCTATTACCATCGTTATTCGCAGTGCAGGAGAGCCCATATTGAACAGCCGCAAGCATTTACGTCAATTTAACTTTTGAAAATATTTGGCATGTTTTAAACGCAAATTACAGCCCTACGCTCACTTTACAACGGGGGCCTTTAGAGAGGCTCTTCTGATGTTATTCAGCTTCATGACGATCTGCAGCAAGAAAAAGTTTAGGCGTGAGGCTACGACTGCAGCATATCTTCATAGACTGATCCTAATTATGAGGCACATCACATTGTGCAGAGAAGTGGAGAGTTAGGTAACACCAACTGCAAAGTCTGTCTTGCAGTAGCTAAAACGGCACGTTGCTCCTTTAAAGCGTGCTGTGTGCCGTGCACTTAAGTTTATGAAGAAGCCAACTTCTGCTTAAAAAGCGAAGAATCGGGCGCGCGGGAACTGCCGGTGATGTAGGAGTCTATCTTGTGCACGCTTTATTTGATGCTGTGACCTTCTTAGGCAGCCACTGTGAGCGCATGGGTGACACGTCTTTACTGCAGTAAAAATATTTACTGTTCATCATCCGTGCAACTAACCTCGCCGAGCTTTGAAATATAGGAATGAATGAATGAATGAATGAATGAACGAATGAATGAGAGATCATGAAAGACAAAGCAAAGGCTTGGTCTAGGTAAGTGGACGTGATTGTTTACATACGTAAAACTCAATGATTTCCCCTGAAGACTATTTTATAAATTTTAAACCAATTGGATATAAAATTTGATGCACTGAATTCGTGCCCTCGCAAGCTACGATCACAATGAAAACGCTCTGCTGAGGGCAAACCTGGGGCTTTTGCCGCTGAACACTGCGGCGAGCAGGAATTCGTGAGACAACAAGGAACAAAAGGTGGGTCGCGCCGGGACCTTCAGGTAGTGCAAATCTGGACCAGGAGTCTGGAAGCCAAAGCGAGCACTGCACACTCGCAAGGAGGGCGAGCAGGTGAGCAAGGGGTGAGCGAGCGGGGCACCCCTCTTGGCACCCACCCCCGGCATGCACGGCCACGCGTAATTACTTCGCGCCCGCGCTGTGCCGAGAAGGCGGCCGGCGTATAAGCGGGCGCCTCCTTCCACCCCTGGCTGCGCTGCAGCAGCGGGAGATGCGTCGCCGCTCGCGGCCACTCGAGTCCTGCGCGGCCAAAAATGTCCCCGCGTGGTACTGTGGGGCCTGTCACTCTACCGCGGCAACCAAATTCCTGCCGCCCTTTCTCTCTCTTATGAGGATGGAGAGAGAGACTCACAGAAATAGTAAATCTCTATCCCACTTCACCCGGCCGGCCTAATAAAAATACGATTACGAAAACACCGAGCGCCGCTGGCTTCTAAAACGGAACGAAGTCGAATCGGAAAGGGGGACACGCCGCCCGACTCGAATGCCGATTATTTTTGCAAGTGGCGACGGTGCGCGCTAATGTGCCCAGAGCAGGCTCGCTTCTTTTGGTAACATGTGGGAAAGACACAGGGCGCTACCTAGTGGCACCAACTCAGAGTTTGAGGGAAAGAAAGTCTCGCACGCTCACCGCTGCGCGGCGGGTCGATCTCCCTAAGCTTAGAATCACCGAAAGTTTTTCAAAGTAACGCAAACGTGCCCGAGGGTGCCATTTTCCTTCCAGACCGCCGGACCTGGCCGCCGTCTGAACGGCGAGTGATCGCCTTCGTAAACTTAGAACATGTTTTTATTCTCTGCAGAACAGGAAGATTCCGACACGTTTATTCAGGACAGCACAAACAGCGTTTGTGTATGGTCGCTGACTTTATTACTGTTGTTAACAATCGATGGGGAAAGGTAAGCGTGTGGGTAAATAGGCGTCTACGCTGCTGAGCCAGACACGAAAGGTGGGGTGCGGAACCGGATTACTTGATTACGCTCTGAAACGATGATTTGCTTTGTGTGCGCGACCAAAAGTGAAGCAGCAGGTTCCCCGAGACAGTATCAGTATAGTTTCCTACCTTTCACCCTCCACGAGGAGCATTCTATCGCCGCTACTACATCTATTGCCGCTACAACTCGACAGAGGTCGAGCTGATGAAGATCAACGCCTTGTTTATCTCCGCATTCTGGACACCCAGGATCGCTCCAAGGAGCGTTATGGAAAACGAAGTCCGCGTGTCAGCTATGCAATTGGTGATTTATTGTGGGTGTGGACGCCTCTGCGCAATCGTTATGCCAGAAGCTCCTGTTCAACTGTTCTGTTCTCATTCTACGCCGCACTGAAAGTGGCCGATGCACATGGAAATATCAAGTGGTACATGTCCTTAGGCTCAAAAGGCTTCATCGTCGACCGCCGGTTTAACTCGCCCCGGAGGCTTTGCCTGTGAGGGGTGACGTATCACGCACTGAGAGTTGCATCGTAAGAGAATAGAAAGAGGAAGACGAAGGATGAACCAGAATCTGGTATGCACTGGGACTGTTAGCTCCTCAAACTAAAAATAAACACCTTATTACTTAGTCTTACGAAGGAGGTTGCGCCAAGATTTGGATACCTCGTGTCTTCTGATGATAATAATTAAAGAGCTTAAGCCGTTTGAGTGCTCAATATCTCTGTTTTCAGGGTGCCCATTTGTATTTTAAAAGCGCACGGTATGTTTAAAACAGATGAAAAAATAGCCAGGGTTTAACTCAGCTAACCAATTAATACGCCAGAAAGAATTGTTTGGTATGGTGTGGAATGGTTTTTCTTGGTGCTTAAGCATTGAGACTGGCACAGACCTTGGCAAAGTGTTCAATGTCTTCAGTGCATGACATACACATGTGGTATGTACACATGTGGTTGGTTCGAATCCGTATCGCAAAACATCCTCCAATGTGACAAGCAAATGAACGCTAAAAAGAAGCAAAAATTATAGCGACCCTTGAGCTTCGCCTTTAAGAGTATGACGCGACAGCGCAGGCTACCAGCCCACATGTAAATCCCTGCTCTAAAAGCCATATGAACGTGGCTGCATGACCTAGGAGTACCGTGAATGCAAGAATCCTGTCAAACTGATTCCGATATCTATCTTCCATATGAGAGGGTGGGCCCCAGTTGGCAGCTCCTGCCAAACGTGACGTCAGGTAACCAACCCTACGACCAGTCAGTGCGAAACCACGTCTGCTGCCAGCTACTGCCTGCCAGCGCCATGATCGTGACTTCTCGCTCACAACATCGACGTCGGATTTTGTGGTGACCGGTTGAACAGAAGCTGAAATGCTTATTGGACAATTTCCTGAGATACACGCATCATATTATATGAAACTTGCAGATTAAGCTCACGAAGTGGTTTCGCACTACCATTCAAAGTAATGACGTAGTCTACTATTAAAATTTCGACAATCATCAGGCTTCTTCTCAAAGCACTGCTGGTGAAACTAGAGAATGACGTCATTATGGGGGACGTTTCGAATTTCAGCAGCTTTCTCCCATTCCTTTTTGTGAGTCACCCGATGACGCCGAACAACATTCTTACTACCTTTACCTTCGTTGGCGTTGTCTTCTTCCTCAGAGCAAGCGTTTCTGCGTTGGAAATCCTTCACCTCTACAGATGACGCTAGCGTGCCCTGCAGAAAGTCTGAATGCCGAAATATCTTTATGAATCAATTACGTCGTCAATTTAGATGCTAACGCAAACCGGCTTGGCATGCTTTTTCTCACCTTTCACACATTTCACTTCTTCTTTAGTTTAATTTTAAAGCCGCTTCAGTTGCCCTTTAAACGCGGTAAATAGTTTCGACACCATCCTGAATGCTACACGAGAAAGGTTGCGCTAATATTGGATACAAAAAAGAGGGCAAATATGGCGACAAATGAACGTCTATTAGTGATGCCGTACGAGTAAAAGGCGCGGCAGAGGCGATAGGATGGAGGGCACTGTCGTAGCAATACCTGCTGCGCATGCCGTCATCCCACTCACCACTTAGGTGGCTCGACAACGGTTGGCCTCACAGTTACTATGGAAACTAGTGCGGCCCAATCAAGATTTCTGCTCAGCTTTGGCGATCGTACGAGTGCTTTTGCACCAAAAGGAAATGATTTCCGAGAAGTGGCTAAGTACTGTGTGCGCGCCGGTATGTTGCTTCTCTAATCAGCGAGCATGCACGCTTCTCCCTCGCCGCACTCCTACTGAAGAATCCGACTCCTATAGCCAAACCACTGTCGTATTCCGCTAACGATGTCTGTTCTCCAATCAGCTCGAACTTAATTCTTTTGAGAGAAAGATAGGGCTAGTTGCGACTCTAATGAACGACATATGTGCAATAGTGTGCCGTTCATACTCATCTACTTCTGCTTTATTGATTATGCGAAAGCATTTGACTGCGTAGATCACAGCAGATTGTGGCAAGCTCTCCAAGAGATGGGAGTTCCAATGCACCTCATCTGTCTCCTCAAAAACCTGTATGAGAGACAAGAGGCCACAGTCAGAACTGGGCATGGTCTTACTGATTGGTTTCCGATTGAGAAAGGAGTGAGGCAAGGCTGCATACAGTCGCCCTGCCTATTTAACCTATATGTAGAGTGCATCATGAGGAAGGCCGGTCTGGAAGAGTCTTCAGCTGGAGTGAAGATTGCTGGAAAACGTATAAACAACCTTAGATGTGCGGATGATACCACTTTAATGGCAGAAAGTGAAGTGGAACTCAAGAGACTTCTGATGCGCGTGCAAGAAGAGAGTGAGAAGTTTGGGCTTAAACTGAACATTAAAAAGACAAAGATCATGGCGTCTTGCCCTATCAAGTCCTGGAGCATCAGTGGACAAGAAGTGGAAGCTGTGACAGATTTTCTCTTCTTGGGCTCCAAGATTACCTCGGAAGGAGACTGCAGCCATGAAATTAGGAGACGCCTGCTTCTGGGAAAGAGAGCCATGGTTAGCCTTGACCGCCTAGTAAAGAGCAGAGACATTAGTCTGCCAACCAAGATCCGTATAACTCGTGCTATGGTCTTTCCAGTTGTGATGTATGGATACGAGAGTTGGACTGTGAGGAAGGCTGACCGCCGAAGAATTGACGTGTTTGAATTGTGGTGCTGGCGAAGACTCTTGAGAGTTCCTTGGACTGCCAGAAGATCAAATCAGTCGATATTGTCGACCATAAACCCTGACTGCTCATTGGAGGGTCAAATTCTAAAGTTAAAGCTCTGCTACTTTGGTCATCTGATGAGAAGAGAGGAGTCGCTGGAGATTTGATGTTGGGAAAGGTTGAGGGTTGCCGGAGAAGGGGTAGGCAGCGAACGCGATGGTTAGATGACATCCTCGAGGCACTGCAGATGAAGTTATGTGATGTTAGGAAGATAGTGAGAGACCGGAAAGCGTGGCGTGACATGGTCCATAGGGTCACGAAGAGTCGGACACGACTGAACGACTGAACTGAACTGTGCCGTTCATTGTAAATGTCGGTCAAGAAGTGAGATAGGTACTGCGCCTTAATTCCTTTCCTCAAACACGAAACCAGCTAAATCCGGTAAAAACAGTTTGACAAACTCTGTGCCAATCTCTTCATGCCGAAAATTTGCTGATGTAAAGGCGCTGTTAAAGGTGCTATCGTGTCGAATCTTTAGGCGCACCTTAAGCCTCGGCATATATTTTTCTTTTCATTTGTGATCTTAGGCTCCTGCTATGACTCTAGGCATAATGAACGCATGAATGAATGCCTAAAGAGGTTGGGCGGCATTTTCTGCTACAATAGTCACAATACGTAAACGCTTGTTTTGACGCGGTAAGACAAGGGTCTATTAATGAAGTGCGATACAGCAAGATTGTGGTACAGTAAGATGAAGCTTTATTGCACTGTGCCTTGAGACTAGCTACACAAAGAGAAATAGAGCCGCAATCAAATTCACTCATGCCGGACCGCTCTTTCTGGCAACCTCTACAGAGGCCGGGACCATGCGGTTGCGATTAGCATATATAGTGTCGACTAGCGGCATCTGGGATGCGAAAACACAGAGAGCTGCCTGTGGCAGATGTCGCTCTCCCAGCAGCTATGGTCTGCATCCACACAAACAGGCTCCCATCTGTGAGAATGCGCATATGCTGGCTGTCTCGGAGTATAGATTCCTATTCTCAAGGGACAGCGTGTTATGCTTGACCTCCCAAGGCTGACAGCCGCAGTCTGCACCAGCCACTCAAATGATTGGAGCCCAGTGCAGCGCGAAGCATGCGCGATGGTGCCTATCCACGGTTCTTGCGTCGCTCGGTGATTTCAGGGGAGCGCACGGGCAGCTGGTCCCAGGCGCGGCCGATCATGTTGTATCTGGCGGCCAGGTGGGGAGAACGCCTGAACACTTCGTCCACAACGAACACCTTCAGCAGGATGGCGGTCACTGCAAGCACAGCACATGAAAAAAAAAATGGGGTCTTAAAAAAAGTAAAATAGATAATTTGATCATCATCAGTCGTGCTTTCTATTTCAGCAGCCGAGCGTTAACTGTGTCGTCCAATCGGAGTCTAGGTCACGTAAGGGATGAAAAAACTGCGATGTAATCGCCGCTTTTTCACTTGTCGTAACCAAATGGCCCTCCTCGGTGACCTGAATTTACAATACCATAAGCGTCATCAAAAATAATAAAACACGCGACCAAAAATTAGGTACCTATGCTGCTTAATGGCAGTGGCCGGAAATGTGTGCGCGACTTTCCGAAGCCGCTGGGAAACAATCGATGTAAGAAATTTGTGCAGACGTGGGTAATAAACTGTGACCCATGAATCTGTCTGCACACAGGATGTGCTCATCTTCCTGTTTTGAAGTAAACTGTGCCCTCAAAGTGATTTTCCGCAGGGCAAGAATCAACGCTATAAAGACGTCGCGAGAGTGTCGCCTCTTGCAACGAATATGTGTTCCAGAACGCAGGGGATTAGACAGCTACCACAGTTGTAAATGCATAAGCATTGCATGGTTATGTTGTTGTTGTGGCTGTTCAATAATCATAGTTAGTTCAATAATCATAGCCAAATAAGTCAATCAGACGTCGAAATAGCTAGGAGGGGTAATGTCGACGACCAAATAGAGCCATGTGGTATTTAACTTTGGCGACGTAGGCACAGCTTCCGGTGGCGAAAATTTGATATGTTCGAACGTAAACGAGCGGGAAAGGCTGTAATTTGCGCGCACAAATGGGCGAGAATGGTTAGAAAGTGTGTAAAGAGAGGCAATCAACCAACTGCTGTCTGAAAAATTCCGAGAGCAGTGCAGAATTTGCAGTGCAAAAATGCGAGAGTCTGAGCGTTGCTGCTTCACACGGTACATCGCGCGCCCCTTGTCGAATTAAACTGATTGATTTATAGGAAGGGAAAGGCGCGGCAACTGTCTTACTCTTTTTCTGTGGACATCTCAACCGCGCCGTAAGGAAAGGGAGGAGGTGGGAGTGAAAATGAAAAGAGGAGCCGTAGTGGAGGTCTACGGAATAGTTTCGACCACCTGGAGATCTTTAACGTGCGCTGACATCGCACTGCACACGGACGCCTCTTCGTTTCGCCTCCATCGAAAGGCAGCCCCCCTTGTCGAATACAACCAGCGTTCCGGTGAATGCATCCCTTCACCGGCGTTCTTTTAATTGGTTTACAGGAAAGGAAAGGCGCAGTATAGTTGTCACTCGTGAAATCCTACTGACACATCTCGCGGACAACATGCGAGCGCTCAGGCTTATGCCTTTCTCCAGTTCAGATTCTGCAGTGATCTTTTTAGCTCACGGGAAAGACTGTGTGCAATGGAGAATGGGTTATTCAGGCGTTAGCTGATAACGGGTACGCGTGGCGTCGCCATGCTTTAACTTGTGAAGTTCACTGCATTCGTTCCGCTCATCGCGACGCCTTGCAGTCATTTCATATGTGACGTCATTAAATCTGCGAGCCTGTCGACGCCGCATAGCCAGACAGCGTGCATATACTGGTTGTCAATATAAAGTAATGCTTGATGAGGAGCTTACCCATGACCTGCACGGCGACTTCCTGTCCCTTCCAGAAGGCGAGCATGGTCAGAGCCAGGAGCACGAGTAGCAGGAAGACCGAGGAGCTAGCGTTCTTCCACGAGAAAAGGCTGCACACAGCAGACAGCACGGGGATTAGTTTGCAGAAAGTAGAGTGATACACAGTGTCGGCGTTTAGAGCGAAAACTACCTAGCATGCCTGAGGCCGGTTGCAGTTGCAGGTGACATGGCTGGCCACTGACTGGCTGTACGACATCACGATACCACATGACATCAAGTCGGTGACAACTCAGGCAATTCTATTGAGGTATGGGAATCGCGACCCTTGGGTGTCGAGTCAGGTAAGTTACTTCTGTGATCTTGACGTACGGTTTGATTAAAACGGGGATTTATACTGTTGCACTTATACTGTTGCCATTCATGGCTAGTCTTTTATATGTGGAAGCTTACAACTACTATTGGAAGGGGTATATATGATATAATAGTGGAGAAAATTAAGAAATTAATGGTTAAATGAGCATCGAGATGCACGTACGCTGAGGATACACAAGGGGTACCGCAGACGGGAGCCCTTGCCTATACGGGCGACATGAAGACGCGTGTGGACCATTAATTAATTGTGCCTAAGCAGGCGTTGCGCCAGAGATGCCAATCTAAATATGGTACATGCATTTTTAAAATCTACTAATGTATAGCTGCCGACGGGCACCACAGTGCGGGACTTGTAAAATAATGATTTCAGCCTGCCGCTCAATCCGTGTATTTTTGCCACAACGATGTTCTAAGTCAAAGAAATAACGTGTGCCAGTCGTATAGCTCACCTCTCGGTCTTGTCAAAAGCAGTTGAGATTTCCTGGAACGTTTTCTAGAATGACGAGTACAAAAATAAAGGTTATATATGTGATAGTGAGATGGTAGACATTTTACTTTGCATACTGTATGCAGAGCATGTTCCGAGCACTGAGAGGACAAACGATCTGCTGCAGCAGTGTTTCGCATGACAAGAACGAAAATATATAAACTTACCAAAGACTATCACGGCACAAGGAAAGTACGCACAACTGCACCTTAAGGTTTAAAAATCGGGTATGAAAAGACTACTGCATTTAAGGCAATTACCAGGAACAGACATCATGGTTTCCCCCCCTTAGTAATATTCTGCGCAGTAGACGTCTTTAAATGCCCTTTGCTTCTATATTGTTAACAGCTGCACCATACCAGAGATAACAAATGCGAAATACTGACAGACCAATTAAATGACGAGATTAATTGGATAGTTTTTTTTTTCTTGCAATAGCAACACAGCTAGGCTGATGGTAGATATTTCTACTTTACCTGGGGGCTCGTCAGATACTTTGCCTTCCATTGGAATTCCGTGACAAGACAGGTCCCACCCAAATCAATTTACGCTAAGATATCATCACGAGTGCACTATCCAATTCACACTGTCCCCTCAACCCTCTAAGTCTACCTGTATCATGTTCCATAACATGCTTGCTAGTTGTGTACTGAATTCAATGTACTTGAGCCGCACAGGGCAGCACTCGCAAGTTGGAAGTGCAAATTAGTTTTGTTGTGCAGTAGCATTGGTAATAACCTACATTCTAAGAGTACTTGCGATGTCACCTTTAATCCAATCAACCTCTTTACATAAATGCGATAGCATCAGGGTACTCATCACACAAAAATTCCTTGATTAAACGAAGTCATAGAGGTCACGTGACCACAAAGAATCAATCGCACAGCATCACGCAAAGGAATAAATTCAAAAACTTCAACTTATTCAAAAACTTCGGGGTCCTATTTCCACAAACAAACAAACGAACAAAATGCAGTTGAAGACTGGGATTCTGCCGCATTCTCCAGATCTTTTCATCTCAAGATCTGAGCGAATGGTGAAAAAAGATGGGGGGGGGGGGTTCAACACTGGTCCAACTTGACAGAAACTGGACTAAATCTGACGAAGTCCAAAATAAATTATTACGTGAAATGATGGTCACTGATGGTCATCTCGACTTCTTTTTTTGCACTTCAGATTCCTTTTGCCACCTCCAGAGCCGTACAACACACAGATGGTATTCAAAAATCATAAAAACTAATGTACACATTGCCCACACCAGGTAATAAGCTGCGCATCATCAAGTCAGATGCAAGTCATGAACGACGAAGAAAACACTCCTTAATGAACGCCCTCAAGAGAGTGGAGCCAGGCTACTGCCATGACATCGCGGTTAAATCACGTTCACGGAGGCAGTTCCCAGCCGTCAGCTATATCTGGACAAACTCTTTTAGTGGCAATTGCCCCTGTCGTTCTTGACTTTTAGCTGCCTATAGCGCTCCCTGCCCTAGCATACACTGCGAACAAGCCTAGAAGTGAAAAAAAAAAAATGCAATCTTCTCACCGAGACTCTCATGTCGAGCTTCATGATTTTAGGGACATCAGTCAGTATGCAGATGGAGCTGCGACGCTTGCTGGGCTGGATGGTAGTGGAAAGAAAATAGTAAAGATATGATTTATGAGCCTGTTAGTTTGATCAGCTAATTCTGCGGCACCTTCGCAGCTTTTAATTGCCTCGTACTCAGATGATGATGAGGGAATCCCTACGATGTAATGAACAGTTTGAGATTCGAAAAATATTGCGCATGGACAAAGTTCAGCACTGAACCGAGCAAATCATGGCTAAGAATGAGAGAAGGCGTCGATTTGCTCTCCTATTTTATCGGTATGGTCAGGTCAATGAAGTAATTGTTAACCGAGGCGTTGCAGGGCCACACAGTGCTGGAAGACGCCTGACGAAACAAACTGACTGGCGATTAGGCACCGAACCTTCACAGAGGCCCAGCACCTGACAGTTCTGATGAAGGTAATGCTACTGATATGTGTACAATGTAGCAATGGTCAAAAGAATCTAAGGGAAAAAATTGAAGAAAATGCAGTCCTTGAATAAAAGGGTAAGAACCGCTCACAATGCTCAAATGGTTAAAATTCGGTTATTCTGAACTTTTTTAACGCGAGAGCTTTACCCACATTTTTGGATTTCGCCGAGGTGGCTGGGAAGCCTCCTTCAAACAAGCATTGAATAAAATAATAATAAACGTTACCCGTGAGTTTCGAATGCACACAGAGGCAGAGAGATTAGCCAGTGCCTTAGACCACTGTGCCGCGTATTTTTTTTTTTTAGCATGGTATTTATTACACTGAAACAATGTTCTGGGTGAATAGGCTATCTAGAAATGATTAATCATTTGTACATAGTGATTGTGCGGCACACGGACAAAACTTTATCTGCGCTAATGTAACGCTTTCACGCTGCACTCGTTCATCCTCATTATGTTCACTTTAGGAAAAAGTCCAATATATAGCGTGATGTGCTTGAGCGCAAAGGCGTGAAAAGTAGCCGAATAAGCACTCACCTTGGTCCGGTTGGAGCCCGTGAAGTTGCTGGAAGTAGAGACAAAGCCATAGCTCGAGAAACCACTTCTATAAATTCGCAAAAATGGAAATAATGGTTCCAGTGTCTTTTTTCTGATATTGTTCAATGTTGAGAACCCTTCAGTTTATTCTTATATATCTGCATTTGCATTTTAATGTGTAGCAAACAACATACAGCAGCGCACTATTTCTTTCAGCTGCCTTGTACAAGCCACAGATGTAGTTTATAACTTTGCAGCATTCTCAATTAACTCTGTTGGACTCCTCAGAATATAGCCGATGGCCGTTTGTTCTTTACAGAGCTGTATTAAAACCATGAGTTGCTTATGGGCCGCAAGCTCTTCATATATTTAGTCAAGATACCTCAGAGGTCTCAGTTTGGAGCATAAATTAAAGGGGGTAGCAACTGCACATTTATACAGATTAGAATTACAGAAATAAGATACAAATAAAACGCAGATACAGTAAAGTCAATCAACTGCTCAAGAACAATAAAAAAAAGCAGTTCACTGCATCAAATCTGTACATGCGGAAATACAGCGCGGGTACAGAAAAGAAACCATTAAACGCAACCCAACAAGTATGTCAAAAATATTATGCATGCATTTGTACTGTTTGTACGATATACAGGAAATGATTACACAACTAATTCGCTAAATTTAACGAATCTTCTTTTATACTTAATTTTACGGACAAGATTTTGATGAGAAATTGAAGCGCGAGGGCTAGAATTGTGTGTACCTTTTTTAAACCTTGTGTATCAGCAAAGTGGCTCGAGATATAGATTTGAAGACACCAAAGAACCAGACCTTTGGACCTGACCAACAAAGAGCCTAACTCAGGTTTTTTGATGAATTCAAATCTACCGCACCTGTCCAAGGTGCTCGTCGACTCGGCAGGCGACGTGGAGTACACAAACACACACACACACACACACACACACACACACACACACACACACACACACACACACACACACACACACACACACACACACACACACACACACACACACACACACACACACACACACACACACACACACACACAATGAGACATAGGGGGACGAACTTGAAGTAACACGACGGAAATAACTTTATATGACACAACAGAAGATACAGGCAACATATTTACAAAAGAGAGGCTGCTGAATGGAAACTACGTACGACTCCAAGAGCTAACACGGTAACAGCCACATGAGCTCATTTCTCTTTTTACGACTTCTAAGTCGGGGCCTGCCTGCTACTGCTAGTTTCGTCGACGGCCAGAACCAGAACCGCCGATGGTCGCGCGGCGCTCTCTCAAATAACCAGCGCCGAACCTTCTAGACGCGGAGGAGGAGCGGAAACAGCTTAGTGCTGCTCGGCTCGCTAGAAAGACCCGGAATCTACTCGAGCCATCGTCAGCACGCGCGACCTTCCCACGCGAAGTGAAGGGCCAGGTCCGTGCGGAGGGATGCACGCGTGAGTCAGCCCATGTCGACGAGGACGATAAGGAAGGCGCAGCTCGGTGGCCGAGATTGCGCAATTGGCCGCGTCGCCGTCTAGAAGCCGCTCGAACTTTCAATCTGTGTCGCTTCCTCCGGCGTGCGCGCCGAAACATTAAAAGCAGACCACCGCGGCCTTACGTACATTACCCTTAAGATTACAAATTCAAATGGCGATCAGGAAATGTTGTTTACGTAAACGTATAATCATTAGGTTGCGTAGCGTATGCAATTTACGCTTTGATGTACTACCAAACTTCACAGACCACACCTAAATACCTCTGATAATCTCTGAAATATAAATTTATAAACAGAAAGAAACACCCGGTACATTGCTAAATTTACACCTACCTACATGACTTAAGAGGAGGAATCTTGCACTTCCACAATGCACAGTTTTACAAGGAGAAGCTTATGAAGTCTAATGATAAACGCAAAACAGAGCTTATCGCCTCGTAATTCGGACGCTGCTTAGACTCGAAAGCTAAGAGCATGGCCTTTTCTGAAATGGCTGATATAAAAACGCATAAACAAGAGTTCCAGTCAGGGTCCCTTCAAGAAGGCCAGAACAACTGTGGGCCTCATTTACTCTCACGCGGTCCAAGGTCAGAGGTCAATCACAGAGAAAACAACGAAAGCGTACAAGCGAGGACTTTTCTGGCTATGACACCTCCAGACATCCGGCCTATATTTTACCAAAAACCCCCGGTGAAGCTTACTCTTCGCCGAAGGACTGTCGAATAAGGTGGAAGATAAGTGGGGCGAGTAGCAGCTGCAGGAAAAAGCCCGTCCAGACCGCCCACATCGTCACCTGCGAAAACATATATGAATATACTCACGTGTCATGCGAGTCACTCGAACAGGTTGTCAGAAAGGATGACTTTATAAGAGAGGGACACTCAGTTTCGCAACATGTGAAAGCTTAAATAAAGCGCGCAGGTTGTTGATTACGGTACACTAACATGCGGCGCAAACAACACAAAAACACAGGGAGAAGACAGAACCAGCTCTTAGCACGCTGGAACGCCGCACAAAATGTAACTTTTGGCGTTGGGCAAACTTGTCATTGAAACGAACCTACGGCTGGGGCCTTGCAAGAAGATTCATCAGCATAATAGTAACCCTTTTTTGGTGAGGCAACCAAGGGAACAATATACTGTGCTGAAAGGCAGTATGCTTTGAGAGAAATCGATTAAACGAATTACGGAGCTATATACGACCGCGTAGGAAGGGGACAGAACGTTTCACCTTCGTGCATTTTGCTCCACCTCAAAGGTTTATCACACAGTGTAGTCATGTGAGCACGGAACCGTTTCCACAGATGATTCTGATAACGAGGAGTGCCTCTGACGCGGGCGTGCCGTGAGGAAGGCGCGGCACAGGGCGGCGCCCCACTCACCATGAGTAGCAAGGCTGTGCGGAAGGGGTGCTCCCAACGGATCAGCTTGAGGTACTCATGCTGCACGTCCTTCAGCCAGTCGTCCACGCGCTCTGCGGACACCCACAAACACGGAGGGCGCACGTTAAATGATAGAACGCATAGAACATTCTACATCTTGTCTCGAAAGAGATAAATTATATCTTCTAGTAATGGTTTAAAAGCGACAGAAAAACAAATACATCTCGAATCCCCCTCACGCTTAGTTATAGCTGTAAATTAGAAATGTATGAAAAACAGCGCATTTCACAAACATGTGATCCTGAATCACGCAATAAAGTGAAGAAAAATGACGTAATACGTACCGTATTTCAGCAGTGTGTTTCGGACGCTGAAACAGAAAACAAAAAAAGGGGAGAAATACTCGGTTAGACGAGAACATATTTGTCGTATATTGCTAAAATGGTTAAGCACCAACTAATGTTCCAAATCTATTTCTGCTACGTTTGCTTCAGGGCTAGTTGGTTAATTTTTTTTTTCGAAGTGGAAGGGAGACAAGACAGGCCCCTTTTGTCAAGATGGAGGTTATTTCTGTAGAGGAACGTAGGCATCTCCAAGCACTGTGATCGTAACAGGTGCGTCAGCATCCCGCGCCACGAGAGCTTAGTGGTTTCCGACACCAGTCGTCTCAGGGCTCGCTGTCTTCTTGCTTTTTTAATCTTTCAGCCTTCATACTGGCAAAAGGTGCGATTAGCGCCTGTCTTTCAAACTGGTTTCTTGATTTGTCTATTATTGCTAATATGGCAGCAGCAATAATGCAGTCTGAATATTGTCTGCCAGTGTGTTACGAACAATCTAAGGGTAAAGACACGGTGTTACTTCGGACGCTGGAAGATTTGCAAGTAGACCACGACCGTAACGCTGCTTTAGTGTACGATTACTGCCCGACAATTTCAGCACCTTTTGCTTTAGCGTTTACCGTCGAAAGTAAAGGCCTTTTAACTAACATTGAACCACAAGGATTTTTATAGCGAAAGCTTTACTACGCTCTTCCGTTGCTCCTTCGCGGACTTGGTAACGGTTGACCTTGAACCGAGAAGAAACTACATGACAACTATGACATCACTCAGCCGCAGATACGCCGGAGCCACACGCTCTACTCTGCCTAATCGCTTTGATAGCTATGACGTTATTCGGTAACAGCGCCGCCTCCCCTCCGCCGCATTACGAAAGCTCTCCACATTTCCACGCCTCGTGAACTGCCTTCGGTCCAGCAGTGGCGAAGACGCTAAGACGAATCCAATCATCCGGTCGACGTAGCTCACCGAAAGGCTGCCGCATAGAGACGGAGAGAGGCGGGCCGAGCGGAACGTGCCGCTTTCGCTTTGGCTGCTTAGGTATAACCATGTTACGCCTTTGGCTATTTTTTTTATTCCGGTAAACATCAGAGTTCGTAAGAATTTCATTCGTATGACTGGAAATGGGACTGCCATGTCCAGGTACCAAAACTATTGCTGTCTGCACCGCCTTAGGTCGACTACGGAGAGCTGAAATATCGCTAAAAAAGCGCTTAGGACTACCGGCTCCTCGGTGTGACCATTGTGACTAGTCGTGTGATAATGGTACGATATGCGTCGTTGCCTGTCCGAACTTCGCATGTAAGCGAGCAACCCTTGGTGGAAAATCCTTGGATTAGCAGGCAGGCCCCGAATAACACAACCACTCCCACGCAGAACGTTCTCAACGACCTGTGGAACAGCAGAGACAACTCACTAGGAGAGGGAGAATGGCGAGTCCGGTATCCTGCGACACTGCTCGAGCTGGCTGCGGCGCTGCGGCTCTTCGGATGGCCACATCGACCCCTGCTTGTAGCAAAAGGACTCTGGCGGTTCCACTCCATGAGTGAAGGTGAGTGCCTTCGAGGGCTCCTGTAGATCTGCGCCGCTCGACTCCAGTGACCTTTGCCTGCACGGTCATATCAAAGCTTGTGCTCCAATAGCAGCATGGACATGTTAATTTAACCCACCAACTACTTGTTTGTTTTCCTGGCGCGAAAAATGGCACTTAAATAAAGAGGGCAGATACACTAGGATTCTACTTGCGTGAAAAGATGGGGGCAAGCCATACGTAAAGTAATATGTAAAAGACGAAGAAAAACGGAGAATGTCACGCAGGTAGGTATAACAACAAACGCAATCAGCACCGCACCTCAGGAAGGCCTCTCGGATACGGATCTTCCATTCAGTCAAGGAGTGCCGCGCACGCTTGGGCGACTCAGGCTTCTTAAGGAATTTCACCAAAACGATCTGCTCTACGGTGCTGTCTCCCACAGGTGGGGTATCCTCATCACTCTTGCTCGACATGCTCGTTGTCTCGACTTCGGCATTTGATGTCGTGGTTTCTGCGATGTCCCCAGTCTCCTCGAGTTGCTGCCTCTGAATAATGAGCAAAATGCGGAGAGAAGGGAACAGAGCCATGATTAGTGCTGTTCGGTGAGGACGTGCATGATAGCATCTGGCACCAAATATACCACGACCTCGGTGAGCCGACAGTCGCAAGTGTGATGCAAAAAAAAAAAAATCCCACTGTGATTTGTTGAATACAAATTTAGAGAAAGTGGTTCAAGTCACTATCATCACAGCGTTAAGTACGATTCTACGCATTCGGAGCATACGAACGCCTTCACAATAAGCTGTTTACAAGCACAACAAACCCTCATTGCCTTCTCAGAACATCGAATTCCTCGAAGCAACAGTGAATGAAGTCACCAGCATAGTCAGACACAAGATACACGCACAAACACCACGAATGGATGAGACGCATTTCCACAGGTGAATGCCCTCATAATCAGCCGAAGCACCACCATTTGCGAACAATGAGAAACGGGTAGACACTTCGCAGGACCGGCTTCCAATAAATCTCTCAAAGTACACGACACGTACCGCATCCAGGTTCCCAATACTAAAGCTCAGACGTCACGAGCTGCGCGCTCGGGCCGCCGCCGGGATAAGGTTCGGTACCTACTCAAACAACTAGAAAGAGGCACTGTCATAACCTACCCGGATGGTGGCACTTGCCGAGAGGCTATCAAATCCTTCGATGACATCGGTGCCCCTTCCCATATCGTCTACGATTCTCAACGAGCCTGCCGCGATTGCACAACAGGCCGGTCAGAATCAACTGATGAGGCGATCATCCTGAGATCCCGCCTCGCCGAACAGCCGGTTTCATCTATACAGAACATAGGCGCTTCGCTTCAGATGAAGCTTAACTGAACTCACTTCAGATAAAGCTTAACGAATGAACACTGTTGAGGTTTTCCTGGACACATTCACTGGCTGCGAGTTAACAGATGGGCATTATTGCATCGCACAGTACGTCAAGTGCATGCGAAACGTTTACCGAACCAAAGATCATGAGCCTGCTGATAATTTCTCTTTCGAGTATCGCATCTTATGAAAGAGATGAGTAATTGAAATGCCCCTTTTGTTCGAGCACATTGACCATTGGGCTCAGTGAAATGACCGAATCCGGCTGTGGTATACGCATCATAAAGGTAAAATACGGATTAATCCAGAAATTAGGAAACACTCGAAGTCCGCCAGGTCTGAAATGATGTGTATTTTCGCAAGAACAGCGCTTGAAAAGGAAAAACAATGTCCGGCCTGAGTTTCAAAAGGCTGGCGGAGCTGAAGGCACGGCCGGCACTGCCTTAACCAGCCTGCGCGACAGCTCGTCCACCAGTTTGCTGAAGACAAGAGAGTCCACATTTTGCCCTACCAGGCTTAGAAGGAAGACGTCACCGGCCGACATGGCCGACACAACGGCCGATATGCGCGCGCTGTTCGGGTACCGCCAGCCCAGAAGTCGGCGCCGGAGGGGCGCGCACAGCAGCAGTAGCAAGCGGTAGACGACCGCGGGTACGCCGGCGACCAGTAGTAGAGCGTACCAAAACCACAGGAAAGCGAACAGTTTCTCGTTGAGAATGTTCAGTGGAAGGACGCAGATTGCTTCGCGGTTCTCGAGCGCACCAGAGTGGCCGTACTTGTGGAATGTGCACATAGCGATCCGTGGGAACGCCATCACCGCGGGACTGACAAACTCGCGGTCCTCACCCTTATGCCAGCGGTAAAGATCCCAGCCATAGGTGAGAAACCCTCCTCCTAGCACGTAGTCCGTAAAGCCCGCTTGGACCACGACGTTGAGAACGCAGAGTGCCTCGCAGAGAAGGTACTTCACCAGGTAGCAACGGTTGCGGTTCACGTTGGCGACGAGGAAGTCGACCATCTGCGAGCGGAGATCTCCGTGCTCTTGCGTAATGGCGGAGCGTATGTCCAGAGCTGAGACAATGGCAGGCACCTTGCCGCCTTCCCAGGCCTTCCAGAGCCAACGGGGCGTGTAGAAACAGAGAGCTTGCGCGAACATCAGGAAGCAGACCCACTGGTAGTAGGTGTGGTACTTGCGTGCTCCTCTGCCGGGGCCTGCTCCAGGATAGACGACACTGTCGTTGCACGAGGCGTTGAACAGACTGCGCAGGCTGTAGGTGGACTCGACCCAGCAGTATGAATCCACTATATCCTTGGGCAATGTCGGGCAGTAACAGTCGATGGGCTTACCCACGTACTCCTTGGCGGTGAGGAGCATACAAAAGGCCATCAAGAAGGCCACCGTGGCCCCGGTGTGCAAACGAAACACGTTGCCGTCGATATGCACTCTACGCAGCTTTAGCAGTTTGCTCAACTTGCCCAGCAGGTGGAACATGGCGGTTTAAATTTTGTCCTCAGTAAGGATCAGTATAAGCCGCTGCGAACGATGGCCACTTCTGGCCCGTGGGAATGGGAGTGCCTTGAAAACGCGGCGTCGTTGCGAATGCGAATAAAGGCGGAGGTTAGGGTAAGAAAGCGCGTGGTTGTGACATTAGCACGAGAATATGATGCACGAGTAGGTGGCCGTCTTTTTCTTCTCTATAAATGTATAAAAACGACGTACAAAAAGATGGGGTCGAGGTGAAAATTTACGTAAAAAAAAAAAAGGTTTTCGCGCAAATAACGTGTTGGTTGAATGAGGGAAGGCCCCAAGCTCAAGCGAGAAAGGCGCCCTTCAACTTGACGGCCATAATAAGGAAATGCCACCGTATTTTTGAACCCCTCACAAGCGCCCTTGCTCTTGTGTTTCCTTTCGTGTGAGCTGCGCGAGGTGAAGAGTGCGACGAAGATGACAAGGGAAAGCAAGGTGAAGAAGAGATTGAGACCAGAACACAATTGTTCTTTGTCATATCAGAGGAATTAACTCACTATCATACGATTTCGCTAGCAGTAGTGCGCACAATAGATAGATGGATTTATTGAAAGGAAAAGGCAGAGAGGTTGGCCCGAATAATTCAAATCTGGCCTGCTACTCTGCACTGGGGAATGGGAAGGAGAGAAGAAAGAAGGTCATGATGGGTGACGATGTGGGAGAAGGCACATGAAATATATATACAGACACAGCAGCTTGCTTTACAAGCGCGAATCAAGTCCGCTGGCGCTCAAATAACGGCAAAGAGCACGCACTGCCTGGACGCCCTTCCCCTTGTCCTGCCAAGCGCCCAGCAGCAGTTCCTCCGACAGAGGCTTCTTGTCTAAACGTTTCAAGGAAGCAGCTAGCACATTTCTTTCGTTCGCATACTCTGGCAGACTCAGTGAAGCATGCATCAGCGGCGTTAAAACTGGTTTGCAGGAAAGTAAAGGCGCCGTATTTGTCACAATTCTCCGCGGACACCTTAACCGAGTCGCAAGGACAAGGAGGAAGGTGGGAGTGAAAATAGAGAGAAAGAGGTGCCATAGTGGAAGGCTTCAGACCACGAACAGATGCTTCCACCTCATCGCACTTTAGTGGTCCAAAGTTCCCCCTATGTCATAAATAAAGCTGTATCCATAGAGTATATGGCTATGTATAAAAGCCATTCCTAAGCGTAGCCACGCAGATTGCTCTCGCGTTACTCCAGATTTAACCACAAGCTAAACAGCTAATTTTATTTCATTAAGGTGTTGAAGCATACAGTGCCATTATATACTTGGCCCAGCTGATATCAGGGAAACCTTGGTTCCCGGGGGCGGCAGTGTGGGGTACTCTAGCATCACTAGATAAAAAGGGTGCGCAGGCCCCCTTTTTAACCTTTTTTTTTTCCTGGCGGCCTATTCACACCGCCAATTAATATTTCTAGCCGCGCCACTACGCACCAGTCTCCCCCGTTAAGAATTCAGTGGAAAATATTTTTGCGACGTGGAACACGTCCTTACACCAACCATGTAGCTGGCGTAAGTGAACAATCATTACTCAGTGCTGCCTGATGTACCTCAAGGTGACGTTTTGAATGCAGGACACTTATTCCCGTTTTATAAACAGAACTTATTACCCTTCCCATTGTAGTGAGTAGGGATTCTTAACGGTACATTGAATGCAATGACTGAAAAATTTGCCGACGATCACATTACTTTCTAATGCGAAATTTGAGCGCAGCTCATTAGCTGTGTCACCTTTTTCGATAGATTGAGACACAGATTTCGAGCAAGACATGTATGTACAATTACAGACAACTATTTTATTTTTCGCACATGTTCCTTCAAGAAACAGTCCACTAACAGTTCTTGACTGTCATGGAGGAAGCTTTGTGGTCGGAGAAAGGAAGAGAGCAATTAAGTTATCGGGAGGGGCGCGTGGGCCCATAGGAACGTTGCGCGGCGAAGAGGCTAATGCCACAAGCTGCAGACGAGAAGAAAGAACCTTCGCAAATGTCTTATAATCCACGTTGCATAAAGATATCGGACAGCACCCTTCAACAGTTTGCAACCGACATGCGTCTGTGGTTTTCAGAATTAGTACGGCGTGACCAGAAGAGATAGCAGGGACTGACTGATGCCGCTGTATCATCTTTGCAGCGTGTACCACGTCTTCCTCTTGAGCTCTGAATTGTGCCTTTCATAACTGCTTCACAGAAATGGGAAGGTGCAGTATGTCACTTGTTGCTGTGGACACGTGAATCGCGCCGTAAAGGAAGGAAGGAAAGTGGGACTGAAAGCTCTCTTGAGCTCTGAAGCGTGCCTTTCATAATTGGCTCACAGGAATGGAAAGGTGCAGTATCCGTCATACTTGTTTCTGTGGACACGTGAATCACTCCGTAAGGGAAGGAAGGTGGAAGTGAAAGTGAAGCTGGTTACGAGGGACAACGCCGACAGCGACGACGACGCGAAACCCAGAAACGGGCGCCAAAGAGCTGCGCTCTAAGATCTACCAGGGCCCCGCCGGGGTGGTGCAGCGGTAAGACGCCCGACTACTGTGCTGGAGTACCCGGGTTTGAATCTCGACCTCAGCGGTTGCGCTTTGATGGAGGCGAAACGAAGAGGCATCCGTGTGTTGTGCGATGTCAGCGCACGTTAAAGATGGTCGAAATTACTCCGTAGCCCTCCACTATGGCTCCCCTTTCTGTCTTTCCACTTTCACTCCCGCCTTCCTCCCTTCCCTTACGGTGCGGCTCAGGTGTCCACTGAAACAAGTGTGACAGATACTGCGCCTTTCCCTTTCTGTGAACCAATTATTATTATTAAGATCTACCAGGTAGTACCGAACTGATTAAAAAGATGAAACGCTGATGTAGGATTTTACCCTGTCAGGTACAGTGAATGTACTTAGGATCAACATAATAGACGCTTCCAGTTCATGTAGCCATGAACTGGAACTCATGACATATGCCTATGAAGGCATATGTCATGAAGTAACAGGATCCTGCAGGAAAAATTCCTGGATAATAAAGTAAAAATTACATGGGAAGGGGTAAGAAGTACGGAAACTGCCAAAGTATGCAAAGGATTAAGACAAGGTTTTCTTTCATAACCACTGCTGTTTATGTAAGGGTACAAAAAAGTAATCTGGGTTTTAATCAGTCGTGTAGGTTACTAGAATAGCGCCCCCTTGGTGCACACGATGCTACGGTTTACTGTCAACCGATCAAGTGCTTAAAATACAAGGCCGTGCAATACATAGAGTGAAATATAAACGAATCATTGTCATACCAGGAAAAACACAAACAGCATGTTATCCCAAAAGGGCGAAAAAATTCCGGATAAGGAAGCATAGTCAGCTGGGGAGATACAGCAGGTATGAGGCTCGATTTCCGGTAAAAACATCCCCGGAGAAAATGGCCCCGGACAAAAAGTCCCCATTTAAGAAGTAGGAAAAAAAGGTCCCTATACAGATACAATCAGGCGTACTGCAAAGTCGAGCTCTTTCTCTGCCTGGTGCTCGGCTTATCAGGGCTGAATTGCATTCGTTTTCACCAACGTTCTACCTTACATCTTCGTTTATAGTTTTAACCTGAGCATTATTTGTATTTTTGAGCCCCGCCATTTTTTTCCCACGTTCTGCTCGAATGGTTGAATTGAGTAACTTTTCTTGGCAAGATCTGCATTCCATAATGCAGGTGGCAAATAAAATAAAAAATAAAAGTTAAATAAAAACGAGAAAAAACAATGCAGAAGAAATACTAATAGTAACACTGTTCAATTTACGGGCCTATTCCTAGCGCATGCAAGGAGGACGACAATACATATGACCGGAAGTGCGTTTTTCATATGACGACTCAATTGACTGGCTTTCTGCTGCTTCGAGCACTCACTCTAAAGAACAATATTATCGGCAACTATATATAGTAAACTAGAAATCCCATTTCTAGCTCACTTTACCGGCAATTTAGGTCATAGAATGTCATATCTAATAATAAGAACTCAATCTTTTTTTTTTTTTTGTAACATGGTCGCAGAGTGCGCTGCCGACTGGTTTTCGCCTGCTCGATAAAAACGTCTGTCTCATCTTACAGACGTAGCAAGGTCAGTCACAGTACATTATGATTGCCAGTAAGAAAGCTGATTTTGTTCTCTTTGCTCTATAGGAGACGCATGAGTGTAGATACAACGTTCTCCACGATCGCTTGCAGCGAAATTTGCACGATCTGCTGAGCTTTTTTTTAATATACTTGGAATTTTTTTATACAAATGCCCGTCATCTTATTCTGTTTATTTTGCACCCATCATAGTCGATTCCATTTTGGGACAATAAACTCCATGTACCAACTATACTTAAATATCCTGCTCGATCAGATCTAGGTTGTACGTGGATGTTTAATTCGTTCATTAGGATTTTATAATGACACTCAAAAATAAAATTTAAAAATATGAGAAATAACGTTGCGCGACTGCCGGAATTATAACGATGTTTACTATATAGAACCGGTGATGAAGATTCACTCGTTGAAACTCGCGAAAGTACAAACAAGAAAAAGTTACTTTACAAGTCCGGGCCTGTTATTGCCGACAATATCGCACTGGAGTGACCGCTCAAGGTACTTGCAATTACTCTCACAGCAGCTTTTGTGTCATTTCTGTGTGAGCATATGCACGGGCAGTACTGCAAGTGAATGGAGCTCACAGTGCAGCTGCTCTGCGGGATCATATGCACACGAAATATATCGCGTCTGATTTTCGTATGACTTGATAATATATCAAAACGGGCACGAGCTGCAGGCGTTTGTTCTTGCGCTATTCGTCGTACCGCCGAAAAGCAGTCATGATAATTAAGGGTTGCAAACGAACTGATCTAGTTTCGGTGAAGAACTGCAACGCATATATATGTTAGCCGCGAAGGCAATCCGTCACCGAAGAGTCTACTTGTCGCGCTCAATGCCGTTGCTCTTCGCTCTCATCTTTATCCTACCGCAAGAAACATGTTAAAACAAGTGCCAGTTTGTTTTTTGAGCCTCGAGGAGCAATCAGCCGCCCCACAGCTCGCAGAAATGTTGGGAGTTATGCCCGAAAACACAGCAATCGCTGCGCATCCAATGCAGACGGCCCGCGCTTTTGCCAACACCACGAAAGTCACTGCTGTCGCCAGCGCCGCCGCATCTCCGCTGACGTCACGGGCTGACGCTTGTCTATACTCGAACGTGATGGTACTCATCCGGATTCCGATGAAGGCGCACTCACTTTTCCTGAGGCTCTAGGGTTTAGAGACACCAGTAAAAGGATCATCTATAAACGTTGTCGGGTGAACGAATCTGCGGTGCAAGTTATCAAAAAGCGACTGGAAGATTGGCGGCTGAAAAGCAGAAAGATGACAAAAGGGTGTAACTGAAATGATAAAATAGTTAAAATTTGAAAGGTTAATAACAACATAGAAGGTATAAGGGAAAAAATCCGAGCATGGCAGAAACTAATCCATCCAGTCATTCCTGTATGGCAGCCCCTACTTGCCGAAGCTGCCGGCATAGACATATGAAGTCATACCCTCTCCAACAAGAGGGCACTGTTCAGTGACCGGGCAAATGTAGAGAAAGCGAAGTGAGGAGAAAACCTAAAAGAAAAAAAGGAGGGAGACGGGAACGTGGCATTATCTGTCGCCCTCAGGGTGACCTGCGCATGTGTACTGCCGCTCACGCGGTAGCTGCACCCGGTAACATTAAAGGTCCCTAATGCCTACACCGGAGGCATAGTTTAGTTGTCTACACATTACAGCTACTACATTTCACCGAACTTAAAACAGCTGCCGCCATTGCAGGTTGGCACTAACTAGTGTCAACGTGCACTGAAAGAAAAAAAAAAAGGCGCTAAGTTGGCTTCAATTCCGTCCAAGACCTTTGCAGCGAGGGCTCCATGGGCATCGCCACGTCGCTGGCTAGGCTGTTTGTGCACGCTTAGCTGGCGCAGTGCTTCCACTGCGGCCAGAAGCCGTGTTTACATCAATGCGACAGTGGTGCATCGCATAGTAGGGTGCCTGGATGCCCTCTCTCGCACATACCAATTTGTAAGTTTACTAATTACCACATGATTTAAATGAACTCGCAACTCACACATCTGACTTTGGATTCTTAAGGGCAGTGAGCTTTTCTCATGTCAAAGGAGCTGCTTGGGTAGGCAGCTGGACCACACCATGGTCCTCACATGAGAGAGGGCATCCAGGCACCCTATCGCATAGCATTTCGTAGCGCCTCACGGTAATGCGATGCGACAGCGTTTACATGTAGGCATCATCTCTAGCAAGGTGGTCGCATATCGAAAGCAACGGTGGCGCCAGGTTGTAAATTTTCCCAATTTGATTTAATATTTATTTTATTTATAGCAGAGTAAGGGAAAAGTTGTGATATAAAAACAGTGTATCAAGCGAAATAAATATTTCGTCGCCTTTTTTCATCCAACTCGAAGCTATCTGATTATCCCGCGGTTTCTGGTCATGGTGCCTAATCAACGCTTACTCGCTAAGCCTAACAGCTGTCCGATTCCAGAAGCTTCTTAAAATTTGAAGCGTTTTAGCGCCAGAATTGTGTGGTGCGAGCATCTTCAGAAAAGTAAACCAGCTTCGGTCACTATTCATTTGCAGCGAACGCGAGATACAGTGGAGCGGCAACAACAAACTGGCCGCCGCAATCTTGCCTTTAATGCGATGCGACAGGATTTACATACATGGCAAAAGTCGACTTGCCCCTCTTAATCCAGCCCTGCCTGGCCCATTAACGCGATGTGCTTTCCTAGCGCATTGCCCCTGTTTACATGAATGCGATGCGCTAGGAATCGGGTGCGATGCCCTAGCTGTCGCATTCGTGTAAATACGGCTAATGCGAAGGTAGGACCTGTCCAACTGGCGTGCCTTTGTACCTGAGCTATAAGTAATCCGTCGCCCTTTTGCAAGGCAGCAGCTGGAGGCAGGGAAGGTTGCTGGCCTTTGCGCCCTTGACCTGGGGAATTTTGCATGCGGAGGGGTCTCCTAAGTAAGCGCACTAAGGACAGATTAAAATTTGGTGGCAGGCTAGCCCCCACAGGAAGCGGCGGTGGCCTACCTGTCCCAGCCCCGTCAATGCCAAGAGCAGCCACCCCTCCTTCCCAGTAGCAACACGGACAAGAACTCCATGTGTGGCTTGCAAGAACTATAGAGACGGACGCAAACAGCAGCCCCCGTGTTTGCGTCCGTCTCTCTAGTCATTGTTGCTACTGCACTGTAGACCTCAGTACGATATATGCCAGCCACTGCGTATTATACTATAAAATGTCTCGCATTTGGGAAGAGTATGCCGATGCGTTTCAAGCGACTGTTGCACGTGGTGGGCAATACTGACTACTTTGTCGTAGGAAACGCGGTGAGGACTACGTAGGCAGCTGCATGTCAAGGTAATCACTATTGCAATGACCATTTCCAAGTGAGAAAAATTTTCCTCCCTTGCGAAATCGAGTTCAGTGTGATCACATGGAACTACACATGCAGAGGATGGCCTTGCAAATTCAGTATAAAATGCGGTTGAATATGGAACGGGACTACCTGCCTAGAAATGCCGAACAAGCACATTTTTCAGCGCAAAGTTGTTTATAAACGCAACTTCATCTAATATAAAAAATTGTACACATCGGAAAATTAAGCAATATCAGCTTTTTTTTTTTTTTTCATAAATGTAGCTTACATTATTCTACAGTTGCCTCTCATTGAAAGGTGAACATGGAATAAAAAAGGGACAGCGAACTTACCATTTTGCGGCGCCGATTGCGACTCGAGGAAGGCATGGTGAGGTCCGTGTGGCTTGGAGAGCGCGGCGCCTAGATGTCCGAGCTACGGTCGCGCTGTCTGTCCGAGTTCGCGCGAATACCTTTTCCTTGCCTGTCACTGCGCACACTGAAATGGTGCGTGCTGTCTTGGCAGGTCGCACTCAACGCTCCAGCCACGTGTTATCTCCGTAAGCCTGCCCACACTCTTTCCCTCTCACTTTCTTCAGTTGTGAGAGAAACTACTCAGGGAAGCCCTACAACCAATGGCGTTAGCCGGTTGTGATGACGTCAAGATTAATACCGCCCATGAAGGCACTGGCCGAATTTTCACACTGGTGGAATAACCCTGACGACATTAGAATCAGTCGACGGCGATAGATGGGGGGCCTCTTTTATTGGCGCTTGCCTCTTTCCTGGAAAGCGTATGCACACTACAGGCGCGACCTCTCTCCCTCCATTACTGACCACCTTCTCTTTGTATACCTTTCTCTTCTCATTTCACTTTCCTTTCTTGCAACCTGCTTGCCTACCCTCTAAGGGCTGCACAAGAATTAATGTGCTCTTCCTATTTCTGCTGCCACTTCTTTGAGTGAGAGAGTGAGAAGTCTGGCTTTTTTTTACAAGGAAGGATGAAATTCGAAGAAAAAAAACGTTTAAGGGTAGGGCCTACAATGAAAGAAGAGTACAGTGAACAGCAGATATCCGACAACAGTTCCACAAAAGGGGGAAGTTTTCAGAATACACCACGGAGAAGGGTGGGCGGAGGGAAGTTATTTTGGAGCACGTGTCCCGAACGTCAATACCACTCGATTAGCCATGACTGTTTCGTCGTAGCAGCACGTGGCACCGGCCTGCGACGCCAAGCAAAGTGCTCGGCTCAGGACGGATGGGCTGTTTAATTACCCCCCCCCCCCCCCATGATAACAAATGAGGCTCACGTCATATAGCTTGTAAAGCGTCCTAAAATGAACGCTTTCATTAGAGAGATTAAGCTTGAAGAGGACCAGCTGTCGGGCTAGTTGGTTTTCCATAGTTATAGGTAGTTATAGCAGCGCGTAGCCGGACAAGGACGAAGACGGAGGAACACATAAGACGCAGAGGCGCTGAACTGCAACTTTATTTTTGGAAATCAGCCAACCATGTCATATATATACCAGAGAGTAACGCCCACTAGAGGAACAAAATCTAGACACGTGGCGAAAACCGGTGCAACAAAATCAAACACGAGTATAAAAAATCGATAAATCTAAATGCCTAACACACGACTGACATGATACAGTGACATAACATGATAATAGTGGCCGTAGTGAAAGTGCGTGAAAAATCAACAAAAATTCCCAGTCCTTAACAAGCAACAATGGCTAAAAAAGGTGGATGCGCAGAAAACATTTTTTATATAAGAACTTGTATAAAAAACCGCAGAGAAACGTATGAGATGGACAAAAAATAATAAGTAAGGTAAAAATGAAAAAAGAAGAGAGAGAGATGCAAATGTTGAAACAAAATTGAAAGCCAACAATTAACACTGCAAACCAAAAAACCAACAATGAATTAAGCAATATGACTGACTACAATTCAAAAGGTATAAAACGAAGGCATGCAAAGAGTGCAAATAAAATCAAAGCTAAAGTCAAGCACAATCAGAGAGAAAAGCAATTTCTTCGTTCGAAAGAAAAACTGAGGATGTGCTGACGCATTCATCCTTGTGCTTAGCAATCAAAGCGGCTTCCACTATTTCGCGTGTAAGCTTGTTATGGGATCAGTTTAGAATGGTCGTTTTCTGGAACCGATCTAAACCATTCTAAACCATAGTCGAGGGAAGGAGAGGGGCTTTTGTTCCCAGGACCTGGGGCATTTTGCCTCTGCAGGGGGCATCCTCAGTCAGCGCACTAATGGCCATGCACTCGCTCTGTCATGCAGCTTTCCCCTTTACACCTCTGCACTCCTAGCCCAATCGATGAACAATACACGCACTCCCCGCTTCAGGGGGACAAACGCCTGTCTGGTTCCCTTTAGTGCCTAACCTCTGCCACATTTCCCAGTAATCGGCTGGTAGCGTCAGGCGAAAAAGCAGTCCAGTGAGCCATTTGTGAGCAAGCTTTGTAGGAGCGGGACACCTGCATGTGAAACAACCTGTAATTGACGGCGTTGAGTGGCAAGTACGACACTTTCCAAAAAGCGGCTCTAACCGTGCCGCTAAGGGCTAAGGAGAAACGCTCAACACAGACTGCAAGAAGAAACATGAATAGCGATAAATGTTTCAAGCTGGGATCAAGGGCACTCCTAAACTCCAACAATTTAAGAAGATGCATTGGGCATTCTGACAAGTATCCTATACTTCGTCTCACAAGATATCTGCAGCACTGAGGAAGGGAGAGGAAGTGCCTCTCTCCCCTGCACACTATAATAGAGCATTGTACTCCGGCTTTAGCTGTCAGCCCCGTCAATTTGGGTGGCGAGAGGCGCGTAGGAGCCTAATTGCCTACTGTAGTGCACGTGGTCCTCATTGGACCGGAGAGCCTCTGCCTTTCGCAGTGCTGCAAACATCTTGTGAGACCAAGTATAAGTATGCGGAAACAGCATTCCACGTGGCCCCGTTTCGGTGGTATCAGCGGGTGCACCAGAGCATACTTAGCAGAAAGCGCGTACGCTGCGCTGTCTTTTGCTGACAAAGTGTCTTGAATGGCAGAAAAGTAAGTTCTCAACTGATACGACAATAATAGCAGGCGTGTGATGCCCTAGCTTTACATTTCTTTTTAATATTTTGTACGCTTTTTTTTACATGTACCCTTGTCCTTTACTACCGAAAACCGGAAACCAGATGCCTTACCAGCGTGACAGGTTTTGAGGTCGGGGATAGCGGCAAAACCACTCTGTCGATTGTCTGTGTCCTCGTGTTCGCGAGATCGGCCACCGAGCAAAAACATTCTCGAAAAGCGAAGCCGATTCTATACACCATACCGACAGCGAATACAATTCAGCACTAATACATGTAAAAAATTAAAAAATAAAAAAGGTATAATTAATGCGCAATCCCTGACCTACACGCGAGCGTGAGCCGCCACAATACGCAGGGCAGCTGAATACGTTCGGAATGTAAACGACCGCATTTTCCAGTCGGGGCGAGCTAACTCGGGGCGCATAGATTTGCAGCGTGCGTCGAAGCCTCGAGCAACCTTTCCGCGTTTCTGAAGTGTGCAGAACATGCAAATTCAACAAAGCAGGTGACAGAGAATATAAATGACGAAGAAGCGATTACTTTACTAGCCTAGAGCTACCGATCCCCCTGCACTTCGATCGTTGTGTTTACAGTTGTAACATCTAGTCGCTGCGTCGCTATTTCGCAAGCCAATTTCAGCGCTACGTTACTCATCACGCAATACAAATGTTGACATAATTCAATGTGTTTCAAGGATTATGTGCGCGAAGAGAGCACAAGTTACATTCACAGCAGACCCAATAGCAGCCATGCTCCCGCGGCCGGCCCTGTGAAATCCGCCGAAGGTCTTAAGAAATCCGCCGAAGGTTTTACATGCTACTTCACTGCACGGCAAAATTCAAACTATCAGCAGTTCACTCTCAACAAGCTGGTCAGTATATAGTTAAGCTGTAAACTGCTATCGTTCATGCTGCCTTCGCGATTTTCAGACTGCAAGACAGTATATCAGTTAAAACCACATCTAAACCTCTGAAAGCACAGGTTGGGCCTGTGCTTTCAAAGGCCCAACCTGTGAAAGCGCAGCATTGAAAGCACTGAATTAGGGATTTCTACGCTGTACGATAAAACCATCGCAACACAAAAGCTAGGCCCAACCTGTGCTTTGAGAGGTTTAGATATGGCTTTAGCCGATATGCTGTCTTGCAGTGTGAAAATCGTGAAGGCAGTATAGGACAAGACTAAGTGGTTACCTCCGTCAAGTTGTGGACGCTTTTAATATACTAAGGGTGCACTTTTCACGGGAGTATCTGTGTAATGTTTCCAGGAAGAAGCCCTACAGGAATCTTGTTGACAGCATGCTGCCAATGCCTATCTATCGCTCGAGATACTACGTGTACGCCCCTAATGTCGTTTTGAAAAAGAGTTGGAATGATGTCTGTTCGACCCTCTGTAAAATCATTCTTTTTTCAGCTTCATAGTGAAATGTTCCTCGTCAAAGCTTGGCTCGAGGCATAGCTCGAGGATAAATGAATTTTTTTCTTGGACGATAAACAGTTTTCTTCGTCGGAAGCCGATCATATTTCTCTCATTGTTGGGATGCCAGAACTGCCCATATGGTATCCGTTTCCTGCCTGTCGATTAGGATAGGAGCGTTTACGGATATAGGATATGTTTACGACATTGGATTTGCATGCCACGTGGAAAACGCGTATGGCTGTGCACCACTCTGATGTTGACATTCGATCTCTAAGAGACAATTTCATTTAGATTGCCATATATGTTCGTGAAGTTTCCAAGGCTCAAAAAGAGCCACCATCATGGTGTTGTGTGTTAGACGAGTTGGCTACTCTCAAGCGCTTTTAGTGATGCAACAAGAGCCAAAGTGTGGTTGATGTTTTTGGGATGTCCGTTCATGCTTTTCTTTTCTGCTGTGGAATTGAGTCCACAGTAAAAAGAAATGTGGTGCAGTGCTCCAAAAGGCGTCAAAGGTACGTTTCCTACCATGCTCAGAATCAGGTAAAGTGCCTTGCGACCTATTCATGTTGCTCTGCATGCACAGTGTTTGACGCACGCGAATGGATGTAAGACATGAACGTATTATTGTGCGTCTTGATTATCAGCATTTCATTGAAAGCATCATCTACACACAGGAAGTGTTCGGCCAGCAAGATCCTCAACCTGAGTGGCTGCCAGTCCTCGACAAACTAAAATCATTTAATCCATTCTGTCATCGTGCAGTAGCCACAAAGTGATTGTTGCTTTTATTGTCATGTAAATGTGGTGCAGTGGTTAGCGCAGTTGGCTATCAAAGGGGTATCGTAATTTCGATACCGCACAGAGAGTAGCAGTATTCTTTTTTTTTCATTTTCTTCGTGATTTTTTTATTTATCTAATGCCCTAACTTGCCGCGGAAAGCTTTTATTTTTCGAACATTGCATTTCTGACCCAGCAACGGCAGCCGTGAGACAGTGGACAGTATTCAGTCTCGGCCCATAGTCACGACTGGTGAGGCATTTGTTTATCTTGACGAAGTCACCTGAACATTTTAAAGGTATATGAAAAAACATACACGTCCCTTTGAATACAACGATCGATTCGTAATAAATTGGTTTTCAAATTATAATTCAATAAAAGGGAGCTACAATATTGTTTTTTTTTTGTTTAAACACGCATCCGGAAGCTTTTGCTGCTGGGAATATACCTGAATGTGGTCATAAGGACAACTTCTATTCCTTAAAATAAACAAATTTTGCGATAAAAATGGCAAATAAAATAATTGTTCATAAAAGCAACTTTCGCTGAGGTCATTCCAACATGACTGAAAAAATACACTGCGCTAATGAATCAATTAAATCATGTTTAATTACCAGCTAGCCCAACTTTCTACCTTGCTGAGGTTAATACGAGACATTATTCCATAAGATCACTGTTCCATAAATATCGATTGCCCATTTTCTGTTCGGTCTGGCCGGATGTCAGCACGGCAGTCACATCAGACGAACGCAGCTAGCAGGCAGTCACAGAAATTAAATGATAGCTAGTCCTGCTCAATGTTACTAGACTAGTAACATTGAGTCCCGCTGTCGACAATAGCAGTCGCCACTTTCCCTATGCACGGGGAAAACGGTGGCTGAGTCATGCAGACATTGCTCTAATCCGATCACCAAATAGATAATGCTACGACGCCTGAACGCCGCGGTTTTGTTACCCAATAAACGTAGCCTATAAGATAGACAATATGGATAAGAAATGGATGTGGGATCCTTATAGAATAAAATTCCAGTACAGGTATGAGAACTCCACTCAGTAGCTGCTCAAGCAGTAAACAGAATATATGCATGATCGATGGGCCCAACAAAGGTAATTCGATTAGCATTGATCCTAAATATGTCATGAAACGGCTACATCGCTTGCTTTTCCTGCTGAAACTGTTGCGGAAGCCAGTCTCTAAAAACATTCAAGAATAAAAGGCAGATCGAAAGCTGCACTGCATTGCTTGCTTCGCCACCATCGCGGCCAATGATACGTCACCGCCTCTTTGTACCACATAGAAATTATACACTAATTGTAATCAAGCTTTTAGTCCTCGGTCGATTCGTTCAAGCGCATACATTCCACTCATTGCTGGCCGAATGGCTTAACTGTTGCTGAAAAGCTTTTTTTCTTTAAGTCAGGTACCTTCAGAACGCAAAATTGTGAATGCGGAAGCTCCGAAGTGTCGATGTGCGCTACGTGTCTCCTTTTTCGCGGATGCGACCGCTCGTACCAGCATGGCGGTTCTTCTCAACTTAGCATCTAGATGGCGCCAACTATACAAAATGGCCGCAACCATGATGAAAAGAGCTTATGCTATCGCATCGGACTACCTATCATCTGGGCGAAACAACAGAATATCAATACGCGCTACCAATTACGGTCTTCTGTGATCATTTTAACTCACCCGACTTTGTTTTTGCAGTACATCCGATATAGGCAACGATTTTGACTTTCGCAATGACGTAGAATGTTTTTTTTTTTTTTTTTTTTTTCAGAAGCCGTTGCTTTACAAACGAGACAGCTCCGGCTTTCAAAAAAAGAGAGAGAAAAAAAAAGCCGTAGTTAAAGAGCACTGCAGAATCTGCATTGGAGTAATGTGCAAGCATGGATGCTGCTGTTGGTTGCTTGTAGTTGCTTAATTCAGTTCTTGTTTACCCATTTTAGTATTTGGTGGTACTTTCAAATTGCCCGCCAATCCCTTCCCTATGCCCTTTTTTGGCTCTACTTCCGGTTGCGTGACGTCACATCCTTCACGTCATCCTAATTGGCTGCCTTAATTAATTACTTTAGTCTTTGGTACTTTCAAATTGCGCCCCAATCCCTTCCTATGCCCTTTCTTTGGTTGAGTGACGTGACATCCTTGACGTCACCCTAATTGAGTGACTTAAGACTTTTAGCATTTGATACATTCGAATGTGGCGCCAAGTCATTGGCTAATGAGACCGTTTTCGCCTTTTACACTTTTTGCCTCTAATTAATTACCTAATAACTTATCGGCCTAATTATTTTTCGACTTCTCAATTACTCACAAGTGCTGCGGACACAATTTTGTTTGTTTTGCCTCTAAATAATTACCTAAATAACTTATTGGCCTAAACATTTTTTCGGGCACAACATTACGTCACCCTCTATCGATTGACACTACTCATTAACCTCTACCGCTTCTCAATTACAACTGCTGCAGACAACGTTTACATCTTTGCCTGTAATTAATTACCTAAATAGCTTATTAGCCTGAATATTAGTTCGACAACCGCATTACGTCACCCTCTATCGATTGACGCCACTCATTAGGCTCTACCACACGATTTTGCTGACGTGGTTTGCTGACGCGTTCTGCGGACAGAAATCTGTGAACATAGCGAAGCAATGCTTTCGCATTAAAAAGCCGCAGTTACTATTTTTTCAATGCCGCAGGGGGTTGAGGGTGTATATTATAGCTCCACGTCTCCGTAAAACTTAGTATAAGCTCCGAATTTAACGTTCCACTGGCAGCGACTGTTTGCAAGCTACACGTGTATACGCTTAATCGGTAATGAAATAAAAGTTCTCACCGCCCGTTGCAAGCTTTCGAGCTCTGCAGCTCGCTAAACAATCATATGGCAGGTCTAATAAGCTTGGTAATACTGCCCACTAAGAAAGCTACAAGCGCGATCGGCGTATGGTTGTCACGGGGAACCGCCCAAAGCAGAAGCCGTCACTAGAAATACTTTACTGGCCTTCTGATGACAAAGTTCAACCGTTCCTCTGATGATTGTGTAGAAATTGGGTGATGATGGTATAAGCAGGACGATTCTTAACCAGTCATGCATCATGGCCGTACTAAAGAATCGCTGCAAGCTTCTCCGGTAAAGCCGGCGGTCAGCTCGCATTTTCCCCGCAAACAAAGCGAAGACGAGGCGCTGTCACTGTATTACCGCTGCCATACCTTTTTTTTTTTTTTTTTTTTTTTTTTTTTTTGTTATGAATGCCCGCATCAGTTCGATGTTCGCGGTCAATTACAAGCGGACAGGTGAAATCGGTGTAATAAAGTTAACATGCATCATTCATTATTGCAGCTCGCCACTGGGAAACGCAGTCTACTTCCTAAAGCGCAGACTTCAGTCCTCATTCGGGGATATTTTCGCAAATACAGGCATTTTTTCCGGACACATTTGCTCCGAGGACGTTTTTTCCAAGGAAGTTTTTACCGGATCCCGTGCAGCACACTAGTACTGCACTAGTACAGTTTCGGACGGTCAGGTAAACGTCAAATTCAATTTCCTGAATTCGACTGTCCCACCGCATACAGTTGATAGGCCCAGGTTTCCCTCTGCACAGTGATTTTGTTCGTAAAATTGGGCGGCATGCGTAGCTGTGCCTTTTCCTGTAACGTCCTGCATATGCTCACAATCTCCTCGCCTGCTGTTCCTCATAGAATGCTGTACCAGTCCGCTGCGCACATGTTCTTCCGCGAACGAAGTTATCTCGACCAAACAAGAGAACAAGGGTTTCACTCGGCGGAATGTGAAAACTTATCCTACAAATATGCGCGTAGCTTTTCTAAAGAAAATTACAACGGCCACTTTGTGTTGCATACTTGGAAATGATGATGTCTGTCCGAGTTGAACATATGTTTTCTTTTTTTTTTTTTCTGCACGAAAACGAAATTTCAAAATGAACCTTTTCCGCAGAAGGATGAGCGCACATAGCAGTGAGCGCATATTAACAATTTCAGAGAAATGTCTTTAACAATGGCTGCCATCTTCAGGGTTCAGATCAGCAATTTTAGCAGGAAATGAGCTAAGCGAGCTTTGAGCAAACGCAGTACCAAGCTACCGGCGGCGTGCAAGCCGTTTTTAGGAAAAAAGTTGACATTGTGGTCAGATCCCTTTCCTTGCTTTTGTTCTTTTGTTGGCGTTCCCACTTATCCGAAAAGGAAGCATGTTCAGCTTGCCATGGCTCCCATTTCGCGCTCACTAACAAAAGGGACGCTAAGAGGTAGGAGAAGGGGAGAGGGGAGACAGAAGTACAACAGAATTCCAAACCGTATCGGGAGCGGGGACACTCGGACAAAGGTTCAGAACAGCAGATGCTCGGGGGGGGATAGGGGTGGGAGGGGGACATTTATTCCTCACACACTGGAAATTTCAGTGCCTGTTTTCACTGCTGTCGCAAAAGGAGGTTGTCATTCCGGTCGTGGAACGTACGCTACGCTAGCATTTCTAGTGTGACGCGTTAGTAAAGCGTACTAGAAATGCAAAAGTGAAATGAATTACACCGCATTCTTTTTCGCAGAGCCACCTAAAACTTTTCCATTTGTCTTTGTTCTGTGTGTGCATGCGGCAGTGAATCTTCCCAGTCGAAAAAAACTGCAGAACCGTGTCAAAATTACCACAAAATATTCTGTAGTTGTGTCATAAACGTCAGATTTTTCTGTAGTTCTGTAGTACTTTTCTGTAGTTCTGTAGTACTTTTCTGTAGTTCTGTAGCTTTTTTAAATATAATTATGTTGTCTCTGTAGTTCTGTAGCACTTTTCTGTTGTAACTACAAAATTTTTTGATGTTACTACAGAACGGTCTGTTGTTACCACAGGTTTCCCGTCAAAAGCCGTACAGAAATTCTGTCGTAAAAACAGAAAATTTTCTGTAGTTTTTTCCGACTGGAATTTTTCTCTTATTTTTGCAGGTAGATGGATCAGTTTGGTTCTGCCTAGCATCTGAAGATCCAATGGCTCTGTGCCGTAAGTTGTCAAACGTACCATTCTGGGTGGTTTCTACAGGCAGTATAGTTAGAAAGGTTTTCCCACTCTTGCCTTAAATTAAAAAAAAAAAATCCCCGGGTTCACCATTTAATTGTTAATGTTTGTATTTTAAATGGTAGCAATAACCCAGAAACGATAAGACTAACAATAAAGACACGATTTATAGATTTCTTATTCGATTGTTTTCTGCATCAGCTTGTGGGTTTGCTTGTAAATCGGGCCGCAGGGCTGCCAGTACATCACGGCTTATCGGAAGCTCAATCGAAGAACGGGTTTAGGTAAAAACGTCCCCAGAAGAAAAGGCCTCTGAGGAAGCGGCTTTTAGGAAAGAATGTTTGCAACTGAAAATGGCCAGCTGAATGAATCGTCCTGGAACTCACTTCGCAAAACAGTTGTCTGGCCTTCAGTTTCACCCCCCTTCAAGCAGTCAGGATTAATTGATAAACTTACAATTGGCTGTAGTAAGGTTGAAAGTTGGGCGAGCTGAATATAGCTCATTGCAAAAAACAAGGACCAAGAGTAGAAGGACACACCGCGAGCGCTTTCTCACATGGAAAGTTTTTATTGGGAAAACACGGAATAAATACCCATCTCACGAAACTGAAACAGAAGAAAACAAACATGATAGCATCAAGTACAGCTTAAGTGTAGGGCACGATACAGCTGGTGGGGGTGCTTATTAACTAAGATAAGATGCAAAAGCAAAAGCAAATAGCCTCATAGACACGAAAGCAAACAAGAGTTACCAAAAAAGGTGAAGGCAGCGACGTGAGAGATTAGTTCCGTGTGTGTGGTCTAGATATGCCAGTTTTTCTTGTGTTAGAGCAATGGACGGTGCGCTTATGCATGTACTCCCTTGTCTTGATATGTAAAAAGCCTCCGTGATTTCACGCTAAAGTCGTTCCTTATGAGATGACAATATTACAGAAATATATGTGTGTCCTACTCTTGGTCCTTTTTTTGCACTATCTTCAATGTGTTAAATTGGCTGGCCGAACTATAGTTTTCGGGAACCACCGACGGCAGAAGGGGTCGCTGAAAAATCCTCGCTGACGCACTAATGGCGGTCGTCAGCTCTTTCGATAGCGACAGTGTATAATTTTTGCCACATTTCCAGTGGTGATAGACGTTTTGTTTTATAGGGACGACAGGCCCAGCCTTCACCGGTCATTCACAATGGCTACCTGAAGCACTGTTGGCAGCATCTGGCCCACCGAAGGTGGTGGTCAGCGCCCAGTCTATCCCGCAAAAGAAAAAAGCGAACACGAAGGCGCTGTAACGGGACCGCAGTTGCAATATCACATCACAAGATGACAGTGCAGCGCAGGGCTTGTCATGAAACATCACATTTCAAAACCGTGTGACCAATTATGTAGAGCGGTAAGCTGGGCTAGTTGGTTAACGTTCATCTTTTCCACGAAGGGGGGTACCGTGCTAAAAAACACACAGACAAAAGAAAAAGTGGTGGACAGGACAGGACCGTCCTGTTCACCACTTCTTCTTTTGTCCGTTTGTTTTTTAGCGTAGTGAAGCACAGAATAATTCAGACAGGCACTTGCATTCGGTCAGCAAGTTTTGCAATCATGATTATTTTTGAACGCCCCGCATCAGTATGACTTCAAATATGAAGAATTAAAGCAATGTACCATGCAATATTGCAGCACGCCACGGGGAAACGCAATGTGCACCTTATTGCACAATAAAATTTAGAACAGCAAGAAATGATAGAAACAAAACACAAACTAGATTTGAGCTTAAATTATAAAAGAAAATACAAAACAAAATCAGCAGAAGCCAGTGACGGTAAAACCAATTCATCCCTGATAAAGCGGGCGCCAGGCGAGGTGAAGCTTACGCTATTGTATGCATGATTGCTCCTGCTTGGGGACATTTTTTTTTTTCCTACTTTGCAAATAGGCATTTTTATTCTGGGGCCCTGGATTTCCGTTGCAAGAGCGAAGCCCGACGTAATTTATTTTTCGTACAGTGACTCTCTGGTCTCTGCCAAGAAAGCTCAGCCTGTAATGCCACTCATCATGCCGACGGACATCAAATGCTGCATATGACTCGGACTCATGCGGTAGTATACAACATACGTGATTGGTATTTCTGCATAGCTGTTTTTATACCGTGTAAGCTAAGCCGTGCTTTCGATGTACGCACTGAGCTACGAGTAATATCCTTCCTTTTCTCATGCAGGTAATCCCTGCATGTGCGCGTGATGACAGCTTCAGACTGTGCCGAGTTGTGAGCTATTTCCATCCACGAAATAAACGCCATTGTGTGGCTGATGTACAAACCCGATATGGCGCTTCAGGTAGCTCTGAAGATATGGATTGAAAATGCTCGCTGAATGCTGCATGCAATGCCACGTTTTTTTTTTTTTTTTTTTTGCATAAAAACAAACAAACAAGTAATTGAAGTGCGAAATTGAAATATAAGATTTCTGCAATTCGGGACACTCATTCCACCGAATTGAAGCCTTTCGGAAGCATCACTGCTGCCAGTCTGCAGCAGAATGAAGTAGTGAACACGAATAGCGTAGAATATACTTACAACGAGGATAACAATATCTCTCTCCAGGTGTAAGGATGTACTGAAAAATGAGGCTTACGTGGCTCTTGGAACGTAACCTTACACATCTCGGGAGGAGGGGGAGTTGCACCTAAATGTGCAACTATATCCTATCGCAGAGTAACGTCACCCATTTTAGAAGGAGTAAAGTTGCAACTTAAAGGAACACAATATTGACCAAAATATGCAGTGGGATTATGGTGGAAATTAATATATTTTGCCTCGTACGCTATTCGCAAGTTCCGCGACATATAGGGGGCGCCACTGGAAATTCAATACGGCTGCTCGAAGGGTGGCCTGGCTAGTTGGCGGCAGCGCAGCGCTGGCAGAGGCTACATTGAAATTAATGTAAGGGTGTGTCGTTTAATCGAGAAAGCTCTCAATATAGGCTCTGTTGTGCTGTCACCGTACAAGCGTTTTGTGCGTGTGCATTTCAAGTGCAGTAGAGAAGCCCCCCGACGCATGGGGTGGCTGGTCTGGTATGCAAAGCATTCGACTACGGAGGGCACGGAGCGGCAGGTGTGACTTGTACTGAGGCGGCTTTAATCGCGACAGGGAAGGTGGCAGACAAACGTGCGTCGAGAGCAAAAAGGATACCCAGAAATTCTATGGCTCTTATCCTATTCATGGTACTCAGCGTAATTTCGGCTTTAAAGCGAGAACAGCTACAACTTTCTGGGTACCACAAAGGCTACACAGTTGCTACACGTCGTCTGACTGCAAGCATTGTACACAAGAAATCACGTGGAATACATACAGTTATCTTTTACAAGAAATGTTGCGCTCAAGAGTATTCAACTCAAAGGTAGTTCACATTTTACGTACAGTCAAGGTCACTGCTTTATGGTGTTGCACTATATAGAATAATCAGACGAAATGCGTTCTAAAAACTGTCACAGCCTTAATCCGAAGTTTTTTGATGCAGGAAATCTGAGAGAGCGCAGACTAACAGTGACGATTAAAGGAATACGAACACAACAAGCAGCTCTAGTGATGTCGCTAGCATTTTTATTCTTCTCGCCCGCTCTTCTCACACTGCTTTAAACGCTCATTATTATGCAGGTTCATGTATGCATATATGTTCGAGTCGTCTTTGGTCGCACAGTTCGAGTGCTGTGCGAAAGAAAATTAAAACTCTGCCACTGAATTTCCTGTGCAACTTATATTGTGTAGCTTACACACATGCGTGGACCTTATAATAACATGTGATTATATAAAAAAACAGCATCCGAAACAGAACGGCACGCTAAAAGCAGCATGAGATGCGACAAGAAGCATAAATGTTGGGCGGGAGGCGCCTCTGTAAGCAGGGCGTCCTCCGCCGCTACCACCCTTCGGGCGTTTCCAGAGGCAGCCGCGTGGCGGCGACACCCTATGTGGAAGTTGCGAATAGATCGAACGATACAATCCAAGAAACGAGGGTTTCTAATTTTAATTCGGTGCTGAATGTCGCCTCTTGCGGTGGAACGCTGTAATTACCACTCTAGTAACCCCGTGTCCAAATTTTGCTAAAATGTCCCTGGTCGTCTTAACTGCACAGTCTTCTGTATTATTTGAAGAATGATCGCATTTATTATATTTTGCGTAGTCTCTGCTGCACCCGTCAGCAAAAACCAGCCTACTTTTGCATTGCCTATAATGCGTGTTCAGCGTTTATCACGATGGCGCCACAGTGTTTAGAATTTTTAGATGAAACGATGACCACAGTCCACTAAATCTTTTGTCGATGCTGCGCACGTTCCTGTTCCTAACACCATCGTGTGTAGAAACTAGACTTAGCGCTACTGTCTACTATCAATGTATTTTACTGGCGGGTAAAATTATTTAGTTTTCTGTACATCACTTTTGCCGACGCGCAATCGCGATCGCGGTCGCTGCTCATGGTTTCCTGCACTGGACTACATAAAAACGAGTGCATGCACTGATCGAAGCATTATCGGTAAAACTTTTCAACAGCGTTGCTGGCAAAAACCACTACGGAATCGACCACTCGAGACGGGAGCTTTACATTGCGCCGAAAACAAACTAAAGACTGGATGCTTAAAATGCAGCGTTCTGTCCCTCTAAGGCATCTAATTAACCTCATTAATGACGGCATAACGATATGCCTTGTGAATATGAGTTTACGCTATCGGACGCAGCTAAAGTTTTCCCAGGTGGGGGCAAAAGTGCACCTATGGGAAAAGCATATGTTTGCCCTGCTTGAGGCTTGCGAAAGTCTCATCGAAAAAGCGCGACTTTAGTCTCTAAAGTAATACGCGTTGGGGGGCTAGTTGGTTCATACTCAGATAGGTTTTATGCGCACAAAAAGACGACACAAAAAGGCAAGGGAGACAGGACGCGGAGCGCAACTTTCAACTGTTTTATTCCGGAAATGTACACGACATTTATACCAAAAAAAAAATTATCATTGCATAATCATCAGTGCCACGTGCGAGCCAAATACCCAGGAAAAGCACAAAGGAGGGCACAGGTCACTCACCTCTTATCTAATTTATCTAAAAAGACAAATTCTTTATCATACATTGTCAGAGATGGTGTGCTTATACATGAACTTCCGCTTTTTCTAATATGGTAGGCCTCAGCCAATTCTCGCGCAAGCGTGTCAGTTCTGCACAAGATGCCGGTGCCTTGTAGCGTTGCATTACGCAGTTTTTCTGCTTTCTGTTTTCGGTCATTATCTTTTCCACACTCACTGATGAGCGCCGGCAGGTGCAAACCGGTACCGTTCCTCAAAGTCTCTAAAGGCATATGTTTACACTTCGCCGAATGGTATAACGTTATTACGAGACAGACTAAACTTTACAACATTCGCACTTAGTCGCAGGGTGTCAGTGGACATAGGCCTCTAAAGAGGTTAGGTCACATCCTTTTTTTCTTGGAGCGCGCAAACCGAGATCTGTGGACGGAAGGCTTGTGTCGCCTTCTCGTTAGACGCGGACGTCCAAGAAAGGTGGCCTGCCGTACACCTTTTCTTCCAACGTGAACTGATGTGGGCCGAAAACTGGCTCACCGCGTCCTTATGAATGAGGCAAAACAATCTTTGATGTAACACAGTGAGATCTGGGCCCCAAGGGCGCCCCAAAGAGCTTAAGCCGTCGAAATGCGCCTGCGAATAACTAAATGCATGCCTCAGGTGTTACGTTAACGCTTGGGGTGGATCCTATTTTTAGAAAATAGCGTTTTCCCCAGCCACCTTGGATCCCTTGGGTTACGGCAATACGGCGGTGTCTGGCCAAGCGGCGGCAGTTCGCCTCAGCACGGATTCTTCGTTACGGCTTTATGATGTCGTCCGTTCATGGTAAACAAAAGGCGTACAAAGCTTGTGCTATGTCTTCATAAAATTTCAGTGATGAAACGTAACGTATTTTTTATTGCAAAAAGAAAAGAAATCATACTCATGCGATGATGGCTGAACCTTTTCGAAGCAATGCTCCGATATCAGATTTAAAGAACAAAATTGAAGACAGTATGCAATTGTCAGGAGAAATGATAGCGTTATAGCAAATCATATAAATCTTCCATGAGGAGCTGCACAGCGCAATAATGAGACCTCAAAGAATGCACAGGTCAACGTACATCATGCAGCCAGGAGAGCATTACCCCTGGGGAAGCAGGAGCCACCTGGGGTCTCATGCTGACAGACTTCAAAAAGTTTTACACCCTGCACCAGCGCTAACACTTTGCGTGTTCAGCTGCCTTGCTTCGCGGTGGAATATTTTCGCAGCGCGAATATCGTGTGCTTGGTGTCGAAAGATGAGTGCTGTACTGTGTACAGGGAGCAGCGCTCGGCAGCCCACTGCTAAAGCTGTCTGTGACTTGTAGGCCGATTCCTGTCTTTCGCTTTGTCTTATACGTCTATCTTCCATTTTACACGGAGCAGCTAAGGTGACCATCTGGACACTCTACCTATTAACCGCTTTGCCATACCACTGCCTCGCTGTTTTTCGCCATCCTTGGGAAAGTCGAGCGCCATTTATACACCTCATAAAGATGTCAAAACGTTTAGAGAGTGTACGTCAGTTCTCTATGTTTCCACTGCAAAAAGAGCAAATATCTCGATCGCTGCTGTGTGCAACTAACGGAATACTGTAACGCTAACCTAAGCATTTGTTTAAGAAAGAACTGTAACGAATTGGCGACAAGGAAGCAAAAAATGTCAACGTTCGGACGCATCGAGGCCTTTGAAGGGAAGGCGAGCAGTGACCTATACTTACGTGGACCGGATAAGAAAGGTTTTCGTCGCCAGCGAAGTTCTGACCGAGAAAAAAAAAAAAAGACTTTTTTTTTTTTTCAGTTGCTGCGGCTCAAGGACCTACGCATTGCTGCAGAATCTTTTCAAGCAGGAAAGCTAAAAAACAAGTAGCTGGAAGAAATTTTCAACATTCGGTGCAAGCAGTGCGCTCCTGAACCCTCGTTTCCGATTCAACACATGGGTGCGTCGCTACGCCAAGTCGGTGAGTGATTACGTCTCAGAGTCAGAGTTTGTCAATGTGCTGCGATTCGGGCAAGCACTGGACGCTATGATTCGGTCAGAATCGTGTGCGGTATTAGCAATGCTCAAGTTCTGGCTCTGAAATTCGAACGCGCTGTCCAAATGACACTTGCTGTAGAATCGGCGAGGAGGAACGGTTATGTCTCAAGCGGGAGGAAGCGCAAGCTTTCCATTGATTCACAACGTGCTACAGCATGGCGCCCACGAGAGCATGTTGCCGCTGTGGAAAGAGGGGTCGCCTAGCGTCTCAATACCGACTGGTCAGTTGAGCATTTTTTTCACTGCGAAGGGAAGGCATTTCTGTGTGTAACTAACGGAGTAGTGGAACACCAACCAAAGCATTAATTTCAATAAGAATCGTGACAGGAACCTAACCAGATATGTACGTGATCAACAATTCAGAAATAAATGGCGCTAGGCACTGAAGATTGAATAATTTAAATTTACAGCGTTTTCTTTACTGCCTTACCCGCTGTGTTCCGATTTTCAGTCTGAGCAAGGCTACCGACCGTCATTTAAAACACCTGCTCTGCTGCCTTCTTCCAACAGATGTGTGACCAACTAGCTCATCGATCGACTCTATATTATTAAAACGCAGAAGTTGTACCAAGCACGCACATGAATTTGCGAAGGTACGCACGCACGCACGCACGCACACGCACACGCACACACACACACACACACACACACACACACACACACACACACACACACACACACACACACACACACACACACACACACACACACACACACACACACACACACACACACACACACACACACACACACACACACACACACACACACACACACACACTTTCGTGTAGCCAAAACTTGCAATCTTCGAAATGAGCCTTCCAGCCTGTTTTTCGGTCGCCGACCAAGGGTGCCTGATTGCTGAGTTATTTTCCAACACACACAAAGCAGACTGCATTTATTTGTGCTTCCTCTCTGTTCTGCCAAAAGTAAGATAGGTGATTATTAGCATCCTTTTTTAACAGAGTGGCGAGTAGTGTCACCTAGGTCGTAATACATTGAGCGCTCAATAATTGAAGTTAAGCGATCCTTTCGTGTGCATGGTCCAAAACGACTGTTTTTGTTGATTCCAATGTTTCATAATTTAGCATCCATGACTGTCACTACATCCTAGCGCTTCACGGATACCTGAATGGCGTCGTGTAGTGGTGGGTTTGTGTGCCTTACGTTCCAATTAAGGAGGTCACTTAGCGGCAAACAGAAAATGCATGAGATCGGAGGAGAGTGCAGTTAAAAGCGCTCATTCTAATCGGGTCAGTTTACCGAGAATAATGAGACTGCGGACGAAGAGCTTCACCCTCCGTCGACAGCGGTGAGAGCCACAGACAGGCATAGAAAACTGCCCTTGCCGAGGGAAAGAGCACAGAGGCGCGGAACAACGGCATCGATAAAACATTGGCTAGCGTTTTGGGTTCCATTAGTGCATGCTGGCATACTCACCATTCCGGTCCCCATATTATGACGGGTCCTTAAGATTCTATTTCAGATTAAAAAGTGATCAGACAACCCTTGACATATGATGGATTTATTTGTAGCAACATATTGACGTCGCTGTTTCGTTCTTGGAAAGCGCGCTGCGAAGATCGCGGCTTCCGGTGCCCGAAGGCCCGCAAGGGGCCGCCAGGTGCAACACGAGGGGCCTTTATGGCGGCCGTTACCCCGACGGTGCTTTTGTGACGGTGCGGTTGTGTGCAGCCCATTCCGGAAACATGTGCAGTCCGAAGACGAGCGGTCCCAAAGTGTTGATGGAGATGAGTTCCACAGTGACGCATAGCATGTTCATCAGGAACCCCGGGGCCGCCTGCGGTAGCGTGCATGCTGTTTTAGAGCGCAGCTCTTTGGCATCCATTCGTGGGTTTCGCGTCGTCGTCGGCGTCGTCGGCCTCGTAACCGGCTGCGTCCCCCTTTCATCCTCCCAGTTCGAGCCGGCGCTTCGGCAACCGGAGCCTCGCGGGAAGAGGGGAGGGGGGAGGTACACTCAGCGGCAAACGATGGGGGCAGGAGCGCGCGCAGCAACCGGAGAACACGAGTAAAGGAAGGGGGGGGAGGGGGGTCGCTGGAGGCAGAGCTAGCTGTGACTAACTGATGCCGCTAGCGAGTCAAGGCAACGTGACTGCGTAGAACACCGTCGCCGCCAAAGAGGAAGAGGGGTCCCCTCTCCCCCCCTCTTCCTGCGTGGCGGCGAGGGTGCTCTCCGGTTACCGAAACGCCGGCTCATCACGGTGCGTGCATCCCGTGCTCACTCGCTTCACTCGTAAGTGGCGTCAGCGGCATCAGTCAGTCGCTATCTGTTCGTCGCGCAACGTTCCGATGGGCGCACGCGCTGCCTCCGACAACCTCCTGATAACTTAATTGCTCTCTTCATTTCTCCGACCACAAAGTTTCATGACAGCCAAGAACTGTTAGTGTAGTGTTTCTTGAAGGAATACGTGTGAAAAATTAAAAACAGTTGTCTGTAATTATACATACGTGTCTGCTCGAAATCTTTTCCTCAGTCTATCGAAAACGTGAAACAGCTGATGAGCTGCGCTTAAATTTCTCATTGGGAAGTAACGTAATCGTCGGCAATTTTTTTTTTCAGATCCCGCCAGCAGTAAATGCATAGCAATACAGGCGATCACGTGAACTCGACAGGATGATTGGTGACGTCTCAGTTCAGTTCAGTCATTCAGTCGTGTCCGACTCTTCGTGACCCTATGGACCATGTCACGCCACGCTTTCCGGTCTCTCACTATCTTCCTAACATCACATAACTTCATCTGCAGTGCCTCGAGGATGCCATATAACTATCGCGTTCGCTGCCTACCCCTTCTCCGGCGACCCTCAACCTTTCCCAACATCAAATCTTTCTCCAGCGACTCCTCTCTTCTCATCAGATGACCAAAGTAGCTGAGCTTTAACTTTAAAATTTGACCCTCCAATGAGCAGTCAGGGTTTATGGTCGACAATATCGACTGATTTGATCTTCTGGCGGTCCAAGGAACTCTCAAGAGTCTTCGCCAGCACCACAATTCAAACGCGTCAATTCTTCGGCGGTCAGCCTTTTTCACAGTCCAACTCTCGCATCCATACATCACAACTGGAAAGACCATAGCACGAGTTATACTCGTGCTATGGCCTTCTCATTCGGCCGCGGGCTAGGCATCACGTGATGTTACACTCTCGCTTCGTTACGGCTGTGTTTGCCCCGCATACAGAGAGCCACTGCGCGTGCGAAGATCTCCCTACCGACGCAAGATGGCGCTAAGTGCCGGCCGGATACTTGTGCAGAGTAAACTTAAACAGCACACCGATCGCTGGATGACTGAAGTGCGCGACTCAACTGAAGAGGCGGCAAATACATTCTGGAAGCATATAAGCTGCCTGGGTAAAAGGAATCATAGGGAGCAGGAACAGATTCAGGACGCCGAGGGAAAATGTCTAGAGGGGGATGACGCCACAGGATATATAACGTCAGTTGTTGCTGAATCATTTAAGCGCGATGATGGGGTAATCACCCTAAATGAAGAAACAGTATCAGACAGCATGAATAAAGGAGCTTACAATTTACAAATCTTAATTGTAAGAAGGCGGAAACAAATATTCCCATGTGTACAACCATAGGGATGGACGAAATTCCAATCAAGTTATTAATGAGCTTATTCCAAGAAGCAAGGACACGTATTTAAGGGCATTGAAAACAGTCATAATAAATTATGCACAGCTGACTACTAATTAAGAAGAATTTATTCTATAAAGGAAGAACAGTTAGGAAGAACATTAGATCATTTAGACCGATCACAATAACGTCGGTTATGTAAAGGCTGGCAATGCCGGCTGTGGAACTAAAAATGCAGTCTTGTGTAGAAAGTAATAATGTACTGGACGAACTGCAGAACGGGAGCAGGAGTGGTGGGCGTCTAGATTATAGCATGTTTGTAATAATCCAATGCATAGAAATAACCAGGTCGGAAAACAGACCGTTGTATTGAGGCTTTTGGACATACGTGGTACATGCGACAGCGTAGATAGGGAACATCCATGGAACATACTCGAATCTGAAGACATTTATAAAGAAGTAATTGGATTACTAAAGAAAATATATATATACATATCTTGCACTTGCTCTCGTGTGTTTTTGCGATACCCATTTTGGTGTTCGTACTTGGTTCAGAGCCTTTAAGAAGGTGCCCGCCTACTTCTATCAGTTGGGATTGATTCCCTTCCCAGCGTCTTCTGGTCGTATTTGGGCCAGCCTGCTTGAGTTCTCGCTGAGGTGCGCGGCACTTCATTTTGACCTGTGCCGCCCGTCTTACTATACCCATGGGAGGTTTACAAAGGGTGGCGCTGGATTCAGCACATCGCTGCCCTCCTAGCGATCCATGAGTGCGGATGTTTCGTCTGTATTCCCTATCGGTGTAACAGGTGTTTCTTTTGTCAGTACCAACAATGCGTGCTGTCTGGCGGCATCATGCTTGCATCCGTGAATGGCCGAAGCTTGGGATCCACTTGGGACTACAATTCAGTGTCAGCTTCAACATGGTGTTTCTGCTGGAGTTACATAATAACCTCTTGGACCAGTACCTCGAGCGTTTCCATCCTTCTACTAAACGCATCATTATCTTGGTCTTAACTTACATGTCGTGTGCGGAGCGCAGCCAGTTTTTCACATATTTTGCAAATGAAAGGCGCTTCCTTCATCGCAGTGTAGACGCCCGGAAACGGAGTTTTATCCACAGGACCCATCTGTCGCATTTGTCTTACTGCATCTCGGGGTGTTCGGCTTTCCTCTGATGCGGCGATGCTCTGCGTGCCATAGCCCAAGACGGGTAGCCCCACTTTTTGTCGCTTATTCGAAGTCTATGATTGGTTGCCTTGTACACAGGTTTCATCACTTGTTCGTAGTTAAATACGTAGCTGACTATCCGGACAGTGACGCTATGCCTCAGAACACGGTGCTCACAGGCACAGTACTTCCAGACGCAGCGTCGTTAAATTCTAGACTCTTGACGACATAAACATCGCGCACTAGTTCATACCGCCTACAGCACACGATAGCGGTAGATGTTGAGTGCGCTAGCTGTCCAGTGTGCTAAGCCGGTAATAGACCCGTCTCATGCTATACTCTCGATTACTGCAGGGCCCGTAATTTTTCATTCAATCGTGGTTTGAATTAACTCTAAAATGCAAGAACATATAAAAATGTCCTGCCGTTTGCTTTTCTTTTTTTTTATTACTTCAGTGGTGTCAGATGATCAAGGAAACAGAAATGTGGGCCGTTGCTAAACATGCATCAGTACATATACTAAAATAAATTGGTTCACAGGAAGGGAAAGGCGCAGTAACTGTCACACTTGCTCTGTGGACACCCGAACCGCGCCGTAAGGGAAGGGAGGAGGGTGGGAATGAAAGTGGAAACATGAATCACTTTTGTGGGCAAGGACGGTTAAAATTGTTTATGCGTGTACACTTCCTCGTTTAAGTCATCGTGTTCTCTGCCCTTGGCAAGCACTAAAGTTGGCTTGTGGTACTATATTGATAACTGTGTGGGTCCTTTTTTGTTGTATTTCCTTTGAGGATTAACTGTAGCTTTAGTTACTTCTGTCATTTCGCTGCTTGTCATCTTTCTAGAGCAGCTTTTTTTTGGCAGTGGCCTCCCATTCTGTTCTCTTATGAGATGTTCTCTAACTAGCATAACTAGAAAAGCAGAGCAGTATTTTTTTTTTTCATTGTCTCTTCGGTTACTGCGTGCCAAAATTTAGGTGAGGACTACTTGCCTTTCAGAAATCAGTCTTCTTCTGGCTGCGTCATTTGCCGTTACTCACCTTTCCTGTTTTCGTTTTTTTCCTCAGTCACATGGCAAAACTATCGTGTCATTTTATTGGAAGAGAAAAGTTGCCGACGATTACGTTGCGTCCTTTTCAGCGCAGCTCATCAGCTGTTTCGCCTTTTCGATAGATTGAGGCAAGATTTCGAGCAAGACACGTATGTACAATTACAGACTTTTTTTTTTAATTTTTCACACGCATTCCTTCGAGAAACATTCACTAACAGTTCTTGGCTGTCATGAAAGAAACTTCGTGGTCGGAGAAATGAAGAGAGCAATTACGTTATCAGGTGGTTGTCGGAGACAGCGCGTGGTCCCATAGGAACGTTGCGCGACGGACAGATAGCAGCGACTAACTGCTGCCGCTGACGCCGCTTGCGAGTGAAGCGAGTGAGAACGGGATGCACGCACCGTGATGAGCCGGCGTTTCGGTAACCGGAGAGCATCCTCGCCGCCACGGAGGAAGAGAGGGGGGGGAGGGGGACCCCACTTCCTCTTTCTGCTTGGCGGCGACGGTGTTCTACGCAGTCACGTTGCCTTGACTCGCTAGTGGCGTCGGCGGCATCAGTCAGTCGCTGCTAGCGCTGCCTCCGGCGACCCCCCCCTCCCTCCCCCCTTCCTTTCCTCGTGTTCTCCGGCTGTTGCGCGCGCTCCTGCCCCCATCGTCCGCCTCTGAGTGTATATCCCCCCCCCCCCCCCCCCTCTTCCTGTGAGGCTCCGGTTGCCGGAGCGCCGGCTCGAACTAGGGGAATGTCAAAAGCGCTGGGGTTCAAAAGAGCCCCAGCGCTTAGCAAACTTTTTAGAGGGCAGCTCATTAGCCTTGTATACATGAGCCCGACGCAAGCGGGTCGGGTAGGGGGGAGCCGTTTGTCGAGCTAAGCCAGCCCGACCCGTCCGGGTTTACATGAGCTCGTTTCTATCGGGCAAAGATCGCTGCTACACCGTGCGTCGAGCAAGAGAACCAGGCGCAGGCAGGAGAGGAGGAAAAGGAGGAATGCTCAGACGAACAGCTCACGGTCCCGTCCCCGACCAGCAAGGAGGCAAGAGAGGAGGTGCCTGCCCGACGCGTCAGAGTATACATGCCCCTCGCCCATCGGGTAGGGTCGAGCCAACCCACCCCCTGCAGTCGGGCTGGCGGGACCCGACGCGACGGACCTTTAGCTCGACCCCATAGCGTATACATGAGCCCGATAGCCGGCTTTTAGCACGACAGGCCTCCCCGACCCGACTTTGTCGGTCTCATGTAAACCCCCTGATTGGCGTCCGTTCCTGGGTTTCGCGTCGGCGTCGGCCTCGTAATCGGCTGCGCCCCCTTTCATCCCCCCAGTTCGAGTCGGCGCTCCGGCAACCAGAGCATCGCAGGAAGAGGGGGGGGGGGTATACACTCAGAGGCGGACGATGGGGGCAGGAGCGCGCGCAACAACCGGAGAACATGAGGAAAGGAAGGGGGGAGGGCTGTGCGATGTCAGCGCACGTTAAAGAATTACTCCGTAGCCCTCCACTACGGCTCCTCTTTCTCTCTTTCCACCTTAACTGCCGCCTTCCTCCCTTCCCTTACGGCGCGGTTCAGGTGCCCACAGACACAAGTGTGACAGATACTGCGCCTTTCCCTTCCTGTGAACCAATTATTATTATTATTATTATTAGCGCCGGGGTTCGCGGAGATAATAAACTTTCGCACTTTTCAGTTCACCTTTCGGTGTATTTTGTTCATTTTGAAAAGAAAATCATTTATCCCAATTGAGCGCTTCCGCAGCGTTGTAACTCTGCAGGAACGAAGTTAGGCGTAACCGCACGCACCATGTCGGTGACCTTGAACTGGCCCATCTCGAACACAATGGCGTTCGGCGGCGTGGCCGCCGGAAGCATGAACGAAAACGAGCAGCCGATGGTGACGGGGATGGCGAAGTACAGCGGGTGCACCTCGAGCGCCACGGCCTGCGGTCGAACGAGCCGTGAGCACGGAAACGTACGCGCTGCGAATCAGGCACACACCATATACGGACAGCCATATAGCCATTGCATCACAGTGTGGACCGCTCGAAATTTTTAATGAGGTCTTGAAACGATACTTCCTATAGCTAGAAAACGCGCAAGACCTATAGGCATTCGATCAGTACTCTCCACAAAGCAGGAATTCTTCTGCAAGCTTATGCGACAACGAAGATTTCGGCGATCAAAAATGATGCCCCTTGTTTTGTTTTTTTCCTAACCTAGCGCACAACGGCTCGCAATAAGGAAACAGACGCGACGGTGACAGATCCGCGCCTTGTTTGGTTCACTTCGTTAGGCAGCGCCCATTAAGTGGCGCGCCCAGAACGCCCCGATGACGTCAACAGGGAAGGGGCGGCTACAAAAATAGGTAGAGTTGTCGCCCTAACCGGTCGCGAGTGGTCTCAAGGAACACTTTTCGAAAATGATTTGCGAATTTAGCGTCCACGCAAAGGTTATAAATGGGACGAATGTTCACAAAGACTACTTCTATGCATTTATTGCATTATAATATTACAACGATGGCGCTAAAGTGTCAGTTCAAGGTTACTTTCGAGAATTATGGGGCGCATTTCAAGTACATAAAACACATTTAGTTACCGTCTGGAAACGCATATAGTGGATGAGAAGCATACGTCTACTTTGTTTCGCGTCTGTGAACGCCATAGTTTCACAGCGCACGTTAGCCGACAACCCCGGACGTGGTAATGAAATTCTCTGATTGGTGAAGGGATTGAGAAAAAATTATTCGCATTGTAATTTAGCTCGACTAGAGGCACATGACATTAATACATGCCGACCACCAAATGGAATTAGCAAGCCCTCAAAAAATAATAATTCGCAGTTGAAATATTTTTCATTCTGCAGGTATAGATTAGGTTTCAGGCTTCGGAACGAAAGCTGAAACCTGACAAGTATGACATCATTTGACGCATACATAATCTACAATATATTCGCTGCTTGTAGTTTGATTTCACGTAAACTCTAATAGCTACATCGGAAGCCCGAACGACAGTGAATAGAAAATAGTTACTATATTGCAATTTTCGTATATATGACATGGTGTCATATAGCCCTTTCGACGTCGAAACCATCTTTCGGTAACCTGAAACATCAAACAAAGCTTTGTGACAAAAAAATAAATTATATGTTGCTTACTGAACGTATAACAAACTTCTTGCCGAGATCAATTTTTCCTAATATATCTTACGCATTATTCCAACGCAGAAACACAGCAACGTATATTTCATGTCTCAAAGATGTCACAGGTGGCAACGCCATTCAACTACCGCTGCGAATCACCTTCTGGGAAAGAAAACACAGAAAAGAAAAGCGGAAGATACAGGGAATAGGACCATGGCCCTATTGGAAGCAAGCCGGGTGCTCTACCTTTATGCCACTGAGGGAGCACTCGTTTAGAGGGATGCGACCGCCTCATACCATAAGTAGACAGCAGCCACACATTAGGGCAAAATTTACATGAAATAATTAGGCAACTAATCAGCGTAACTGAGCACTACTAAGTAAAAATTATGACCCCCCCCCCCCTCCTCGACTACTTATCACGAATAATTAGTGCTAATAATTGAGTCCGTTACTCAGTTGCAACGCATAGTGTCCACACAGCAAAGCTATTCGGTCAACTCTTGGGGATTTTTTAAGCTTAACCTAATTTTCATTCATCCTGTATTCCTCTGGGGCTGCCTTTTTTATGTTATGTAAACAGATCATTTAATCATTGCACAACAGAACTGTGGGCGTAACAATAACGCGTCTCCTGACTCCAGCGCAGTTTCTGGTCATAGGTGAAGCACGCGACATTTGGTTTATGGTGCCTTTCTGCGGTGATGACATGTGTGGCGGTAAACCGTCATCGTTCGCGGAGCCGCCTTAGTTGCCTGTCATGACCGGTAACTCGGATGTTAATCAGCCGATTAACAGAGCTGTACTGCTTGCGAGTTCACGTCACACGGAATGCTGAACAATGAGTGCAACTGTCCCTTCTCTGCCCCAAAGAGCGCTTCCGCCAGCAGTGCTGCAGCAGCTTACCATCTCGAACACGATGGGGAGCATGATGGCACTGATGGCCGTGTTGCTGGTGAATTCCGTGAGCATGGAGGCGGAGAAGCAGAGGATGCACACCACTAGGTAGCTGGGCATAACGTTCAGCGCGCGGAGCTTGCTCACCAAGATTGTAGACAGACCGGAGGCCTGCGCCCAAACCGCACAACGATTAGCGGAAACGGTCGAAGGTCTATTGGCCCCAGCAGCCCTTCCTCCGGTATATTGCGCATCTGAGAGTCGATAGAACGCCGAACTCTCAACGAGGCAGCTGGTGATCTTAGACGTTTAAAGGTAGACTGACTGCTGTATTACTAGATTACAACGACGACGGCGTTCCCACACTTTTTTTCTTGTTTGGCGCTGAACGAAAATTCACTACTTTGAGGCAGAGTTGAAGTTCTGAACTTCCTACATCACTCGATTTTCCAACCACTTTGCGGATAATGAACAGAACAATAAACCCGCGAGAAAACCGAATGCGAGGAGCTTGTCCTATTCACCCGTGTCTAGCTCGTTGGGCCCTCCCTTGCTGATAGGAACGTGCACCATCGTTCGAGCGTAAAAGCTGCGTTCGACAGTTTGAGCCACGTGTGCCATAATTTTCCCAAGGATAAAAACCATCGGGACATTTAAGCTAGCTGGGGAGCGGAATGCGACGGCGTTAGAAGCAACGGTGCTGCTCCAGGCTTTTGTCAGTGGAGCCCTACGTGCTCGTTGTCGATTTTTAATCGCTCGTTATAAATTATTATGATCCAAACCATCCATTTGAGGTCGTTTAAGAAAATTTTTAATTTCGAATTAAACAACGTCACAATGAAGGCACTTGTTTCGTCTAGGACTCGGACTAGATAGAAGTATTTCAAGGACTGTAAGTAAGCACTGGTATTATGCACGTGCACAGAGACTATTATTCAGGTATCGCATGTTACATTGTCATCATATGGTTAGCACGTTTTTAATGTTTGCACGGTTTCGCTTGTTGGAATTATCGCGCTATATGGCACCTCTAGGAAAAGAAAAGATGTACAAGCACTCGCCCGCCTCCCTAGTCAGCAAAGATGGGCATGGTCACTTTTCCATCGTCGACGAGAATAAAACTTGTGGACCAGCGCAGGTTGTTTTTTAATGCATTTAAGAGCTACATTTTTAGCTTCCATTGTCCGTCACGGTTACGTCCCCCAAGGCAGATGTACACACCGAGGTGGTCTGGGGACTGTCAGAGGATTTTTCAGACATTTTTATGTGTCTATGCAGTAAGTGTTACTTCAAAATAACGTCCGGTGAAGTACTCACTGTGAACAGTCTTTTTAATTTACTATCTCCGAAAACACCATTACAAAGACGCGAGATTGTTAAGCCTAGACTAAAATAAGCACTTTCCACGCGCCTCTGATGCCATCGCTACAGTGCCATCGCCACGGCAGGCGCCACATTTCGTCCGCATTTTGGACAAGTGGCCGTATACTCAGCTAGCCCGGTGCTCATGCTTGAATGACCATTTTTTTCCTTTTTTTTGTATCCCACTCGTAAAACATCGCCTGTCTTGCTAAGGCACTATGAATAATGGCTGCTGGCGATCGAGAAAACTATCGCCGAGAATGCAATTGCCTTCAAAAGCGACAGGCGAGAACGCTAACCACGGAAAAGAACAGAGTGTGCTATCCCCTAAGCAAGCGTCGCCGCAGTGGACAGAAGAAAAGCAAGGACACCAGATAAATAAATAAAATAAATATTTATTTATCAGGTGCCCGTGCTCCTCTTCTGTCCACTGTGTGGTTTACTCCAGTGTCCACATGCCGCTACTCGCTGTCCTGTGCGACATCACAGGAACACACGCGTGATTATAGCCAAGTTTCCTCGCAATTTGTAAGTTTTTATGTTAACAGAACATGAGCCAGCACGAATGCATTCCGGCAGTGGAATCATCTGGGCGAAGCATGGATTAAATTCTCATTTTTTCGTTATGGGACTTTAATCACAGGCCGCCAACTGACAACGCACATGCAACATTAACTATGTCACGTGGCCTCTTGACGTCACACACTCGTGTGACCAATAACTGCTCGAACATGTCAGCGCAAAACCGACCCCTGCCAGAGAACATACCATCTCAGCCATGTCACGTAGTCCCAAGACGTCACACACATGGCCGACCAATCAGCGCTTGGCCATATCGCATAGCAATTTGACGGCATCGCCAATTTCCTGATATCGATGGGCTTTTCTGCTAGTGTAGACTCCAATGCTATTTCATTAAAAATTAAAAAAACACTAATAATTCAAGAACAGAAAATAATGGTTTGGTTTGTTGTGTGGGGTTTATCGTCCCAAAGCGACTCCGGCTATGAGAGACGCCGAACTGGAGGACTCCGGAAATTTGACCACCTGGGGTTCTTTCATGTGCACCGACATCGCACTGAGAACAAAAAATGAGTAGAGCAAGAGCAAGTAATGCGAATGTAAACAAGTAATGGTGCCTCAGGATAACAGGATTGTTTACAAGAGAAGGTGATGAGTTTGCGCCGATAAGGAGCGCGCACATGGCGACTCATTTCTTAGGCAACTTCGGTGCTGTTTTCAACAAGGGACGGTCGGGCTGAGTTAATTCGTCCATTACTGCACGGTGGACATTGTGAAGTTCTTTGCAGAACACCCTCGGCACCGAACTCATATTCACTCAACTTATTCTGTGAGCACAGCAAAGTTCGTTGCCTCGAAAAAGGCTCTTTACAATGACAGCTTGGCTTTACTCCTCGAAACATTGTTAGGAGCAGCGCCAGTGTCACGTAGTCCGAACAGAAAATGTTAAATTCTGTCGCTGCATCTGATATATAGCCCCACATTTCTCGTGAAGTTGCTCGATCAAATTCAGGTAGTAGACGAGCAGGTATGGATGCTTCGCCTTGCGACAACTATTGCGGGGAGAAAAGATGCATGCGCAAAATCTCACTAGAAAATGGTCATGCGAGATGAGATTCCGTCCCCATGCAACACAGTGCCGGTAAATGACACTTCACCAGGTGAAGACCAGACGCTGGATGTGACACTAAATACGCCCTTCTGACACCCGGCTTACAATGATACCGGAGGCTGTGCTCCATTGAGCGTATGATTAGGCTGACGATGATGTTGTCGTTGTTCTGAAACAATAAGATTAGCTGCATGCTGCGGGGGATATTTTCAAATGAGATCCGAAAGGATAAATCCTTTGCCTTGGAGGCCTCGGCGAGTGTCATGCCGCCGCAGATGATGAGAACGATGCCCCAGTGTACTTTGGAGTTGGCCTCCTCCCAGGTTAACAGGCCCAGGCTCTGAGACCCGCGAAGCAGGTCCCTCGGCACCACGAACATCAGGATCGACACCAGCACGGCAGGCACGCACGAAGAGATGTCCCTGCGCCAAGAATACACACCCAAAACGTTTGACGAGCGCGCACGCTTCATTGCTTCACCGAATGAGTAGCGGTCACTCTCTTTTGTGGCAAGTATTAGACTAGATTCTGAGTGGAAGGTACTCAAAGGCCTGTCATTTTCTTTCTCCAGCATTGTAACTCCCACGGGCTAAAGGGGGAGCTACTAGAAATCCAATATGGCTGCCCGCGAGATGATTCGCTAGCCAGAGCCTTCTACTCCAATGAGCTGTCTGAAATAACGTTAAAATGTTCTTGCAACTGCGCTGCTGCAGACAAAGGAGCATACGATGAATGCAATACAAGCTCTCTGAACTGGCATCGCAGATGCAACAGAAACGACACAACGGTATGGCTTGTTTGGTACGAAAGCCCATTTAACTGCTGATGGCGTGAAGCGTCATAAGCAACTCTTTTCCGAGGTGGTTTTAGTAAAATCAAGAAAGGCTGTGGGGAAGCGCAGGACACGAACGAGAAGAGAAAACGCAGATACCAAGAAAAATTTCAACTCTAATCCCTTTCATCGGTGTTCATGGACTTGTATCGAAGCGCGCATTCGCTCGCATAATGTGCATACGGCTATCTTGCAGCCGGCTGTTTTAATCTCCCTTGAGTACGTACTTCACCGCGTATAACTGTCTAGACAAGCAACACTGGATACAACAATAAATCATGCAAGAACACAAAGTAGCAATGACCGTCTGTGGTGCAAAAAGTGCAGTACTGCTGGTTACATTTGGAACAGAGAGGTAGGCAACAATTTTTGTAGTAATAGCGAACACGTACTAAAGGAAATAGTTTTCCGCACCGACGGCTTGACAAGAAAATTATCTCTGACTTTAAACAGAAGTAGTATTACATATTAGACTGGAAACGATTTGCACGTAATGAAAATTTCAATACCGTATATCTCAAGTCTGAAAACGATCGCTTGCACCAAAACGAACCCATGTTTCAGTTTGTGAAACGGTATTCTCAAATATTTCTATAATTCTACTATTGTGGCATTATTGAACTCGGAAAAGCCCTTCGTCTACTATAAAAGGAAATGTCGTTTCGATTTATTGCATAAAATAATAAAATACAATCTTGACACACAAGCATGATAATCATATGATCTAATTCAGTAAAATTTCAATCCAGAAGCCGCCTCAAAATAAGGTATGGCTGTTCAGCCCGAAGCTGCGTACCGCCAGCGACGAGTTCAACAATTTCAGCCACCGTAATCTTTTTTTCAATTAAAAATAGGATATTTTCGCAATTGATGTTGCTGAGAAGTGTCTGCACTTTTTCTCACGAATTTTGCTGTTCTTGAATGTACAGCGAATTTTCTCCCTACTTTAAGTGCGTTGAAATAGGCTGAGCTGTTAAGCAGCATAGAAAGCAATCAGAGCAAAGCCTTATATGTAAAAATCATCATAACGCCTGTTTGCCACAGGGCTGATTGCTGGAAACGGCCTTGGCAGATCACACCTCACGTGACAGCGTTCAAGGGAATAAATGAAGATACTGCAAGGTGCGTAAAAAATGCATTCATTGCAACAGATGCTACTTCGGTATACAAGTTACGTTACCTATGGATGCTTCAAAGAATATAGAAATGCCCATGCCCGCTTCTGGTTGTGGACTACGCCGGGAAATTTCAGTATCGTCTTGAAACTGCAGATCACGACGTATCGTTGACATTTTAAGTCAGATAGCCACAAGGATTAGCTTTTGCATTGAGTCGACTTTCAGAATGCGCTCAGCATGCCTGGCAAGTTCAGTTCAGAATTCTTGAGAAATATGTCACCCTCCCTTGAACTGTTTAGCTCAGGCTCATTGCAAGGTACGCCTCAAAGCGCACACAATTCATTTCCAGAATCGAAAACGCGATGACGCGGCTTTGATCAAACGAAGCGACTCACTTGCCGTACGGAAACAAGCTGATCCACCCCGGTATGATTCGAGGGTTCTGAGTCAGCCATAGAACAATCAGCAGAGTCGTGAGGAACAACACGGCCATTTCCTGGAACCTGCGCAGACGCGACAAGGTCGATGCAACAGGTCACGTTACTATAGAACAAAACGCATGCAAAAATTTTATTGCAAGCGGCATCCACTCGAAAGGGACCCTGGGAACTGTGATGCCAAAAATAAAGCACTAAAAATGGTTTAACACCAAGGAACAAGAAAGTAAATACAATAAGCATATATATAATATAAATATATAAATTTTGTACCCAAGCAGGCACATTATATTTTTTTTTTGCCCAAGACAACTTTTTCGCTCTTATTGATATTTCAGCTTATTTTTAGCGACCTCTCTCGGCCATTTAGTCAATTTAGTATCCGCTGTGTAGGTCAACGCTAATAGAACTAAGATCAGTTGCCAAACTCTCCGGGTTCTCCATGCTGCTGAAGCGGCGCGTCAATTTTAACGCGAGGTGGCGCTGCCGTCGAAACAGGCTCTATCTAGCCGCTGCTTGGCCGCTGTCAAAGCACAATCAAACGCTGCGGGCCCGGCCGTTCGGCGTAGCATGTAGCATTCGGGAATGTTAAATTACTTGGTGTCCTAAATGCCGTACTTATCGTTAATTACTCACAGTCACCAATCAAGTCTGAACCGTGTGTGGCGAGCATGCTGCAAAACTTTACTGCAGCAACTCGAGCGATACAGGTGAGCGCTGCTCAGGCAACGCTACCGTTGTTTTGATTTTTTTAGGAAAGTTGTTTTGCTAGTTTCTTCCCCGAAGTGGCATATGAGAAACGTGCAATAATGTTAGAGATATGATCATTGCAAGGTTCATCGTCAGTTCGAAGTATTTTTCTGCAGTTTCTGCTTAACCTCATGCATGTGCATATGTTTAACAAAAAAAAAAAAAAAATACCAGCGCTTTTGCAGCAAAGAGCCGCATTGTCTGTGGTGCAGTTTAACGGAATAAGCGAATTTTGCGCATTGCATTCATTTCGTCAATAAGCATGCATGTGACTTTTAGCCGAGCGCCGCGCGCAATCTGTGCCGCGAAAAGAGCGAACTTTTGCTTCTTGAATTGTCGGTTTCTTTCTTCCAGCAAGAGAAGAGAGCCTACACAGGAGGTTAGACGCCAACAACTCGAGACAATAAAATTTAGTCTTTTGGGGATTTCCAACTGTGGGTTTATCGTTTACTGGCCTGCGCCCGCGTCGCAAGTACTTCTTTATTTTTTTTTTGCGACCTTTCACGCAGTGGGCTACAGATGTACACACAAGTAAATGTAATTTTACATTTTAGTCACAGCACTTTTTCACACTTTACTGAATGCACAAATTACAGCAGGCGAGACTTCTTCCTTGCATTTTTAACCTGACTACTCACATTGCTCCTCTCGGATAGGAATCGTGTGTAAAAATGCATCCGCATTACCAAATAAAACTTCACCACTTGCACAGTGAACTGTGCAGGCTACAACCTATTTGGGGTAGCTTCCTGCTCAAAAGCAGGTACAGAACAGATTTCCAAAAACTTTTTCTGTCTTTGTTTGTCACTCGAGCACTGACTTGATGCCAGTCACCGGTTCAGTCAGGGAGCTTGAAGGGTGCTTGAGCAGTCCAGGGACAAATGAGCGCTTGTCAGTTAGGGAAACCTTACGTACACATCCTTCAGCGAGGTTCCATTTGTCCCTATCGATTTTTACTTCCTTGCCATTAATGATATGACTGTACGTCTTCAGTATGTCTTCATCGTAGAAATGAAGATCGCACACACGTGACTTGTCAGAAAGTTTCCTGTCAACACGCGTAATCGCGCGATCCCATATCGCACGAAGATCCGCGTCACGCGGAGCCGAGAAAAAACGCCTCGCTGTGTTGTCAGTGTTGTCGCTCATGTAACCGCTCGCACAGCCCGGCACGCAGCACGTCGGCATGGTTACTGTAGCCCTTTCAACTTTGTATGCTAGCACAGGTAGCACAAAAAACGATCACTGCAGCAGCCGAGTCGGGAACGCACTGTACGCATGCTGCCCGCAGTGCACGTGTTCAACCCACGTTCGGGCCGACGAGAGCCTGGTAGAACTGCAGCGCCACTCAAAGCAGCCAGCGGTGGCGGCGCCGCGAAACAGCTCTCAGTTTGGCAACTTATCTTAGTTCTATTAACGTTGGTGTAGGTGGCAACGTTCGTAAGTGGCCCAGGCAAGATTAATGCAACAGGTCGCGCTACTTGTAAGAAAATGCGTTGCAGCTGCCTGTTGCCAGCGGCATCAGCTCAAGTCAACTCGATGATGAACACCGCAAAGGGTCCCTGCGAACTGTGCGGCAAAATATTAAAGCACAAAAAATAAGATAACTCCAAAGAACTAGACAATCATTGTAATATTCGCGCGCAGAAAAGAATGCAGTTTTCGCTTCTTTAAGAGAAAACGTGTCATATTTATAATATTTTCACTCCTTTTTAGCGACCTCTCTCGGCAATTTAGTATCCGCTGCGTTGTTGCCCGAAGCTTAGACATAGCTCACACAGCACCTCTTAGAAAATTTAGGAGGTGCTGAGGTGTTGGCTCAGACCGAAGCTCATCCGCGGGGTTAGTACGTCATCGGCCTCGGAATAACGTTCAGCGTTGCGTGCTGCGTTTTGTGGATGGGGAGGGTGGCTGCTCCTGGCCCTGATGGGGCTTGTACAGGTAGGTCACCACCTCTCGCGGCGGGGGCTAGCCTGCCGCCGAATTTTCATCTGTTGTAGACCGTCATTGCACCTGCCACCGCTTCGGTGGTGGACGACGGTTGTTGCGGCGCGCGTCTTTCTCCCCCTCTTCTTTTTCTTTCTTCTCCGCTTTCTCTCTTCTGTCTGCGCGAGGAAGCGGAGGTGGCTCAGCAACAGAGCCAGTAGCAGGCCCGTGCATTTTCTTTTCCTTCTTCCTACAGCCACAACAACAACAACAACTGCGTTTTGCAAGAGTCTACCTGCAAAGTGGGTTATGTCAAACAGTAAGTATTTCGTCCTGCTGGTCGTGGTAGAGATTTACAGCAACGCGAAGACAGTGCGTCTCTTTGAGAAACTAATTGCTGCTGCATGTGCGCATTTTCGGACGACGCGACAATGCTGCGTCATCACCAGTCGGCGAGATCGGCCACCTCGGCCTACCGGACACGCCCCAAAAGTGGCGACTTGTTGTACGGATACACTTCTTATCGCACGGCGTCTCGCTGCATCTATTGCAATTCCACGGAGAAGGTGAGATTTTATTTCCCTTAAGAGGTAGATCTCTACAGTAGCCAAAGTAGTCAGGACCGTAACGAGATTAGCGGCAGGGAAAAACAGTCAGACGTTCCACCAGTGACAAAGGACGAGGTCAAGAAAGCATTAGAAACTATGAAAAGGGGGAAATCAGCTCGAGAGGATCAGATAACTACAGATTTGTTAAAGGACGGGGGGTATATCGTGCTAGAAAAACTGGCCACCCTGTATACTCAGTGCCTGGTGTCATCGACGGTACCGGAACCATGGAAGAATGCAAACATTATCCTCAAATGTTTGCATTCTTCCATGGTTCCGGTACCGTCGATGACACCAGGCACTGAGTATAGAGGGTGGCCAGTTTTTCTAGCACGATATACCCCCCGTCCTTTAACAAATCTGTAGTTATCTGATCCTCTCGAGTTGATTTCCCCCTTTTCATAGTTTCTAATGCTTTCTTGACCTCGTCCTTTGTCACTGGTGGAACGTCTGACTGTTTTTCCCTGCCGCTAATCTCGTTACGGTCCTGACTACTTTGGCTACTGTAGAGATCTACCTCTTAAGGGAAATAAAATCTCACCTTTTCCGTGGAATTAAAATAGATGCAGCGAGACGCCGTGCGATAAGAAGTGTATCCGTACAACAAGTCGCCACTTTTGGGGCGTGTCCGGTAGGCCTTAAAAATTAGGACCTTAAAAATTACAGACCAATCAGCTTACTGTCTGTTACGTATAAAGTATTTACTAAGGTAATCGCTAATAGAATCAGGACAACCTTAGACTCAATCAAGCAAAGAATCAAGTAGGTTTTCGGAAACGGTACTCTACTATCGATCATATCCATACCATCAATCAGGTGATAGAAAAATGCTCGGAATATAATCAACCCATATACATAGCATTCACTGATTACGAAAAAGCATTTGACTCAGGTGAAACATCGGCGGTGATGCAGGCATTGCGAAATAAGGGGGTAGACGAGCCGTACTTGAAAGTGCTGGAAGATATATATAGTGGCTGCACAGAAACCATAGTTCTGGATAAAGAAAGTAGCAAAATTCCCATAAAGAAAGGTGTTAGGCAAGGAGGCACAATCTCCCCAGTACTATTCATAGCTTCCTTAGAGGAAGTATTCAGAGACTTGGAATGGGAGCAGTTCGGGATAAGGGTAGATGGAGGATACCTCAGTGATCTGAGATTTGCTGATGACATTGCCTTGCTAAGCAAGTCGGGGGATGAACTGCAAATAATGATTGATGACCTAGACGAGAAAAGTAGAAAGGTAGGCTTGAAAATAAATATGCAGAAGACTAAGGTAATGTTCAACAGCCTCAGGAAGGAACAGCAGTTTACATTAGGTAGCGAAATACTGGAAGTAGTAGGCGAATATGTCTACTTAGGACAGGTAGTAACCGCAGATCAGGACCATGAAAAGGAAATAACAAGAAGAATAAGGTTGGGATATGGAGCGCATTTGCGCAAGCACTCGCAGATTATGACTAGCAGCTTACCGGTATCGCTCAAGAGGAAAGTATACAACAGTTGTAACTTACCTGTACTCACCTATGGGGCTGAAACGTGGAGGCTAACCAAGAGAGTTCTACTTAAGTTGAGGACAACCCAGAGGGCTATGGAACGAAAAATGGTAGGGGTAACATTAGGAGATAGGAAGCGTGCAGAGTGGGTCAGAGAAATAACTCAAGTTACCGACATTCTAGTGGAAATTAAGAAGAAGAAATGGACATGGGCAGGACATGTAGTGCGAAGAGGGGATAACCGATGGTCGCTTAGGGTAACAAACTGGATTTCAAGGGAAGGAAAGCGTAGCAGGGGATGGCAGAAAGTTAGGTGAGCGGATGAGGTTAAGAAGTTCGCAGGGGTCAAGTGGATGCAGCTAGCACAGAACCGGGTTAAGTGGAGAAATATATGGGAGAAGCCTTCGCCCTGCAGTGGGTATAGTCAGGCTGATGATGATGAAGAGGCGTGCCGCATCGCGCCAAGCCTTCGGTCATCTGCCTTTGCCGAGTGTTTTGCTTACTGCGTCGCATTACCGCACCAACGTTCACGAACCTGAATGTGCTTTGGCTAGTATTACAGGGAGGTTTGAATTGTCAGTGAAAACTTTCTCATAGATATGTTAAGTGCTGAAGTTGTAAATTTGTAGCCTCACATTGACTCCTCTCAGCGACAAATAAGCGTGAGTAAAACAACGGAATCGCGAATAGGGCGAAATTTTAGTTGTAGGGAGCGAAGTTGTATCGCAGTTATTTTCACTTCGCAGACGCATTAACTTCAATATAGTAGCAATCCCCTTTTGAATTTCTTACCTAAGCTCTTATAGCAATATGCTCTAACGCTAGTGTTAGTTATCTCGTTCATTTTTCTTTATTCTTTGACACTGATGTGTATACTTTGCTTGTTGGCAAAATCTGTTCCCCTTTCGTAATCTTATCGCTTCTCGTTTTCAGACCTACGCTGAGGCCATTTTGTTATCACGAGGCTTACATAAAGACCATGACAGACGAATGAAGGGTGGACGTCTCTAGTATGTTGTCGTGAGTTGAAAATTAAAGAGCACGGCAGAATCTGCATTGGAGTAATGCGAAAGCACGGATGCTGCTGTTGGTTGCTTCTGGTTGCTTCTAGTTGCTAAATTCACTTCTTGTTTACCCATTTTAGTCTTTGGTACTTTCAACTTGAGCCTCAATCCCTTCATATGCCCTTTTTCGGCTCTAATTCCGGTTGCGTAACGCCACTTCCTCTACTTCACATTAAATCATTTCTTGTTTATTTATTTTAGTCTTTGGTACTTTCAAATTGCTCGGCAATCCCTTCCTATGCCCTTCTTCGGCTCTACTTCCGGTTGCGTGACGTCACATTATTGAAGTCATATTATTTCACTTCTTGTTTATCCCTTTTAGGTACTTTCAAATTGTAAAGCGGAAGTAGCCTCAACGAAACTCGTAAGTGTGACAAGTGCATCAACACAGCCGCTAGGCCAGCACATCATCCGCGCGCATGCATGTGTTTCTGCCACCATCGGCGTGACGCTGTCCGGAAGTGGCGACTAATGCTTTAGACCAAACGAGTTGCAAAATAATTATAGGGCCACGGTCCACTCTCTGGTTGAAAATATTTTCTTCCTCGGTGACCGTTAGGCTTCGCCGCCGTAACGCAAAGCAGCAAGCAAACATTTTTTTGAAAAGAGTAATTAGTAGCGCAGATATAGCCACTTCAATCAACTGATTCTGCGGTGTTTCTTCCCGTTACCACGGTGGGGAGTTTTCCTCTCTCCTGACAATCAAGCCTCCGCCATGCTCCCATAAGTTAATTTCCCATTTCTTCCTCCTCCGTGTTTGGCGGGAGGCTAGGGTGCCATTTTGCCATTTTATTCGTCCTCTCGAACTGAGAAAAAACAAAAACAAAAAAAGGAGAGGGAGCCCGGACCAGCAAAAGCTTTGCCAGGCTTAAAACCAATTAAAAATAAATAAAAGGAAGCAGAAGCTCGAGATAAAAAAAAGATCACTTTTTAAAAAGCCATAGAAGGTTCCTAAAACCCAGGGAGCCTCGATACTAGCGCCATCGTACAGGGTGGTGAAACCCTTTGGCATGCGCGCCGCCTCTTTTTTCGCGCTCGCCATCTTCGCTTCGGCAAGTCGCTTCGTGCCGTTGCTGCGGAATGTCCGAATGTGCGCCGGGTGCTGGGCGACATAACTGTGTCCAGCCGCAAAATCTAGCATACAAGGCTGTTGTGTTTCATTGTGTACTGGCGCGGCAAAAAAAAAAAAAAAAAGAAGACGTCAGACGTCAGAAAAATATGGGAGGCGAAATTTAAGCATGAAGACTGATTATGACAACGCGAAGACCTGGGAAGTAAGCACAATACCTGTGCTGCTTTTGTGCATTCATAAAATTACACACACACACACACACACACACACACACACACACACACACACACACACACACACACACACACACACACACACACACACACACACACACACACACACACACACACACACACACACACACACACACACACACACACACACACACACACACACACACACACACACACACACACACACACACACACACACACACACACACACACACACACGCACACACACACACACACAAACACACACACACATGCGCGCGCGCAAGCGCTCGCGTATGTGCGCGTGTCGTTTGTGGTCTGTATCTGTTCATACTAAAGCGTTTCACGAAATATTTCTGTACTCTTCGAACGCAGTTACCCACTTCCGTTTGGAATGACATTGTCTCACGCCGCTTCACCTGTCTGTAAGCACGGACTTTTTGCGGGTTTTGACTTCACCAATCTAGCATTGTGCGCAACAGAAATTTTATTCTGCCTTCTTCAACGTTGAAGCAGGTCGAATCATAGTTATAAACGTGGATATCGCACGCGTTGCATCGCATCGCCTGGCATCGGGAGTAGCGCGCTGTGTTCTCGAGGTGTAAAATTTGAATTTTCAGCGTGCCCGAGGGCTTATAAATATATGGTCAACTGCGTCTGCTATATTCTATTCACCTGAGAAAATTTAGTGTAACTTTCTGTGAGTGACACTCGACTTCAGTAGCATTCGCGGAGTGTCAGACAATAATCTCTTTTGATTTAGGATCTACATAGCTGCGCCACGAACACGTTTAGAAGGTCGAGCCTTGTATTTGTCAAAGGAATGCACCATTGTGCCCTTTCGACCACTCTCCTTTACACTCGACTTTGGAAGCTGGTGGGAACCGCCGAGGCTTCAGATTCGCGCAAATTAAGGGCCTTTCCCTCTCTTCTTTTAGGGAAATAATACAATGGGGGGTCCCCTGTTTTGACAAAGTATTAAATGAAATCAGTTTATGAACAATTATTTTGGCTGTAGCAAAACCTCCCCGTGATAGAATATTTACACTCGAGCTTTTTTTTTTTTTTTTTTTCTCATATTATACGGGGGAACAGTTTTGCGCGAGGTTTTTGAGATTCAAAAATAGCAAAAGTTAGACCCTCGCGAAAATTAAGTAGTTTGAAGTATGTGATTGGCAGCTCGACAAGCCGCAAAGAAACTTCTCTCGTGAACTGGCAGGTGTAGCGGCGTCTTCTTGTGAAAGCGGTTGTGAGGAAGCAAGGTGCTTGCGCAGTACACTGACACCTGACACTCGAATTAGTGCTGTTGCTGTCGCTTGTTTGGCGTCCATGGAAAATTTGTGCGATCGTAAGTGTAACTATCGTATTGATTCCATAATGTATTTATTATTTCATTCATTTGCTTGCACACTACAAAATACGCAAAATGACTGCTTCATCGCCTATCGCTTTTCGGCGCCACTTAAGATCATTTCGAGGGCAAAACGGATGGACGGGCTGTCCCGAGATTGCTCTCTACATGTTTTGCATCTCAAACTCATTCATGCCCGGCAATACGAAATGCATTGCTTTATAAAACAGTCAGTCATCAAAATAGCCGCATTGAACATCCGAGACAGCGAAAGAGTAACTGCTTACCAACTGAAATACGATTATTTTCTTTGGGAACTACTCATGCTAGCAAACAGTAGTTTTCACTTTTAAGTCCCGGGTAATGACGTTACAATCCAGATCGACGGCCAGTGCAGAGAGCAGGGAAACTGGCTTTCGAAGGAAAGCATGACAGGGCTCTGATTTGTATTTTTGCTGCTTTCTGGCACGCGCATTGATGTAGTATTCTGTGAATAACATCTTCGATAGATGATCGAAACTTAGGGATTGTTTGTTTAAAATGCCACACCAGTGTCAGTGGCCCTTTAAACGTAACATAGAATAACCGGTAGCTAACTTTTTTCTACCTAGCCGGCGAATATTAAAATATATATGAATTAGAGGCCGAAATTACCAATAGTACGCAGGTTAAGCACCGGCTAGATCGCAGGAGCTTAAAACGCAGACTCATCGATGACGATAAATTGCCTTTCTTTAGTAAACATTCGATACGCATATATGCACCTGCCATAGTTTTATTACCTGAATTAAAATTATCGCATTTTAGAAAGCACAATAAGCTACCTAACTTGGCGAACTTTATAATGCTTTTGTCGCGACATTAGAGTGCGGAAAAAATGGTCGCGATATAAATGACAAAGGTACAATTACTTCCAACGATCGTACATTCCAGGTTCCAGGTATTGTTCGCCGAATGATAATGAAAGTTTTAGAGATGCTGGCGGAAACACCACTGTATGAAAGCAAAAAGGCTGCGCGTATTTCATGTTAGGTTTATGTGTACGACTCTTCTAAGTGATGTACGGATAGGTATAGTATTGGGGGGATGCCTTTTTTTACGATTTGGATCATGAAACGCGTTCCTTTGTATTAGTCACTCCCTGGAAACGTTGGCTAGGCACCTAAATATTGCCCAGGAGGTACCTTAATAGGCCTTACAGCATGATCGCATTGATGACTAGTTTTGCATGTGCTCACCACGACACTTCGTGGAGGCCTAGGTTATGGCCCCTGGAAAAACTTGCGGGATTTGCAAGGGACCATACTGTAGATGTACGCGCCGATTATGCCAATACATGACATCGAAGCATAAGTGCAGATGAAAACAAGAAAAGGAAGGACAAGACAGGAAGCGCTTATACTTCGATGTCATGGATTACCAACACGTCCAACACGCCCAAACTGCCATCTCGGATAACTCATAGCGTGCCTATTCTGGCGGTTAAACTTGCGTATCGGTAGATGGCTGTCCCGACGGGAATGCGAAAGCATGAATCCTTTGCTGTTTTCTGGGCTTGTTGGTTCTCTCTCTTTTAGCCTCCATTCAACACACGCTCCCAGCCAGCGCGAGCCTTCTACGTATTCCTCGATCCTCTCGTATATCATTTTTCTCCGCTCTCCTGCTTTTTACTGACATGTATTCATATTTTGGCCTCAAGTTTTATTGCTTTGAGTTCTGCTGCAACCTGTTTCTATGTACATTTTTTTTTTTTTTTTTTTGCAGACTAATTTACTGATATCGCTGGCCTAACGCTGGTTTGGTTTTATGATTAATTGCGGATCCATGTATTTACTTACATTTTTTTTTGCTAGGATTCTCTGTATGCATTGTATGCCTGCCCCTGCCTAAAGTCTGACACTCAGCCTGGCAATATGTTTATAAATGAATAAATAGCCTCTCATAGGCTGCTTTCAGAAAACGCGCGCCCTTGCTCTCCTTGCCTCTTTCATGTTTATTCTTCGCTCGTTGCGTGATTCGTGCCCTTTCCATCTTTCCCAGTACCACTTCCAAGGCACGATTTCTCGTTATGAGCCCTTTAATGCTCTCACATAGAAAGATAAGTATGCTGCAAATTCAGTTGCGCACAAATGAAAGCAGTAAAATTACGAGACGGTATCTACACGCCCAAAGACAAGCGTACGTAAGTAATGTTGTAAAACTCGCGTTAATGGGGCTCCTATTAAACTCGAGCGCTAGTGATCCCATCCCTAAACACGACTGATGTGAGCTGATCGTCTTCGCCTGCTTCAACGATTCAGAAAGTGACTATTTTAAAACACACTGCAGCGTTCACAACTTAACACAGTGTCTGCCATCAGCGTAGTTAGACGCTATGTGGTTAATGCGGGATCATCCAAAGAACTGCGATTGTAGCGGATTATTGCAGTAAAATTGACAATGACTGAAAATAAGACAAAATAGTGAACCAGTTAAGTCCAAATTTTATGGACAGCAGTTTTAACTGCGAGGAAACAAAACAATATTAGGAAATGTTATGTGCGTATTGATGGAAGTTATCTATTCTTGCGAAGCATAAAAAAAGAAAAAAAGCTTTCTTTAATAAGTGCGTCCTGTGCTCGCAACGATCGTATAGTCAAGGCTGCCATAGAAAACCACCGGATAGTGTTTTCGACAATGGTTGCAAGAAAACTGTGGAATATTCTAAGATGGTATGAGCATGGGGATGACGTTGATTAGCAATATTGCGATTTTAGAGTTTTTCCTGCGTTTGTACTAAAGTAGTTAAAATTGGCATAAAAAATCGATGCTTTTTTTTATTGCAATAATAAGGAAAGTACAAGCGTCCTGAGAGTGCATCTGCCAATATATTAACTGTTTTTTACAATCCTATGACATGCGGACAAGAAATCGTTAATAACCGAAATTGTGTTTAGAAAGTGCCCCTGTCCTAAATACGGGCTATGATACTGTTCCGATCGATGGTCTAATTTTGTGAGTAGACGAAAGCTTTTTCAACAACTAATAATTTTAAATATGCACCCGTTATTTAAAAGTTACTCCCGGCTGACCTATTGGAAGTTCATTCGGCAACTAGAAAATCCTAACTATAAAGGCGCCCATACGCTGTGTGATGTCAATAAACGTTAAAGAACCCCAGAAGGTCGACATTTCCAGAGACTTCCACTACGGCGTCTCTTATAGACTGAGTCGCTTTGGGACGTTAAACCCCATAAACCAAACCATAATTTCAATGTAGTAATAATTATTCCCCCTTCACTCCTCTAGCTGCTTCAATCTTTCTTTCTTTCTTTATTTCTTTCTTTTTGTTAAAAATGCCCAGTTCTACTCACTTCATGGGTCCAAGGCTGTCGTAGCGGCGCTCGAGTTCCTGCTTGATTTTTTCCCGGGTCGACTCTTCGCTACCCTTCGGTCTGAAATAAGGAACGAAGACAAAGAAAGGAGAGAGAAAGGGCGAGATAGAGAACATTATATCTCCCGATGCACGTCCAGTAAGTAACCATCAGTGCATATTTTAGGCTTGCAAGTTTCATTACGCACTCAAAAATGGCATACTTGACAGATAACTTCCCACCCATCACGGGCATTAATTCATGAATTGAAGGAGTGGTAATCTTCGTCATCGACTGATAAACAACTGAAATCGTGAAAACGATTATTCTAGAAAATTCGAGTAATGGGCAAAAGTATCACAAAAACAAGTGTTTCAAGGCGCTGCGGTCTTGAAATACGTAACATTTTCCCAGTACCCAGTTCCGAGTTTAGGATCCATGATATAATGCTTGAGATGTGGAGTTACTTGCAGGAGGGTTTGTTTTATGTTAGTTATTTGGTCAACAACCACGTTTATTCCGAAAAAAAAAAATAAGTCTAGCAGTGAGAGTCTATATAGGCAAACACCATGTTTGAAAGCAAATGGTGCGCCGCAATCGGCTAAGGTGCAGGTTGTTGTCACAAAGTGCAGGCTGCTTTCACCGGGCCACGCGATGCTTGGATAGAAAACAAGCCGAATATGCAAATGCTTGAAAATATTTTCAAAGCGCACGCGCCGCGCCATCAATGCTTCGAACGCCTGCAAAAGAGCTTTGTCGCGCTTTTGCCAACCTGTTTCTCGCACCGCATAAATATGCAATGTACCGCATCGCAGTCGTATTCCGCTGCCAGTTGGCGGAAGGGTAGCACTGCACGTGTCCGGTGGGCGTCAAAGCTGATTAAATTAGAGAAAGCTAAGTATGCAAAAAACTAACGATACGTGGTTCTCAGCCTGCGATCCTGTGCAGCCGAACCTGCAGTTTGACTGCATTCACAAGAATTGCCCCCCCCCCCCCCCCTCCTCTTCCCGAAGCGGCTTTCCCGCTTTTTCACTTCCCGCACTTTCACTTCAATAACTTTGTAATCAGGCTCCGCTTTTCATCGAGCCAGTTGACACCGGCGAACACTGCAAATTACAGGGCGCTGAAGTCATACTTAATAAAGTAGATAAGAGCCCTCATTCTTCTGAACTTCATGGATCACTTTCAACCTCGTTATTTTTTAAGAAACTTGAGGTAACGTATGCCACTTTTTTCTGGTTACTCTTAGTACAATGAACTGCAACAAAACTTGACAGGTTATTTCGATTAGTGTTCAATGCTAATAAGCCAGCACAGCGAAGTGGACGCTCTCACGCATATTCGCCTACACAACGAAAACCACTGCTGACGTCAAAGCTGATGTCTCATAGGGACGTCATGTCCTGAAACGTGTCTATTCACTCACGTTAGCCTTGACACGACCCACTGTACATAGAGCCACGCCAGCAGGATGCAGACCATCATGGGTGGCACATTGTATACCATCCAAGCAAGGAAGGTCAAGTCGTCTTGCTTGAAGATTCTGTGCGGATAGAACAGAAATGCCCGTGGATATTCATGGTGACTGTGAGAAGGGGGATATGGATACATTATACGCCACATCCCCGTCAAAGCAAAAAAAAAAAAAATGCTGTATTGTTACGGGACACAAATTGTTGGGTTCCGTACATGGTGGCCACTACACCAGTTTAACACGGGAAACACGAAATCGCGCAATGACTTTCTGTTGTTAAAGAAATGGAAATGCAGGCGTCAAAAGGCGTAATCGAAAATGCCACTCTTTCTTTACAGGAAGGCTGTCTGCTTAGCATATAGTGTCTATTAATTTGAGTTCTTTTATTTTAATTTGCAATCCCCTCTAAACTTACTGCTATGCAAGCTTTATTGGGTACTTAATATAGACAATAACCAATTGTCAGAGGTGTGCCGATGTTCGCTCTGTTCCTGCTCCTTCAGACTTTTCCTGGCTACAGTTTTAGCGCGACCGGAACACTCTATACTAATGTGGCTCAGTGCTGAGTTCTACCTGGCTCTTCGTACATAGAAAAGGAAGGTCGTGAACACACACACACACACACACACACACACACACACACACACACACACACACACACACACACACACACACACACACACACACACACACACACACACACACACACACACACACACACACACACACACACACACACACACACACACACACACACACACACACACACACACACACACACACGCACGCACGCACGCACGCACGCACGCACGCACACACACACACACACACACACACACCACACACACACACACACACACACACACACACACACACACACACACACACACACGCGCGCGCGCGATGCCATGTAACTCACTCTCTGTACTGCGCCTGCAGAATTAAATTGGGTGGCGTCCCAATCAAGGAACCCGTGCCACCGATGTTGGCGGCATAGGCGACGGCCAGCAGCATCGCCTTGCGCATCTGGGTCACGCGCAGGTCGTTCTCGCCCCTAACAAAAGAACGAATGGAAGGAAAACCATCAGGCGCGCGGTGTGCAGTGCTGAACAATCCTGGTCATGGCTGACCGGAATCGTGGTAATAGCAGAATCACTTAGTTTCCAAACCCTAATTCCCTACGGCCTCTAGTCATCGTCAAAATAAAGGAGTTTGAATTGAATTGGCTGACTTAGAAGGGAATCGGCAGCGGCCGTGGTGTGATAATCTCAAGCTCAGCGCCACGAATAAAAGATTTACACTCTCCTAAAGCCTTATTGAAACAAAGGAACCCGAAAAATTAGTTTAAAGCTGTCAATTTGATTGGCTTTCTTTGCTTAAAATTATCTCAGGATACAATGTAAGCGTGAACGAAACCTCCAGGGAAAATGGTAAACTATTTGTGGGATATTAAAGTCATGTATTTTTACAGACATGAGAAAAAAATTGCCCGCGATTACGTTACTTCCTAATGCTAAATTTGAACGCAGCTCATCAGCGTTTTCACCTTTTCGATAAATTGAGGCAAAAATTTTGAACAAGACGCGTATGTACAATTACAGACTTTTTTAAATTTTTCATACGTATTCCTTCATGAAGCACTCCACTAACAGTTCTTGGCTGTCATGAAAGAAGCTTTGTGGTCGGAGAAATGAAGAGAGCAAATTGAGTTATCGGGAGGTTGCGGCCGCAGCGCGTGGGTTCATAGGAACGTTGAGTGAAGAACAGATAGTAGCGACTGACTGGTGGTGCTGACGCCGCTAGCGAGTGAAGCAAGTTAGAACGGGATGCACGCACCGTGATCCAGTTAGCGAGCCGGCGTTTCGGCAACCGGAGAGCACCCTCGCCGCCACTCAGAAAGAAGAGGGGGGGGGGGGGGGCTCCACTTTCTGCATGGCGGCGACACGTTGTCTGGACTCGCTAGCGGCGTCAGCGGCATCAGTCAGTCGCTGCTAGCACTGCCTCCGGCGACCCCCTCCCCTTCCTTTCCTCGTGTTCTCCGGTTGCTGCGGCGTTCCTGCCCCCACCATTCGCCGCTGAGTGTAACCCCCTCCCCCCCCCCTCTTCCTGCGAAGCTCCGGTTGCCGAAGCGGTGACTCGAAGTAGGGGGCTGAAAGGGGGCAGAACTGGTTACGAGGCCGACGACGCCGACGCGAAACCCGGGAACGGGCGCCAAAGAGCTGCGCTCTAAAATTGGAAGAGGTTTAGCTTGGCTATGATAGGACGTACATAGCGAGAGGTACTACGTTACCCTGTCCGAGCATGTTGTGGTCACTGTATGTTTAGCAATGAGAGACATTAGTTATGCACTTATGTATTCATTTTGCTTGACAGAGACGACGACTGTCCGACGATCTGTGAAGTAGTATGAAGCGATCTTAATTTTGTTTATATAGTATTTTGATTTGGTAGAGACTATACGTCATCTGTTACCCTCGACAGTCTGGCACCTCCGTTTGGCAAGTTTTCCTCTCTCTGTTCAGGCGTCTCCGCTGCTCTGTTCGCCTTCTTGCGCTCATTCTCTCTTTGTTGAGTATAGTAAAGTGCCAGGAGATGACCTCAGGATCGGAGAGTCTACGTCACTGTTTAGCAGCCACTGGACCCTTCTTCCCTGTATCCATGTCAAACGTTATGATGCAGCCGCCTATTGCACCTCCGCCTTATGTGCGCAATGCTGCACATACGACGCGCGGTTCAGGTGATAAAGCGGCATGCGGTGACGAAGCGCGCGGCGCACCTGTGAGGTCCCTCTGGTTACCATGGTATCAGCGCATGCGCACAACTGCTGATCTGCGTGACGTAACGCTGCGGTAGCTGAGAAGTCTCATTTCGGTGAAAATAAAACGTTTTGATGATGATGATGATGACGGCGACGGCCAAGCGTCCGCCGCACCTGCTGTTCCTCTCTGGTTGCCATGGTAACGGCGAAAGCGCACAATTGGCCTCTCCCAGCCACCGCGAAATACTCGACTGGCAGCCCAGTGCAACTCTCGCTACAAAATGTTTTCAAGGAAGTTTGCACAATTATAGTGTGATGAGGCGAAAGTGGCGAAAGCCTTTGCTTCAAGCGCCGCTGAGTCCTGCTTTGTGTCTGCTTCTGTATGCTGTGTGGTGCGGCGTTCGAGGAAGCGCCAACTGAAAGGTGCTGCCCGGAGTCTGGGATCGAACGCCGTGCGGGGTCAGCTTTGTATCGTTTGTATATGCGTGATCGCCTTGTGATGTCATCGGTCACGAACGAACGTGATGTCATGATGACACCAGTTCTGGTTATTATATGTTTCCGAATGATAAGTATTGATGGCATAATATTCGGTCATGACGTCACGTCGTGTCATGGTCGATGACGTCACCAGATGATGACATCACAATCTCGCGGTATCACGCGGGATCTCGCCAAGAAATGTGACTTCTTGTGGACGGACACTCAAGATACTATTAAGGCTTTCGTCTTCAAATACTTTGCGGTAAGGAATGCTGAAGTTGTGTTTTTCACTCGGTTCACCGGCTTTCACAGCGCTAATTTATGCATTAGGCTAAGGAACTGACAACAGACTAGCCCTCTCATTTCCCTCTTACCGGTTATCAGCAAAGTGTCAATTTCCTCTGGACGGCACTGCTGAATATTCAAATTCTCAATAGTCAATCATAAGTTATATGATCCGGAAACAAGCGGGCGCGTACGGCCGTTAGAGCTCAGATGTTTAACTATTGCCTTTGCTGCAGTTTGACCACTACTGACATCTCGCGGCATGTGCTACTTGAAAATTTTTGTGTGCGTTTAAGCCCTGCAGTAGTGGAGTTTCGTGGTGGAACACCTATATTGAGTCGACGTATATAGTCTTCTATCACGCGAGTAAGATGCAAGGTATAAAGGTCGAGCACTCAAACGCCATGTCCCAAAAAGGCATTAGGTGATAAACCACAATCAGACTGAGTAAAAAAAAAAGCCAAAGTAGAAGAAGCGAAAAGGTTTAGGTAACGCTATGAAACAATGTGTAGGTACATGGAAAAACAACAGTGTCGTGAAAAAATTGACAGAGATGAAAAGAGAAGGTGAACATTAAAGGAGGAAAAGCTTTTGCGATAAGAGAACAGGGGTGAAGGGAAAAGAGGGAACAATTATGGAGGTGAACATTACAGCCAGCTAAAAGAATCATGTGAAAAAATGACTGGAGGGAAATAAACAGTTGTAAAGATGAACCTAAAACCATTAAAAGCTGCTAAAAGAGTCATGTGAAAAGAAAAAAAAAAAACTAACAAGGAACAGTTGTAAAGGTGAACCTAAAATCATTAAAACCAGGTAAAAGAATCATGTGCAACAATGACAGGATTGAAAAAAAAAAACAGTTGTAAAAGTGAACAATAAAACCATGCAACGAATTGCATTTGGAAAACTGAAAACAGTTTATGACCAACATTAAATAAAAAATAAAGTTTTACCAAGCCAAATGACCAATATTAGGACATGAAAACGCACCAGAAAATTTACAGGGGTCTTCGAAAAACGCAATTTCACTCGATGAAAGCAAAATAGATTCAGTGCTCACACATCTCTCGCCATTTTTTAAGATGTGAAAAGCTTCAGCAACCTCCCTTTGTCTTATTTCTTGACTTAAACAAAAGCGTGGTTTTGCGCCAAATTGGTGTGCAGGGTACTTTGTTCTTTCCCCTCCCCTTGCCATCACAGTTCCCAGAAAGGGGTGCTAAATGCCCTCGAGCAAATTATGTTCTCGTGCCCGTTCGTTACAACATCTACCCGTCTGCCCAATGTAAAATCTGCCGAATGTGAGGGGAGTTTTGTACACCAGTCTTGAAGCACACTCGGTGAACTTTGTTTCGTGATTCTTTTTACACTGATGCTTGGTTTTCTTTCCTGTAGACGTCAAGGGGCAGACGCTACTCAACGTGATCGGTGCCGAGATAACCATCCTGACACCATGCCGGTTCGCCACTTTTTTCATATTTTGGGAAACACGATGAATGTAGGGCATCATCTGCAACGGCTTTTCCTTAATACTCTCTTCCTTATTTTTTCGCCCTTTCAGTTTCTACAACAAGATTTCACAGGCCAATTGAAAGGGGGGGGGGGGGGGGGGGGGGGGCAGCGGAATCCCTTGTCTGGATTCTCAAGGTGAGTGAAGATCAGAGTTGACGGGATTGCACATCTCGTCATTGCCATCATAAGGAAGTAACTGAAAGCACTTAATTTATCTCGATGCCAGGGAACATCCGGCTTTCATATTCAAAGTGGGTGTAGCTATATAGACAACGGGACAGCACCACTCAGATATGGCGCTTGGCTTGCAAGAGTAATGACCGCTGACTCACCCCATTACTTCCTCAACGACTGGAGGTATGGCTCTGCCAAGGGTTGGTGATCCGTCTGGCAACTTCATGGGGCTCATCAGTGTCACTGCACACAAGGAACAGGCATGGAACTTGTCACACCGACTGTTGAGTTCTTGAGGGAACGATTTGATTTGAAGAAGGAAGATATCTCACTTATCCTCCAGAGAATTAAAATTGTTTGGATATCTCACTTATCCTCCAGAGAATTAAGATTGTTTGGATGAGTACAGTGAAGGATTTAAAAACGAACTTAAGGGGATTATATTCTCGTAAGAAGTGCTTCTCCTGTGAAGCAGGTATTTTAGTGAATGAATCGTGGTCACCGGAAATCAGACTAAATATTATTAGAGAGTGCAATAAATAGTAAAGTATAGGGCAGATGCAAGGGTAAGACACCGCAAAATTGACTAAAAGGCGCTGCTGTTTGGTCGAATAGGGCCGATACGGAGATTCACAGCATCTAGTTCCACTTGTTATATATAATGTCAATACGTAACTCAGCTTACGTATGGAATTTATAACCTTAGATTATAAATTATAACCACAGCTAGTACTTTTCAGCAAGAAAGCTTTTGCTTCCGCTGATGTTTTAAAACTGGCGTTCAAAAATGAATCTCTAGTTGTCGATAGAATGGAGCCCATACTTTCACAAAACCGTCCAGACACCACTATGTGTGCTACCCTTGACAATCGATTTGGATAATCTGCTGTGATCTAATGACGCCCACCTTCGGCTTCTTTGGTGGTAACCTGGACTTGGTCCAACACAGCCATGACGATGGGAACCATGATGGAGGCCGACGCAGTGTTGGGAATCCACATCGACAGGAACATGGTGACCAACATGAAACCAAGCAGAAGTCTGGACAGTGGAATGAGCAAAAAAGTGTTAGCCAGATCTTTACGGCAATCTGTGGAACTTATCAGCACAGAAGTGACAAATGCGCAATTCTTGCCTCCGGTTGCTGGTTCCGACAGCCAGGAGAGTTTTGAGGGCCATGCGCCGGTGCAGGTTGCTACTTTCTACAGCGGCGGCCACGACCAGCGACCCGAACATGACGAAGCCGATGTTCTGGAAAGACGGTGATGAGATGAACCGACGAGGTCAACTATTTTGTCACTAAGCATAGATGAAGACCTGCCCTTTTCAGAAAACCAGAGTTGCAAACTGCAAAATTGTGTCCTATAGTTACAACGCTCTATGGACACTTCCGGCGAGATGGCAGCAGTTATCGGGTTGTAAAGCGCCCCTGTCTAGCCCCTAACCACTGGGTAGTTTTGGTAAGACTGCCTTTATAGCAGATAAAGCCATCGTCGCAGAAAGCGGCTATTACTATCCTATTGGAAAGTGTTTTTCATGTTTTAGTGTCCGCTGCACGTAGGACAGTAAACACAAGCACGAAGCAGGGCTCTGGAACTTTGATCGAGTTTTCGCGGGAATTGCAATTTTTCTGTACAATTTGTAGACATTTCTTTGTTCTATCTTCAATTCCCCACTGTGTTACATAGCTTGTAGCGTATGTGCACAGAAGTGTTAAAGAAACAAACGGACAAGTGTATATCGTCTAAGAAAATATTTATGACCCGTGCGAGACATCAGTAATAAGAGATGACGGCATCGACTTTTACATCGTCGGAGCGTTCGTTAAATAAACGTTGCCTTAGCGTCAGTTGCTTCTTGACCACGCCTGGCTCTGCGTCCTGACGGAACCTCGTCGGCGTGCAGGCGTCTTGCTATTCGCTTAGCAATTATTATTTTTAAATGTATGACTGTTGTCCCACACATACTCCTTAGCATGTAAAGCTTTCAGCTGCCACATTATGTGAAAGACCACCGACATATATACTTATGAATTCCCGCTTTAAAGGACAGGGGAAGAGGTTTTAGAAATTTACAAGTCACAATAAGAGAAATGCATAAAACTTGCAGGTAAAGATTGTGAAGCCTTTTTGCGTTAGCATTGAATTGACGACGCAATCGACAATTAAGATGCGTAGGTGTTCAGGCTTCTCCGCAGTGCACCGCACAATGCTGGCGCCGCAACGTTGACGTCATCTATAGTGGCGCTACGATTCAAGCGAAGAACCGATTTCCTAACGAGAGAAAACCAACGCCGCCGAATATATAGCTTATGAATAGTTGTTCGGCAGCATCGAACGACTCACGACAGCATGACGGCGAAGTGAGCGTAAAAATTCGGCAACAATGATCCCATTACGAATTTCTGCACGGTTCTGGCGCATGAAGGAGTCTACTTAACCTTTAATCTGTAATTACGACCTCATTCTAAATGCTAGCGCGGAACAAGTTTGCCAGCTTTATCTACAGCCTTCGTACATTAGAATCGTTGCATATTGTCAAAATGTCAAAAAGCCTCTTCAGTTTCTCTATAACAAATCTGTGCAGACATGTCTGCGTGGCCTAGGAGAGAGTCAAATATGTATTTTAATTAGCGCGGAATATGTATGTCTGGTATAGAAGCAGAGAATGTGATTCCTGACGAAGGTGAGAAAGAGATGTGGAAGAAAAAAAGATGTAAAAAAATTACCGACGATTACGTTACTTCCTAATGCGAAATTTGAGCGCAGCAAATAAGCTGTTTCACCTTTTCGATAGATTGAGGCAAAGAAATCGAGCAACGGCAATTTCCTCTCGGGCGGTGCACATATACAGATCCGCCGCCACCGATCTGGCTCTCTGACTGCCACCGCACAGGGGTTGCATTGGAGGAGGAGCGAAGAAAGGAATTAAGTTTGAGCCGGCGCTTTGACAACCGGAGACTCGCAGGAAGAGGGGGAAGGGGGGCGGCGTGTACACCCAGCGGCAAACGATGGGGGCAGAAGCGCGCGCAGCAAGCGGACAACGCGATAAAGGGAGGAGGGAAGAGATAGCAGCGACTGACTAATGCTGCTGACGCCGATAGTGAGTCAACCCCAGCTGCGGAGTTGGTTTCAGGGACAACGCCGATGCCGACGCACACAATATGATACCCTCGCTTCCGCAGCGCCAAGAACCAGGTCTAGCCGTGGGAAGGTGGTCACGTATTCGTCGACGTGCCGGGGCCTACGTGAAATAACCGGCGCGTCGGCAACTGAAGAGCACCCTATCCACCACACAGGAACAGGGGGGGGGGGGGGACCCTTCCCTCCTCTTTCTGCATGGCGGCGACGGTGTTCTATGCAGTCACGTTATCTTGACTCTCTAGCGGCGTCAGCGGCATCCAGCGGTATCAGTCGGTCGCTGCTAGCGCTGGGGGGATGAAAGGGGGGCGGAGCTAGTTACGAGGCCGACGCCGACGCCGACGCGAAACCCAGGAACGGACGCCAAAGAGCTCCGCTCTAAAATGATTGGAAATAATGCCCGCGCGCGCGACACACACACACACACACACACACACACACACACACACACACACACACACACACACACACACACACACACACACACACACACACACACACACACACACACACACACACACACACACACACACACACACACACACACACACACACACACACACACACACACACACACACACACACACACACGCAAGCACGCGCGCGCACGCGAATTTTGAAAGGTGTGCACAACCCCGCGTCCTTGAGGTCAGGTAACAAAAGGGTCATTTTTTAAATTACACCAGCTACACTAGTGTATAAAATCTTCTATACCTGCAATGGCTTTTCGCTACACTAATGTAGTTGGTGTAGGTTAAAAAATGGCCCTAAAGGCTCTTTCTGCCTCGTGCAGCCAAAGCTCCATCGCAGCAGGGACCGAGGACGTATTCAAGACGCAGAACTGCGGCTAATCTGAAAATAGTTTTGCGGTGGTCGTTACTGACCCCCAGATGGCTGCTTTATATACCGATTTTATTCCAGAGTTGCGTGTCTTACCCACTGACCAAGCTGCCACGCTTTCATCCCGCTCATCTTATAAACTCATAAACTAATTTGTGCGTGATGATATGTATGTGAAAATGTGCGACACCGATTAGTTTTTTCATTCATTTTCCCCTTCCCCATCCCCTCTTTGCCACCCTCATCAGGATAGCATGCTAGGCTCACCACCAGGCAGACACCTCCTGTTTCCATTAAAATCTCTCTTCCTCTCTCTCTCTGTTTGACCAAACTTGGTCGATGGATAGACACGCTATGGAAATCGAACCTTCGACTGCAGCGTCCAGAGAGGTTCCTTCTTAGAAGGTTCCTTGAGGGTCCTCTCAAAGGAGCTGCCGGAGTTGGCCACTTCGGACAAATTATGAGGCTTTGTGACGTCACACAACGCTCTAACCGATCACTATAGCACCTGGTCATGTCCCCTGCCACTTACCACATGTGAAAATCACGCTCGTGATTCTTCGCCCACAAGAAACGATAAACTCCGACGCCGGGTTTTATACTGGACGGGACCCTTGACACGTCGAGCAGAGCTATCGCAGAATTCCAAGCTGATCCGAACAAGTGATGGCATGGAGCAAGATTAGTTGGCACTAAAGAAGCAATTGCCTATCGCTGAAGTAACGCGCATTTGTTTGTACATGGTACATGCAGTGTAGACGTGGGGTCCTATATAGACTTCCCTGCTCGCAATAGTAATGTGATAGCATTGAAAGAATAAGGCTGTACTTAGATCGCACCATTAGTTCGATAATAAATGACCTCACTGTAAAGCTACGGCGCAACCACGAGAAAGGAAAGGGCAGGGAAATAGAGTCGTTCTCGGCGGCTGCAGTCCGACGATGAGGCTGGACGACTCGAGCGCCACAAAGCACCATCATCGGGAATGGCCTGCACGTTTACTCCAAATGGAAGAAATAGTCGTGTACGCAACAATGGCGGCGTTATGCGGCCGAACATGGAGCCCAGCGTATAAACAAGTCAGCCAAACCCATCGCGAATGCCGTAGAAGAAAAACTTGGGAACGCTGCCCTAAATCAATTGACGACCTGGCCTGGATACGGCCAATGAGTTCTGCTAGCACAACGTACGATCAGTTTTAGGAGGCGCCATACCGGCTTCGTGAATTGTTTTGTGCTGGCACATATACTCTCGAGTGAACAAGATATAGCAAAACGGTTTTCGCCTATGAGCAGCGCACCGAACACTGGTGCTTAGCTGCACTCACGTTGAAGTACAGGGTGGTTGTTTTGACGGTGGTCAGGATGCCGAACAGCGGGAACAGCACCAGCGGCATGAGCGCCGTCACCGGCAGCGGAATGGGCTCGGCTGTCCAGTAGAAGGCCATCCACAGCATCGAGTAGGCGCTGAGGCCGGCCTGCGAGGTGTGGGCCCACACTGTCAGAGGCAGCTGTAGGAGGACTCTTTTGGAGAACAAGCAGAGTGTGCGCCATAGGATATCGTGCCGAAATCCTTATTTATCAGTTGCGCAATGACTTTCGAGATTGTGCAACCCATGGCCATGTGATCGAGGTGGGCCTTTGTGTTCATGCACTTTTGGGGAAACTACGCCGTATACCGCTGGTGTTGCCATTTCCGGGAAGTACCACACTTTAGCTAAAACGCCTGACATTGCTGCAGATTGCTTTCATGTTTCATTCAGTGCTGTTCAAAATTCTGCGTAAATGCTTTCATCGACACCACTCTTCGATATATTTCACTTCAAGTTACCACTAAAAACACAGTAAACCGCACTGGAGGGGAAAGTTTATTGCTCTTAGTTCTAGCAACGAAGTTGCGAGCAGTACCTACCTCCGAAATTTCACCAGAAGCAGTTGATTAGTAATGTTTATTGACGCAAGGGCACATGAGGCCAACGAGCGCCGGAGACTGACATTGAATGGTTACTATTTGAAATGGCAAAACGCCATGAAATGCTGTGAATGTAAAAAAAAAAGATAAAAATGTCTACAGTAAATGGCTGAAAATATAATCAGAAGTCTAGATATGATGGACATAACGATGTGACTGCCCAGCACGCATTCAACTCAACGCTAATCTTTGCTAAATATAGTTCCTTTCTCAGCCGAACTACAGCGGATGCAGTTGCACAGTAGTCAGGGGCTTGACTGTTGATCCCTGGGTAGCGGGTTCAATCTCGGTCGCGGCGACCGCTATTTGATGTAGGCAGAAACAAAAGGGCCGCTGGCCTGCGCACTGTTCGTGCTCATGAAGAAAACTCCGTTTTCTATAACGCGGCCAAAAACCATAACGCGACCATGTGCGCCCCATGACGGGGCCGCATGCTATATGCGAGCTAGTGGCATCACTTTGGATGCCTAGCGATCACATGCTATTTTCGTATTGCCTAATAAAAGCATCGTCTTGCACCACACAGCAAATCGACATAGATTAGCTGCCAGCACCGCCTCAGAGCTTATTCAGGGAATTTGGGCTTTAACAGAAGAAACTGCTACCGTTAAAGGCACATTCACTTGATGGACCATCGGCCCACGGATCAAGCGTCATGTGGCATCCCACTTCCACTCCGTGAGGTGCGTGCCTTGCCCACAATTGTTGATTTAGCGCAGCGAAAGACCACGCCCATGTCTAGCCTTATTGTCGCGTCCTGTGAAAGTGAATGTCATAGGAGTGGCAACAATCGATCGAACTAGATTTTCCAAACGTGAGAGGCCATTGTGAGCAATGTCATTAACCGCTTGATATTCTAAATGTTCAAAACTTTCGAAGCAAGTCTAGGCCAGTCGTGCATAGAAAACTACTTTCATTTCTGTAATGTGAATAAATGTAAGGTTTTCTCATCTTAGACCCATCTGTCTCGGCAACCACCTCCCTATGTCAAAGCCCCAATCCCCGATGCCTTATCCGGTTTATTGAGCCCTTTTAGATTCATCTGTCCTAACTCTGTGGTGCCCTGTCCCGTAAGCATTGATCAATTTTTCCTGATCGAGAGCATCAAGTCTATACTCTTCACAGTTACCCAAGGTTCAGCCATATGCCAGCAACTTTTGGCGAATAGATGAACGTACCCTTGCACGAGGTACGAGGGCCTTCGTTTTTGTTTTTATTTCTTGTACGGTTTTTGTACGAAGGCTTTCGACGCAGCCGCAAACTCAGCATGCAAAATTACGCTTGCATTATCGCAATTCTAAACGCACCTTGCTTTCCATGTAGAACGGCAAAGGAAGCAGCAGCAGCGGCACGGCGACCACGTAGATGAGCTGCCAAGACCTCAGCAGGACGGCCTTGAAACTCATAGCCGGACTTCAACCCCGTTGCAATGACCGCAAACTGAAAATTGAATGGTTTGGTTTGGTTTGTGGGGTTTAACGTCCCAAAGCGAATCAGGCTATGAGAGACGCCGTAGAGGAGGACTCCGGAAATTTCGACCACCTGGGGTTCTTTAACGTGCACTGATATCGCAGAGCACACGGGCGCCTTGCTTTTAGTAACGCCGCACCAAAATATATCCGAAGGGGTGTTTCGCTCGGCTGATTTAGTTTATTTTGTTTTACATTAATTTCTTGCGCCGTACACACACATGGCCCAATGGCGACAACACTCCCTTTTCCCTTCCATCCATCGCCTCTTACGGTAAAACAGGACGTTATAATTAGCCATAGCGCTTACGCTTTAATGCCTCACGGCATTTACAGGAATTGAAACTGAGAAACCTGGGGGAGCCTCTCAAGCTCCGTCTCCACCCTTAAAGGCCCACTGTCCACCCTCCGGTCGAAAATATTTTCTTCCCCGGTGACTGTGAAACTTTGCCCCCAGAACGCACGGCCTCAAAATGTTTTTGAAAAGAGTAATTAATAACGCAATTACAGCCACCGCAATCACCCGATTCTGTCGTGTTTTTATCTCCTCCCGTTCCCTCGCAAAGGTTTTTCACTCTCCTGCCCGGTCGTTTAGCCTCCGCAAGAGAAATTCCCCTTCCTGCTCCGCGTTTCGCGGGAGGTGGGGCATGGTACTCGGCGTGCGCGAAACAACAACAAAATTCAGTCCGGTCGTGGCGAGGGAAAAGCGCGCAACGAGCGGTGGACACAATTAGTGGTGTATGCCCATCCTTCACCCATCAGACAGCGAGACGGACCAATGGATGTCGATTTCTTCTCCGACGTCAGCCTTGCGGCTCGTAGAGAACGGGAAAGCTAGTTTCCTGAAGGGGAGGATGAGAGAGCTTTGATTGGTATTTTTGCTGCTTTGCGGCGCGCGTATCGCTGTAGTTTACTTTCTCTCGCTCTCTCTCTCTCTCTTGCACAGACTATCTCCGATACCTGATCGAAGCAGTGGGCTACTTTGCCCTGACATAGCACAGCACACGGGCACCTTGCTTTTCGCCTCAAACGAAAGCGGCCACCGAGGCCGGGATTCGATCCCGCATCCTTGAGAACAGTGTCCTGGCCTGAAGAAACAGATTTTGGCATATGCCAGTTATAGAAGACGATTACGATGCAGACTGACATGGGTGATTGGGGAAGACAACGAAAGGAAACTGCGCCGTTTGGTGCTCACATTACTGTTTGCTGACGTTCCTCGGTGCCAGATGGCCTTTTGTGTAACGCTACGTTACAAATCTGGCGGAGGCAGTGCTAGGTACGATTCCAGTCCTGCATAATCTACCTGTCACTATGGAGCTTACTCCGGTACATCAGTACCTCGGCCACCACCTACATGGAGAGCCCCCTGAATGTGGACCCCCTTCCGACCGCTACCAGCATGACACAGTCTGAGACGGGCAGTAGAACCAGCTGCCATGACATCTGAGAGCAGGCTTCCCACCCATATCCTGTGTCATCAGCCGCGAACACCACCGTCCTTTCTTGGCGACGTGTTCGAGGACGGTGAGGATTGGAGACCTTCGAGCGTGTTGCTCGTTGCAACGGGTGGAGTAATGAGCGTAAGCTCCACAATGTCTACTTTGATCTTGAAGAGTCGGCACGGACATGGTTTGAAAGCTATAAGGCTTCTTTTCTATCCTGGGAAGCCTTCTGTCGTGATTTGAAGGCCACTTCCTCGAGTGCCGACCGCTGGGGCGAGCAGAAGCTGCGCTACACTCGCGCAGCCAGTGCCAGAAAGAGAGCGTGCGTATTTTCTTTGATGGCGTGGTACGTCCTTTCAAGCGCGAACCCATGTATAACGAAAAAAAAGAAGCTTCGCCACCTGATGCATGGCGTAAAGCAAGATCTTTTTGCAAAGTCTTCTGCATAGCCCACCTCGCACTGTGGCGGAGTTTCTTAATGAGTAAAACAGACGCTTGGGCAAGTTGGTAGTCCATTGAGGGTAAACAGCGCAAAAAAGACGAGGACGAAAGAAGTACACAAACGAGGCTGCCACCACGGAGGAAACATTGCAACACGGAGCACGAAAACATAACTGTGACATCAATATCATTATATCATTGGGCCCGACGCATCCTCTATGCATGTCTGCAGCGAACCGGACGCGTTACGCACCTTATCCGATCAGTCGTATAGAGAGAAACTTCAAGCCTTTCGGATGCCTTGAAACACGCCATCTTTTCCTTCAATGGATGGAGTCGTCCGGGACGACGTGCGTATACAGCTGCACACGTGCCTGATATTCCCTACCAGTTCGACGCGAGGCCTACATACGCGTCTGTCCTACGCAAGGCTCCAACGCCGGACTTTAGTATCAACGCTGCAGATCCAGTAATTAGGCCGCAGGGTCCTCCTCGCTATTCCACTCCGCCAACTTACCAGCGACACCGTATGGCGGGCCCCGGATCATCGGTCCCTATGCTGTCATTCCGATGAAGCGGGTCACCTCTACCGGGCGTGCTCGTACCGCCGCGTCGGCCTGCGAAGTTTCGCCCCAGACGACACCTGCCCTCGGAATGACGAACAGCCTACCGAGGTCGCAAGCTACCTTTCTGCACGACAGCCTCCAATCACGCCCGGTTACCAGGAGCACCAGTCTTCGTACCTTACCACCTGGGACCACTGGGAGTCCCTGCTGCACTCCGAGGATCTGGTTCGGCAGACGATCGCCGCAGACTCGGCTGCCGACGTCATGAACCATAGGCACATGCACGTTTGAGTGTAGTGGGGCCGTGCGGGGGCCCAGGGGCATGCATGCCCCAAACTCCTCTGTTTTAATAGTTATTACCACCACCACCTACCGTTCGCCAAGTCCCAGTTACCCCCAGCGCCGCTCTGCTAGTTCTCACCGGGAAAACTAATACTAGCAGCCCTCGGAGGCAGGGTCGCTGATGTTTAGAAATGTGAATATCTTCCGTCATCGTCAAGGCGATTCAACGAGATTTCGCTGGGGTCAGGTAGCGACCGCATCCGACATGCTACCTCCGATTTGTATGTAACGATTAATGAAGTTTGCTGAAGAAGGTATTCATGATTCGTAAGTTATTGCGCTCTGCAAACTCAACTAGTAACTCCCCCCTGCTATTCCGAGAACCAATGCCATAGTCACCTACTGCCTGTTCTCCTGCCCGCTTTTTCCCTACATTGGCATTGAAGTCGCCCATTAGAACAGTATACTGCGTCTTTACTTTCCGCATTGCGGATTCTATATCTTCGTAGAAGCTTTCAAGAAGCTTCGTAGAAGCCTGGTCATCATAACTATACATGTAGGTGCATAGGCCTGTACAACCTTCAGTTTATACCGCTCATTAGGCCTAATTACGATGACTGCCACCCTCTCATTAGTACTATAGAATTCATCTATATTACCCGCTATATACTTAGTGACAAGGAAACCTACTCCTAGTTGTCGCCTTTCTGGTAAGCCTCGATAACACAGTACATGCCCATCCTTCAGTACAGTATATGCCTCATTCGGCCTCCTAACCTCACTAAGCCCTATGGTATCCCATTTCATACCTTCTAGTTCCTGTAACAGCACTGCTAAGCTAGCTTCACTAGCTGGGGTTCTAACGTTAAACGTTGCCAAGGTCAGATTCCAATGGCGGCCTGTCCAGCGGAGCCAGAAGTTCTTAGCACCCCCTGCTGAGTCACAGGTCTGACCGCCGCCGTGGTCAGTTGTTCCGCAGCCGCTGGTGACTGAGGGCCGGGGTTTTATGGAGCTTATCATGAGAGGTCATGGCCAATTACTGCACCAGGGTGGCCAACTCCTGCTCTGGTGAGGGAGTGCATTGCCGGAGGTGTTCACCGGCATCAGGTCGCACCCCAAACCTGTTTATGCAATTCCATCGACACGCGGATTTTTTTTTTTAAATCCGTTGGAGAATTGCGCGGCACCGGGATTTGAACCCCGGTCCTCTTGCATGCGAGGCGGATGTTCTACCGCTACGCCACCGCTGCCACCGTTGATGTTGATGTCACCGCTTTACTCGACACCTGTGCCGATTGTTCAGTAATCAGCCATTGCCGTCTCCCTAGAAATGAGGGAAGTTTTGACGCACTGCTCTGGCCCCAGAAAATTCGCACGGCGGGGAGTCGCTTGATCACCTTTGCTGGCAAGTGCATAGCCCGTGTCGGCATCCGTGGTTTTATGTATGGCGGTGAATTGGTGGTACTTCCCGAGTGTTTGAAGGACTTGATTCTTGACCTAGACTTTCTGCAGACCAACGAAGCTGTCAGTGACCTGAAAGAAGCGCGTGTAATATTCTCGACGAAACGGGCCGTGGCGCGCAATGCAGACGAAGATCCGATACTGAACGCTTTGCGCATAGTGGACGATGACGTGAGGGTGTCAGCAGGGTTCAGTGTGCTGGGTTTTGTGAGGTATGACTTATTTCACGACTACGAGGGCATCGCGGATGGGCACGTACCCGCTGCTGCTCGTCAACTCCATAACGGCTGTGCTACTGTTAAATAAATTGGTTCACAGGAAGGGAAAGGCGCAGTAACTGTCACACTTGCTCTGTGGACACCCGAACCGCGCCGTAAGGGAAGGGAGGGAGGTGGGAATGAAAGTGGAAAGAGAGAAAGAGGAGCCGTAGTGGAGGGCTACGGAGTAATTTCGACCACCTGGGGATCTTTAACGTGCGCTGACATCGCACAGCACACGGACGCCACTTCGTTTCGCCTCCATCGAAACGCAGCCGCCGAGGCCGGGATTCGATCCCGGGAACTCCGGCACAGCAGTCGGGCGTCTTACCACTGCACCACCCCGGCGGGGCTGCTACTGTCCTCCTGATGAATTTCGCTAAGGAGATGTGGCACCTCGCCAAGGACACGGCTGTTGCCTTCCTTCATGATGTTACTGTCTTGCCTCATTTATACGCCGCAGGGGCCAGCCCACATGAGAGGCCTCACCTTGTTTTGCCCTTCAAACCGTTAAAATTATCCCGGACTTGACGCCCGATCAGATGACTCTTTTCCCGGCTCTTCTGACCGGTTTCGCAGATTGCTTCGCTACGGGCTCCAAGGTCGGTCGTACTCCTGTCAACAAGCATTGCGTCACCGATAGGGCCACGTTGTCGGTATGCCAACGACCTTACCAGCTTTCTTCTAAGGGACGTGAATCCATTAAAACAAGTGGATGAAATGCTTGCGGACGACGTGATCCAGCCTATCGACGAGCACATTGGCGTCGCCAATGACCCTCGTCAAAAAGAAAGATAGTACCTTGAGATTCTGAGTCGATTTTCGGAAACTAAACGCGAACAAAAAGTCTATCCGCACCCCTGGATTGATGGTGGCCTCAACCGACTACGCGACAGATGAAGTCCTACCACGACCGCCCCGCTGACTGATCTTCAGACTGATCGGTGCTCCGGTGTTATCCTTCCGTATCAACCTAGCACACTGTCTGTCATTCTGCTCCTAGTCGGCTGCATCGCGGCGATGCTACAAAAAAAAAAAAAGGGGGGGGGGGGGGGGGGGGGGGGGGGACAATGACGCATGTCATTTATAGAAGACGCCGGAGGCTGACACGATCGGGGATGACGTTCATTGGTGCCAGTTTGCCTTTTTTATAACGTTACGTTACAATATTGCATAAAAAAAAAACGAAAAGGAAAAATAACGAACGAGAGAAGGAAAGGGATAGCCAGAGAGTACTGTCACTGTTTTAACGCCGAGCGTCATGCTTGGCACACAGTGGTCCACCACACAGTAAGTTGTGCTTGATAGTAGCCACAGCGTCGGGTAATGATGGCCGTTAGACGCATTGCGCCATCTAGCGAGGTTGACAAAACACGGCACAGCAGGACAGCAGTTTCGTGCGGCTCTAGCCAGGAAGCAGCAAATGAGCCTCGAATCTCAAATTAAACTTCGTTTATAGCGCAAAATGCGTGTCAGAAACGGCAAAAGCATTAAGAGGAGAACATGCAGCAACATTATCGGCAGGAGTGCGAGAAATGCTTTCGCATTACAGAACCTAAGCAAAATCGTATGCCCCTGAAATTTTCCGTGGTCAGCATGCGGGCGGGTGCGCGTTCGCAGGTTCATATGCACCCTGCTGCGAACAAGTTCAAGAGGATTGGTTTTACGGCTTTAACGCAGCTGCTGGCGTGTCATTTCGCAGCCTGCTTTCCCTTTCTAAACTGTGGGAGAGAGAGATCCAGCTAATATTTACGACCCACAGGCGAGAAAGCGACAGTTAAAGCTCTATGGAAATCGAAATTGTTCCCACTACGGGATCCTTAGTGGGATATTATTCATGAAAACCAATCGCAGGCCCAATTGTTTTCGGTTCAGACCTACCCGGCAAGACAATCTTTTTATCAGAAATGAAGGAAGGAGTTAGTGTTCCAACAGCTATCGTTAAAGAGCAAACTCTATCTCTTGACTATTGATAATCCTTCCATCATTGATGAAAATAAAGAAATTATTATTATTATTATTATTGTCTCGTTCTGACTGGCGTGCTTCGGTAGTTGTTTTTTCGGATTGAATTGGATTGGCACTGAGGCTTCCTTTTTTTTACCAGGTGGACCAGACAGGTCCTAGCCAAGTCAATTCCCTACTGTGACGGAGTCTGTCCCGCCCTGGCGCAACGTCACCAACACTATCTAGTATGCCTTATCCAGTTCTCAAGGCGTCGTTTGGTTGTCTCCACAGCCACATCCCTCTCATCCCGCTGTGTCGCATCACTGTTCACCGCGGCGTCTCCTTGCGGCTGAGCAGACGTGAACCTCAGCACCTGCGGCAAAGTTGACCCGCTAGGTGCTGGGGTAGCTACGAGGTCGCGATAGCAATGTCAATGACGACTACCCTTGCCGAAGTCTAAGATACACTGCTGTTTTCCATGAAACTCGTTGTATGTAACGGGCTATTTTTTCGATACCTCAAGCGAGGCCATGTCAGGTTCTCGTGAGGAGGGAAGACAGCAGGGAATGAGCCGACAGCAGCTATCCACTACAGTGCGGGAATATGTCACTGAAGCCCACTGAGCTTTGCGCAAAGGCTGTGGTTACCTGGCAAGCGTGTCCGCAGATCCAGAGAAGCGTTGGCCCGGATGGCGAGGTCGTTCTCTGGGCGCCGAAAGTAAGGGTTCCGAAGGAACAGGGTCGTAGGTATGGTCGACTGCAGCGTCACGAGATCGCCGCGCCTGTGAGCACGTGCCCACCCGTGGCATTCAGCTTCTTCTTTTCGCTTGCACACGCCACGTTCTTTTGCACAGGCGCTTTCCTTTTAACGTCGAAGTAGACGAAAGAAAGACACAAAGAGAAATATGCTTATTTTTCTAGACTTAGCAAAAAGAAATCATCACACATTTCTACGCGAAAAACCTAATGCAGTGTATTCCACTACAACATTCCGAAAGTTTCCCTCACTTGTGGAAGAAATTTCTTGCGCCTTGCGGGAAAGCGTGCGTACAATTAAGGATGTATGGACTGCATATGAAACATACCTGAGTATCCGTAAAACCGATATAGGGAGACAGGTCTACATTTGAACGTATGAAGCCAGAAACAACAATCTGTGAACCATGAATAGCCATTGATGTTCTGGCAAAACACACGAGAAAAATGAAAGGCTTAGCAAGTTTATTGCAAATAAGTATTGGGGACATTTATCAGGGCTAGACCTAGTTATCCGAGCCTAAATTTTGTTAACTATGGCTACACGGGCACAGTGACGTTTCTTCTCGTGCGAGCTTCTCGTTCTTCGTCTGTCCCTACCTCGAGCTGATCACGCTTTCTCTTCGCTGCTGCTTCTCAGCGAGCTGTATCGATTGGATGATCAGGCAGCCTGACGAGCTGCGCAGGAGAGCTGATGCACTCGGAGCGACGCGCACCTCAACCACAGTCAGACTGCACAACCAAGCTCAGGAGTAGTGGCTAGACCTCCGCCTAGTCACATTGTGGCAATAAGACAACGATGAGTCTCCGTGTCCACGATTGGAGCGATCGCTCGGTGGCCCCGGATAGTGCAGCGGACGAAGAAGACGAAGCGGGCAGTGGCACGAGCAGGAGCGATGGGTCCAGGCCCACTCCGGTAGCTCAAGGCCAAGAGCGCACGTGAATGACCGTGGATGGTGGTTAAGACATTTAGTAAATATTAAATGGTTACCGAGAAGTGTTTGGGTAGGAAATTCTATGCTTCACCCCTCACAATACTAGGTGGAGCCGTTATTCTGGAGCCACATTGCCAAATAACACTGCCCACATCCGTCTTGAGGTCTTGAGCATTGAGGTCATCGCAGCCGAACAAGGCCGCCTCCCAGTCTTCTCTAATTGTGTTCGAGTTGTGGGAATAGATGGATGTGATTGGTACGCCCAGACCACGTGGAAGGTGTCAGCCCCTTTTACACAGTACTGGTACGTGCCATCAAAGGATGAGTTGAAATGCGTAAGCATCGTCGGGTACAGTACAGTATTGGCGAGAATTTTGATAAGGAGGCGCTCGTCAAAACAATCCAGTCCCTTAAAAGCGCCCAGGTAGCGCCTGTGCTCGGCCTTGTAGTAATTGATGATGTCTTTGAATATAACGGCCACATTTTCTGATTGGGAGTAGGCTTTCAACGACAGGGAGATAGTCCAGGGAGAGATTGCGGGGCGGCCTGATCGGCCTGTTCGTTTCCCTTGAACCCCTTGTGACCGTGTGCCCAAATAAGTTTATGCGGAGTTGAATCTGCGTATCGGAAGCTAGACAGCAGTATGCACCTGGCAAGCGGGGGAGCCTATCCCACTCTATATTTCCGGCAGACCCCTCGCGAGTCAGTGATGATGTGTTTCGACTAGGGAATATTGAGAGCCAGAGTGATGGCAACGTCCTCCGCGTGTGTTGCGCTGTAAGCTTTGACAGTGAGCCCGTTAACTGTGATTGTATTGTGTGTGACTAGCTGTGGTGTGGGCTGGCAACGTCCACGTATACACGCGTTGTTGTGACCGTATCGCTCCAAAGCTACCGCGCGCGCCTGGCGACGACCGTTATGATCTTCTTTGGACGCGTTGCCTAGGACCCGGAGGGCACGTCTCCAGGATTTTGGCACTCTCACTCTTTCCTTAATGTGATATTCCGGTTTGATATACAGTCGGTCTAAGAGGCGGCGACCGGACGTGGTCTGTGCAAGACGCGATTATTGGTTGAGTAAGTGTGCGTCTCGAATTTCCCGGAAGGTGCTCACCACGCCAAGGGCCAAAAGTCTCTGGTTGGACGTGGTGACCGGAAGGTCGAAATTGAGTGGCAGTGCGTCGAGTAGAGCTGCACTCTAATATCTGAAAACTTTTATGAAACTTAGTGATTACCCTAAGCCAATGTACTAATGATCAGGGGAAGTTTAAGTCTTGAAGTATTAAGTTGAAAACGACACCTAAGAAAAATATAATAGGATTAAGTTGTCAAGCAAAAGGTTTCAGTTTGTTTATTAAAAAAAACATTTAAAATGAAGGAAGCAGGTCTAAAAGCTGTAATAAACAGCTTGATGCGCCCTGGCATCAAGGAAAATGTGACAATTCAGCTAAATTGAAGGGCACAGTAGCCTTTACAAAAATCTAAAAATCAAATGTACTGTAGTACTATGCAATAAACAGATGCAACACTTTTGCACGTGAACAAAAAGGAAATGCTTAGCATCATAAAGTACTAAAAGTAAACATCGGTTACAGGAATGTATTTCCATGCCAGAAACGAGTAATAGACTGGATATATTGACGATCCGGGTCAAAAGATTTCAATATCAATCTATTTACCAAAACAAGCAATTTATTGCATACAAACTGTGTATTGTAGTGTGCGCGGAGTGTACCGGAATGTACCGTTTTTCTCATGTCATATTTGTGGCACAGAGAGACTTTCATATAGTTTTGCAAGGCATATTATAATATCATTATTGGTTTCAATGAGGTTTTTTTTGTAGCTTTTAAAAGGTCAGCCCGGTGGCGGCTTTATAGCGGCAACGCAGTCACTGTTCGGACGATGCACGGAGGGAGATGTATGCCCGGGAAACATGGAAAGTTTTTTTTTTTCCATTATGTTCGTGCGTCACAAGTCGCCACGACGCCACGTCGCCACGACGCCACGTCGCCACGACGCCACGACGCCACGACGCCGACATGCAGATACAGAGAGAGAAGAAGCGGCGTGTGTCGCCGCGTATCCCTTGATGCGAAAAACAAATGCGATCGTCGAGTGGAAATAAACGCATATCGTGGGACGTGAGAGCAGCGGCGCGGTCCCTTCTATCAAAAATCGCGAAAGGACTCATTCCGACAGTACTCTGCTAAATATAGCAAGTTTACTACATAGGCCGCACAAGGATTTGCATAGTCGAACGAGTAAAGACGCATACATCGGAATGCCCACTCAGCGGCGGGCGCCAACAGCACGGTTTTCTTCGACACATTAAACTTCAAGGAATAAACAGACATTTAATTCGAAACCGTGCAAGGGCGAAACCGACATTTAAGCGAAACCGTGCAAGGGCACCCGACCTCGGCTGCTGCCTTTCGATGGAGACGAAACGACGAAACGAAGAGGTGTCCGTGTCCTGTGCGATGTCAGCGCACGTTAAAAATCCCCAGGTGGTCGAAATTACTCCGTAGCCTTCCACTACGGCTCCTCTTTCTCTCTTTCCACTTTCACTCCCACCTTCCTCCCTACCCTTACGGTGCGGTTCAAGTGTCCACAAAAACAATGTGTGAGATACTGCGCCTTAATTTCCCTTCATGTGAACCAACTCGCCCCGCCGGGGTGGTGCAGTGGTAAGACGCCCGACTACTGTGCCGGAGTTCCCGGGATCGAATCCCGGCCTCGGCGGCTGCGTTTCGATGGAGGCGAAACGAAGTGGCGTCGTGTGCTGTGCGATGTCAGTGCACGTTAAAGATCCCCAGGTGGTCGAAATTACTCCGTAGCCCTCCACTACGGCCCCCCTTTCTCTCTATCCACTTTCACTCCTACCTTCATCCCTTCCCTTACGGCGCGGTTCAGGTGTCCACAGAGCAAGTGTGACAGATACTGCGCCTTTCCCTTCCTATGAACCAACCAACCAACCAACCAACCAACCAACCAACCAACTATCATTGTTATTGCCGCAGACCAGGCCACAAGCTGCAGCTAGAAATCAGTTCTGTTTATCCCCCGCACGGGAGCGCCCATAAAGATAGGGGTCAAGTTTCACGCCTTCGTTGCGATCAAGTGGCGAAACCGAGACCGCGATAGGGCGGCGGCGTTGCCGCCGACCGGGTGACACGCTGCATATAGGAATCAGCTTTTTTTTATCTTCGCAAGAAGGCAGCGCAATAAATTTCAGGTGCTTCTTATAAGCCCTAGGAGGTGGCAGCACCTCCCAGTGGACATGATCGTCATTAGGGCGCGAAATTTAAAACGGAGGATTGAAACCGTACAGGTACGGAAAAAACCCTGCGTGACGGAAAACCGCCGCCGTACATTTACGGCAAAAAACTCTCAAGGGTTAAGGAGGCTGCTGACACTTTCAATTTCCTCCAGTGTGCGCTTCTAATTAGATTACCTGCATAGCCTCTCGAGAAAGCAGATGACCCAGGTTCTGAGTCTTTGTTTCCTATACCGTTGCATCGGCAGCCATATTGGGGTTTTTGGACACCAGTGTTCTGAAGCTTGTTAGGCAAATGTGCATTCAGGCAGCTGCAAAAACGTTCTTTTTGATCAAACTATACACAGCGACACTACCTGTCAAGACATTTCTTCATGATAAGGAGATGTTAGTGCCCTGCACGGTGAATTGTCTGTGTAATGTACCTGAGACAATTGATCATTGCTTTATTCTGTGTCGAGATGCTATGTTCTTTTGGAACATACTATAGCGAACTCTTAAAAAGGACATTGAAATTACACCATATACTATTAGATTTTTGCCTGCTAAATATCTATTGGTACTGATGGGACTATTCAGCATTTGGAAAAGCCGTATGATGGGTACACATGCCGAGCCACCAATATTGTCGAAATCCGTGTTCCTTAAGCAGTTTTCTTTGATGAGGAGGGTATATGCTGCACTCGAAGAAGCTCCAAACTGGCTGCCGTACCTAGATGCTTGTGTGTGCCTTCCTGAATTTCGATGTTTCGAGGGTGGTGCAGTGTCGAGTTAGGGATATGGCGGACTCGTATTAAGCAGCCCGGTAACTTCAGACATGAACAAGTTTGAGTAAATGAAGTTTTTCTCTTTTCTTACGGAAGTTTTCCCATGCCCATGCAAAAAAGTGGTGCTGTGGCGGAGTGGCTGCGTGCTCGCTTCGCGATGCAAAGGAATCGTGTTCGGCTCCGCGGGTTTCTGCAAACCTTCAATTGTTTCTTTACTTTCTTATAATTTTTGCGTTACAACTACAATGCCGACATCGGCTTATCTCTGACATGGGACCCTTAACAAAACATTGCATTCGAACAGAGCACTCTCCCCCCCCCCCCCTTTCTTTTTTGCAAGGAAGAGCGCGTATCCGAGGCCGCCAAGCGCGCTTTCTCCCTTTGTCGCCCAGGGTGGCGCGGCGTGCGCGACTTCCATCTCCTGATCCGACGGGCCCAGCTGGCGGCGGCATCCTGTGGAGCCCTGGAATAAGAGCGGACGACCACTGCTACGGAAGATGGTAGACATCTAACCACCACAAACTATAGAGATGAAATAAATGTTTATTCTCTTTCTCTCTCTCTCCCTCTTCGACTGTTGCTGTGTTCTTGCAATACATGAAAGATAGCGGCACAGAAGGCCGAAATAGCAAAAACTGGCTGAAAGCGACTCAGATACCTCTATCAGCGTGACGCGGGCCTGGTATCGGCTGCGCTCAGCAGGCTTCACGCACATGATTTCTTTGGTGTTGTGCCAGTTGTTTGAGAGCCATAACAAAAGTCGGAACACGCTTGTAGACGGCTGGGCCTACAGCTTGTAGCTTAAACGGGCTGTAATAGTACTTGCCGAAAATGTTTGCAAGGTTTGTTTACCAAGTGAACTATTATTTCTTGCGCTCCTCCTCGAGATATCGCCGTGAAAACGGGGTCAGAGAATGACGTTAATTTCAGATTTTTCAAATTTAAGCGGCCGTTCTTCGGACACTCGTGGCAATCCAGGTTTGTTATGGCATTTAAAAGATGTTATGTTGCCGTTTCACTCGGTCGCTTGATTACACTACAGCAGTGTATAAATACTCAGAAGAATGTTTTACCTTTAAATTCCTAGAAAGAAAGCTGTCGACATACATCTGAATGCGTCGTCAACGTATTCGTAAAAGTGGTTGTTACAACGCCGTGGACGTCCGGTATGCATGTCCTCAGAAACGGACAATCAGATTTGAGACTTTCATGGTGGGCATATTCGTACCCTTATTCGGTACTTGAACTACTCTTAATCTATGTAGCTCTCTCAAATATGCTTCTCCTGTTTTAAAATAATGGATTATGCTCCATGAGTGAGGTAATTTGCGGGTCAATTGTGTCGTCTTCATTCAGCGGTTCGACAATGCGCTGCACAGTTAGTAAACAATAAAAACAATAAACGTAATGCCAGATGTGACACAGCTGCAGCCTCCCCCCCCCCCCCCCTTTTTCCCTCTTCTAAAATATGAGCAGTAAGTAGTTGTTAGCTTTACAGGGCTTCACGTCCGAAAACCAGTGAGGCGATCCGTGCGTAGCGGAGGGCTTCGGAAACTTCCACCGCCTGGAGCTCGTTAACGTGCGTCGCAGGTGGTAAACCTAGGAAAGCGACTTGTTATGACAGCACAACTAAAACGTATGACAGGTCAGTAATCCGTATAGACTGAAACAGTCGTAGTGACGAAATAGCGTCTAACAGATTTCGTTGGGCACAAGTCCACGGGCTACAGCTTGACTGTCTTGTGCAACTTTGAGCGCAATAGAAATCGCTCCGGTCAGGTACTTCGACAGAGATTTTAGGGCGTCCGCTGCATGTTAGGACGCGCAAGGCGCCATTGACAAGTTGCCAGTCTTTGCCAGAAGTGTAGAGTTCCCTGTTTCAGCCCAAGAAGGGAAGGTTGAGAGGCCAAATGTCCATTCTCCCAACGTGTTGATGGCGATCATTTCGATGATGATACAGGCTATGTTCATGACAATTCCAGCCTTTACCTGAAAAAGGAAGAAAAAAAAATAATTAGGGGCCAGAACTGTAGCGATTATTTGCCTATTAGGAGTAGAAGAAACCACGGGAATGAGAGGTTCGTTATTGAAAGCAGCACAAAAATATATATTGTGTTGCGATTCATTAATTAGTTAATTACGTTTATTTTTTATAGTTTACTAAATATAGACTGCAGAAAATAAATGTGATTTGCAAAGTCGAAGGGCACTAGAAACTCTAATTTCATTACCTGCGATAAAGAAACGTGAGGTAAATTTTTTTCGAGCTTCAAAAAACCCCGCGAAATAATATTAATTAAAAAAACACGTGATTAGCGCATTCACGAGCCACGACTGCGGTGCTCTCAAACGGGGTTTGAGTAAACGAAATCAGTTGCGGCCGTGTCCCGACGGCCCGGTTGTAGCGCGAGGGTGATATGTTTGCGATGGTTTCAGCGAGCTCGCCGCGTTCGGTTACAATTCTAGCCACTGTAGCTCGCTGCAGTCTTCACCGCGTCACATGCGCCGTCTGGCTGACGCGGGATAAGAAACCATTACAGACATATCTGTACACACGTTTATAATAAGTAAGCACATGTAAATGCTTTTTCCGCTTCTTGTTGACCGCTGAGGCTTAACGAAGAAGCACTGTGCAAGGAAGGCTGCAGCAGTATGTGGATCGGGAGCTTCCGGACGTGCAAGCTGGGTTTCGCAAGGGCAGAGGAACTAGAGACCAAATTGCCAACCTTCGCTGGATCATGGAAAAAGCAAGAGAGTTCCAGAAACCCATCTACTTCTGCTTTATTGATTATGCGAAAGCGTTTGACTGCGTAGATCACAGCAGATGGTGGCAAGCTCTCCAAGAGATGGGAGTTCCAATTCACCTCATCTGTCTCCTCAGGAACCTGTATGAAGGACAAGAGGCCACAGTCAGAAATTGGCATGGTCTTACTGATTGGTTTCCAATTGAGAAAGGAGTGAGGAAAAGCTGCATACTGTCGCCCTGCCTATTTAACCTATATGCAGAGTGCATCATGAGGAAGGCCGGTCTGGACGAGTCTTCAGCTGGAGTGAAGATTGCTGGAAAACGTATCAACAACCTTAGATATGCGGATGATACCACTTTAATGGCAGAAAGTGAAGTGGAACTCAAGAGACTTCTGATGCACGTACAAGAAGAGAGTAAGATGTTTGGGCTTAAACTGAACATTAAAAAGACAAAGATCATGGCGTCTTGCCCTATCAAGTCCTGGAGCATCAATGAACAAGAAGTGGAAGCTGTGATAGATTTTCTCTTCTTGGGCTCCAAGATTACCTTGGAAGGAGACTGCAGCCATGAAATTAGGAGACGCCTGCTTCTGGGAAAGAGAGCAATGGTTAGTCTTGACCGCCTAGTAAAGAGCAGAGGCATTAGTCTGCCAACCAAGATCCGTATAACTCGTGCTATGGTCTTTCCAGTTGTGATGTATGGATGCGAGAGTTGGACTGTGAAAAAGGCTGACCGCCGAAGAATTGACGCGTTGAGAGTTCCTTGGACTGCCAGAAGATCAAATCAGTCGATATTGTCGACCATAAACCCTGACTGCTCATTGGAGGGTCAAATTCTAAAGTTAAAGCTCAGCTACTTTGGTCATCTGATGAGAAGAGAGGAGTCGCTGGAGAAAGATTTGATGTTGGGAAAGGTTGAGGGTTGCCGGAGAAGGGGTAGGCAGCAAACGCGATGGTTAGATGGCATCCTCGAGGCACTGCAGATGAAGTTATGTGATGTTAGGAAGATAGTGAGAGACCGGAAAGCATGGCGTGACATGGTTCATAGGGTCACGAAGAGTCGGACACGACTGAACGACTGAACTGAACTGTGCAAGTTGAAGTAGCTCAACATTGTTTCTGATTCCCGAGAATGTGCAGGAGAACTCACCATATCCTTGAGCTTCATGTTGCCGTGCTCGTAAACCATGGCGTTCGGTGGCGTGGCTACGGGCAGCATGAAAGCGAACGACGCCGACACGGTGACAGGGATCATGAGGAAGAAGGGGTGTATCCTCAAAGCCTGCGCCTGAAAAGCGAGCAAAATACTAAATGTTTCCACGTAGACGCGTAGAGAAAAGGTCGGAGACCACGCACCCAAACGTCTTACTGCGTTCATATAGTTTATACAGTTTTACTATGTTTGTATAGTTATATGTCTTTAGCAGCTGCCTATTTATCAAGCTAGAAGTATATTCATCTTTCAGCTTAAATTCGCGGTTGTGGGTCTGACTGCGTTCATAAGCGCGCGCGTGCGTGCGTGTGTGTGTGTATGTGTGTGTGTGTGTGCGTGTGCATGCGTGCGTGTGCGTGTGTGCGTGTGCGTGTGCGTGTGTGCGTGTGCGTGTGTGTGTGTGTGCGTGTGCGTGTGCGTGTGTGTGTGTGTGTGCGTGTGTGTGTGTGTGTGTGTGTGTGTGTGTGTGTGTGTGTGTGTGTGTGTGTGTGTGTGTGTGTGTGTGTGTGTGTGTGTGTGTGTGTGTGTGTGTGTGTGTGTGTGTGTGTGTGTGTGTGTTTGTGTGTGATGAAGCATCCTCCATGAAAAATTAGGAAAATGAGCAACTAACCTGCACCCGTGCACCTTCAACCCCTTAAAGCCAGCATCCATAATATAAAATTAGTTTTGAAAAGTGATTATGTTACATTACTTTTAACCGCACCAGTTTCTGCTGACAGAAAGTGTTTATATTAAATATTATTTATTCTGGAAATCTAATGCAATTACTTTGATTAGCTTGTGGTCTTCCTGAATACGAAGAGTACATTAATGACCACTTTTGGAGGCATTGGATATTTCTTATTTTGGATTTACCCCCCCCCCCCCCCCTTGAGCATCTACATTCAAAATGGGTTCCGAAAATTTGGCTTTGAAGGAACGCTCTCCTCGGGATAGTTGTTCTGCCGAATGAGATGACAGCGACTCAGTGTCCTGTACGAAAAGATTTAAAGCGAAAGCTTTACTAGACTAGTCGAGCCAAGGTAAATTTGACCTCAGGTGCTGCGCGAGGAGCCGGCGACGCTCGCTTCTTTTGCTGCTGCGTGTCTTTTCCTACTTCATGTTCACACATATGGTAAACCCTATTCGTAGTGGTACATATCTCCACGACTATATCACATTCACTGACTCAATGTCACACGGCCTTCCAGTCTCCACCCTACCCTTTCCTCCCTACGCCACCGCTTCTCAACTGGCTCGCCTCCTTGCACCTCCCCTTCAAAGTGCCCTCGACACTTCCGTGCCGTCTAAAGCCGGCTATGGTGTCCTTGAGGTTCACAGACAGCCATAGAAGAGTCGCGCGCTAGAATCAGTGCTTTATATGCATTTTCATGACGTGTGCAGATAGCCGTTGAGAAGTTCAAACATAGAAAACACTGTCTGACCATGCTTAATCGAGCTCTGTAAACTGGGTTATCGGTGTGATGTCCTTCTCGAATGTTCCAGTGCCCCCCTCCTTCTCTCTTCTCAGCCCGGCTGTGCTTAGATTGGGCTGTGTGTAACAAGCTTGAGACTCACGAGGTAGCTTGTGATAGGCAGGAGTACGCTGGCGGTCGCCGTGTTGCTGGCGATCTCGGTGACCGTGGTGGTGAAGATGCAGAGAACGGCCACCAGTAAGACCGGGTGAAGGACGTCCAGTCCCGTCAGGTACTGGCCAAGCATTTTCGACAAGCCAGATTTCTGCAGAAAAGTGCGACCGGATATAAGCATGGGTATAGGTAAGTAGACACATCGTTAAGTAACACTTTTGACACGAAATAGAAGAAATCTGGCGCCACATGAAGGTCCGTCAGTAACGCCTTACTTGAATATTATGTGCATATCTGCAGGAAGGGAGGGTAACCTGCCACAGCGATATCTGTTGTGCATGCAGCTATCCCACTCTCTTCTTCGGTGGTTCGACAATGAGCGTCACAGTTCTTTTAGTAACCAGTCTTGAGGAGAGAGCGGAGACAGATGGCTGGATAAGCGATTGCGTACTAAAATTACAGCTTGACCCAAGTGAGAGCCGCCTCTACCGACGTCTCTGAAATGACGTTGGCGCCAACACGTGCACGAGCAGGCTATGCCTCACACAAAGCTTCATTGTCATTGCGTAGAACGCACATTCGATGCCACCAAGAACATATAAGCGTTTCAAGGACGTTTTGTTGCTATCACTGCAGGAGTTAAATGTAGTCGGGTAGGAGGAGCGATGGGCAAACACCGTCAAACACTTTGAATCAGTTTAAGCGTGGCCCGACGAGGGACGGCCAAGTGACGCAACACAGCCACTTGCATCGGGCGGGCGGTGGGGTCCGCTGAACATGAGGTGTAGCAGCCCTACGGCGTCGAAATCTCGAAAGACACTTTGTCCTCATCCCGGGATACATGGTCAAAGACCAGCGAACGAAACGAATGTACACCTTTATAATGTTTGCTTACGATGCACTCTGTGTCTAAGCGTCACAATGTTTTCTTTCCTTTAACTGTTTCTATGCGGTGCAAAATTATCGCCCCCTACTCGCCCCTATTTGCCTATACTCACCTCTACTCCCTCAAAACCCCCTGCCAAAAAATAAAATAAAGGCCGCGCGAAATATTGCTGCGCGTAGTGCTCACGAAGCTTTGGTGGACTCCATACTCAAGCGATGCGATATCATTACGTAAAAAGCAATAGAAACGCTTTGGCAGTTTCGAAGCGAAAAATAGGAGAGCGAATAAATAGCAGACTCAGAAACTTTTGTTAAAGCTGAGTTTTGGGCGAGTCCGTAAGTATTGATTGGCACAAACAGTGCAAAGACTGAAAGGCTGTGTTGCCATCTCCAACCCACCTCTGCATAAATTTTCGACATAAAAAGACCAGTAACTTTGGTCTTGAACTTACTGGCGTCCGCAGCGGTGGCTCAGTGGTTATGGCGCACAACTGACTGCTGATAGATCACCAGGATGTAGGTTACATCCCAGCCGTGGAGGCCGCGTTTCAATGGAGGTGAAAAGGAAGGCACCCGTCAACTGTGTGATGGCAATACATGTTAAAGAACCCGAGGCGGTCGAAATTTCCAGAGACCTCCACTATGGCGTTCCTCACAGCCGACGCGGCTTTGGCGGGCTAAAACATATCGTTTTTTTTTTATATATATATAAAGTCATCAGCGACGTTGAGTATATTTTCGAAAATTTCGTGCAAAAATGCTCCTACCGCAACGAATTTTACTATGCCTTGCTCTGCCTTTGCCCTAGGGGCATAATACGTGCCAGAGAAGTATCTTCAGTTCACAAAGAAAGCAAACGTACCTTGGACGCCTCTGCCATGGAGAAGCTACCACCCATTAGAAGAAGAACGCCCCAGGGGATTTTCCGCTGCACCACGTTCCACTCGAGCAGCGCTGGCCCCTGGGGGTCGGCCACTGGGCGGGCCGGCACCAGGAACAGTACGCACACGAACAGCATGGCCGGCGTGGCATCCTTAATCCTCCTGCACTTCGCCACTGTACATTGTTGTTCGAGCAAGGAAACCAAGCGCCAATGAGCACCGTGCCTCGTGAAAACAGCCTGTAGGAAAGCGCCAGAACCTAGAATGCCGTAAAAATAGCTAATGTAGAAACTAACTAACGAGGATCACGTGGAAGTAACATGCTGTATTTTTATTGGCGAAAACGAGGTTCAAACACGTCCAAGAAAGTCTGAGACGAGTATGGTGCATAAACATATGTTCATTTAAGATCGTCTGTTCTGTATGAGGTACACCATTTCTTTTCTTTTTTTTTTATCGGGCTCTGTTGTTCGCGTTCCTCTATATTTGTCCCTGCCTGTTTTACGGCAAGGCAGCAACAACATGCGCGTGCGAACAGGACATCAAGAAGCTTGCTTGAGGTAAACTCCAATGAAAAGCAATCGGAGTGCAAGAAGGAGAATTCAGTTTGGCATTATTAAAGGATTTTAGCGGCAATACACAAAAGAAAAAAAAGAAACAAGACGGGCTCTTAAGGACTCTGAAAAAAACTTTACCATGCTTCAAAACTAGCTTGGCTTTCCATGCTACTACAGTTCAAAGCCAGATTTTAATATTTTGATAGTTCAGAAAGTTGTCTAATACGTTGTAACCATGTTCGTGTCTGGGCAATCTCCATGTACCTGTCTCGATTTCACTAGCTTTGTGCGCTCTGGTGTTTTTGGCATCCACAGAGCAAGCACTAAAACAACACTTCCAAATGTTTTTTAACGATAAACGTGCTGCCTTGTTCGAAAAGCTTACGAAGGTCCTCTCTATACTTTCATAGGAGCTTCAAATATGGCGTGAAGAATCAAGTTTTGACAACTCACTTGCCAAGTGCGAATAAAGAGGACCAGCCGGTGACAACATAGGGGTCCCGGAAGAACCACAGCAACACGATGATGACAAAGATGAACAACACGGCTCCCTCGTGGAATCTGTGAAATTTGGCGTCGCTCATTCAGTGCTCGCAAAAAAACAACAAGAAGAAAAACAGAAGCGAGAAAGTGTCTTTACGTCGATCTGCTTACTGCTGACGGGATTTATTTATGGACGCGCGGTCATAGCTCACTGCTACAGTGGTGCGTACAGCCCGACTGGCAATTTCGCGGCGTCGCCGATGCTCGTGCGCGCGCTGCCTCTCATAGGTTCCCATGGGTTCATGGGCGCATCGGCGATGTGCAGGTCGCGCGTCGGCGATGAACGTACGAATAGCGCTATAGTCGTAAAGCGTCCGTGTCGTCCTTAGCGACGCGGGACACTGAACGAAGCATTATACATTTTGCACATTTTGCGCATGTACTCCGGGCTTAGTACATTCTGGATTCATCCGTGAAATTATTATCTGCCATGTTCGCAATATAGATTCTATTTTATGGATAGAATACAAGAAATAACTAACATAGTGAAGGGCCCACTGTCTATCCTTTCGAACTTAGACTGACTGTTAGAAGAATAAGCGCTTCGTAATTACTATAACATCAATGAATGTGACGAAAATCGCTGTTCGCGGTCGTCCATTCTTAGTTTGAACACGGTCTCTGTCTTAAAAGTTTAATTGCGCCTAATCTGGACTTATTTTGAAGCAAAGTAAGGCAAGCAGAGTGACCTGCAGATGGTGCTTCTCCTTCCCGGCCCCTTAACTTCATTGCGCAGTTGTATCGGCTGCAATGGCGCTCCGAGGATAGCGACAGCATTCAAACTATAAGGGTGGACGACCCCACAAAGCGGCTCCATCACAGCTGTGTTGATTTCCACGACGTCAGTACGCTACCAGAGCACATTCGTACACAACGTATATGCGAAAACGGAAATAAGCATCATTTCTGCACCATGCTTTGATTATATAGAAAGCAGAATTTGTTTCTTTTTTATGATATCTTCAAGAAAACGTTGTGTTGAGCTTCTCTGGGAAAACTTGCATGTGCAGCAACTTGACCAGGTCACTGGACCTAAAAACCTGCATCAGCAGCTTTGCATACTCTTTTATCGAGCTCGTCTTTGAGAAGTGCCAAAATAAAAAGTAAGCACCTTGGTTCTATATCGAAAAACTAAAATTGAATATCATTGACGAAATATTGAAGAAATGCACTATGCTACAAACGAATCCAGTTGTTCAATATGGACTTAATCTTGCAGTTAATCCTTAACTTTTACGCAATATACAGCTACATGTCTGCGCTCTCCGCAGTTTCAAATTTATCGCAATTTTATTTTTCCCGCCTGGAAAAGCTCGCGGTCCTCTTCAAATTCTTTAGAGCAGTGTTGGGCACGCAATAAGGAGCCTACTCACGATAAGGCTCCAAGGTCATTGTAGCGCTTCTTGATAGCAGTTCGGACGCTTTCAGGGTTCAGGTGCTGACCGCGTAACCTGAAACGTTGAATGCGATAAATAATGTAAGATCAGATGTAATACCAAGAAAAAAAATTAATGAACATATTCCTTGCGCTGAATACGAATAAGAGACACATGTTTAATTCAATCACAGCGCTTTGAGCAATTTACAAAAGGCTCGGAGAAGACTCCAGGTCGTGGGAATCGGAACACATGTTTGAGCCGACACCTAAAGTGCAATCAAGGTGCGATAACTCCGATCAAGGCTTCGCCAAGAAATAATGACGAGGAGTCACATATACACTTCCATTATTCAACCCCATAGCACTCAGTATTGCGAAATCAGGATATAGTGTTCGCTCGTCATGCACTTAATGCTGCATAAATCTTGCACATAAAAAAATATTATGTGACGTCGAGGTGTTCTCAGTAGCCAGGACATCCCGGTCAGTACGTTTGATGCCAATCTGAGAAAATTGTATCGAAAATTGTAAGTGTCAGACTTCTAG